>NW_022111372.1:22467532-22508450 GCF_000313985.2 Echinops telfairi
CTCTGCCCCCGAGTCAGGGTGGGCTCAGCCATGGACAACCCCAAAAGGCCATGGGCAGCACTTCATCTGACTGAGTCTCAGTCAACCGCTGGGTAAAATGGGAGCGACAAGGGTAACTGACAGAAGGATCATGCAGAAGAAGCCACTGGAAACCACAAGGAAACTGCCCGAGCCACAAATGTGATGCCAAGTTGGTAGTCCAGAATGAGAAAGGGGAAAGGGTAATGAAATGGGACATTTAATTAGCTATAAATGGTCATCACTCGTTCTGATCCCCAGAGTCCTGCACTAGTCTTGCTTGGATGGAATCCATGGGCCTGGCTGAGAATGACAGGCAGAGGTACCGAGTGTCCACTTCAGACACACAGGGGTGAAGAAGGAAAATAGTATACACATTGCCTAGTCTACGTTTGTTTTTTAGGCTTTTGGTTTTTACAAAAATCGTTACCTAGAATTAAAAATCACAAGAGGTTATGTTTTTTTATATACAAGTAACCACTGCCGATCAAAGATAACAGGGCAGAGTTAAACATCTTGTAGAGAAAACCCGCCACAGCGCCACAGTACCCGGAAGATAACGATTCTCAAAGGTCGCACGTTTCAGTGATCAAAAACCAAATGCCCGCCAGCTCGAAGAACGAGGTTCCAGGAGCAACAAGAGTTTGCTATAAAACTGACGCCCCAAACCTAGCACCCCATGACCAGGCCACTTTGTGTCACCCACCATCAATAACACAAAGTGGTTGGATCATATCTCTAATCTGGGCGAACTCTGCCCTGAAATCCCTCAGCAGATGGACCCTGCCCCGTCCACGCAGAACCAGGCTGGTCTTTTGTGAGTCGTGATTTGGGCGGCCCTTGGCATTTCCCGCCCGGGAGAAGGACTGCAGCACCAATTCTGTGCCACAGACAGACTGGCATCATCACTGGCCAAGAGAGACGTGGACCACAAGCCCCCGCCCAGGCCTCAGGGGCACGCTCTGCACCTACTTTGTAAAGTTAGTTTGCTACCAAACCCAAACTCACTGCCATCAAATTGATTCCGGCTACAGAGATGGCACATGGGGTTTCCAAGGCCCTCAGTCTTTACAGGAGATGGCCTCATCTTCCTCCCTTGGAGCAGTCGGGGGGTTTGAGCTACCGACCCTGCAGCTAGCTGTTCAAGTTTATTTGACAGTGCCACCAGGACACAGAACTACAAAAAACCTGGGGCTCAACTATTCATTCATCTCTGAATTCATGACTCTCACCGCGGCCCTTTGGGGCCCAGTAGAACTGCCCCTGCGGGTTCCCAAGACTGTGTTCTGTGCTGAAGCAGACAGCCTCCTCTTTCTCCCTCCGGGAGGCTGGTGGGAGGAAACCACGGTGTGCTCAGCCACTGTGCCACGAGCGCTCCTGCATTCATCTCTAGACTTGCTGATTATGCACCCTACAACCGCACTGGTGATGGATCGGGACACAATTGAGACCGTAAAGCATGAAAATGGAACTGAGAGGGGAATAACGCTCAAATTGCTCAAAGTACAGTATACTGAGCCCACCTCTGCTATCCAAGTGGGAGTATTATATACATTATTCCACATATAATTGAGGTGTCAAAAATAGCTCCTAAGTGACCCCCAATGCGATCCACAGGCCATTTGCATTCACTTCTGAATTCTCTGACTGATGTTTACCGTGCTGTATTACACAGCAACAGTGTCTTCAGAATGATTTAGAATCGGTACAACAAAAAAGACTACCCTTGAAAAACTCCTAGGGCTCTAGCACCACGATAACACAGGAGAGCAATGACAGAGTAAACATGCATGTAAACTACCTCGAGGGCTTGTTTACCAAGGAAATGAAGCATGGGGCATCGGCCCAGCGGGTGGTGCCCCCAGGAGAAATAATTCCATCAGGCTTCGAGAGCTACAGGTATGTTCATACACTTTCCCCTGAAAGCAAAGAGAAAGCTGTTTCAAACCTCCCAGAAACTCCAAGATACTCTAGAGGTTTCCTCAGCTCGGTTGCTGCTGTCTGTTAGGTGCCATCAAATTGGTTCCAACTCACACTGCCTTGATGTCGAACAGAAGGAAACGCTGCCTGGTCCTGTGCCATCCTCATGATTGCTCTTTGCTTGAGCCCAAGGTTGCAGCCACAATGCCATCTATCTCCCTGAGGTCCCGCCTCTCTTTCGCTATCCCTCTACTTTACCAACCATGAGGTCCTTCTCCAGGGACTGGTCTCTCCCAACATGTCCAAAGTATGGAAAGTGAGTCCTTGCCTAAGTTAGTAGCAGAGGTATATTATTGTCAGCTCCCCTAATCAAGGAAACCTATGCATAAGAAGATCAGACCTTTGTGACACACGGGGTTGTTATTGGCTGGTTTGGGGGCGATCACCAGGTCTTTCTTCCTAGTTCATCCTAGTCCAGATGCGCCACTGAAACGTAATCAGCCTCATAGCAGCACCCAAGCCTCCAGTGACAGATGGGCTGTGGGTGCACAGGAGGTGTACTGGGCCAGAATCAAAGCCGAGTCTTCCACATGGAAAGTGAGAATTCTACCACTCAACCGCCAGTATAAGAAATTAATAAATTGGAGGGGAGGAAAATGAAAGGAAGAGGAAATATATAGTAATAAAACCTTAAAAGCTGAGGGTCAAAAAAGGTATTGGGATAGACCAACTCCGTCCTAGTTATCGGAACCGTGTCTTAGATAAACGTCTGGAGGGCTCAGAAAGAAGGGAGACTGGAAACAGGAAACAGGAAAGGCAGTGGAATAAAAGGTGGCAGATTGAGGGGTCGTAATGGAAGGAACCAGAGTGTGTATGAACGTGCTCAGCATAAACCTGATTGGCTCTGTAAACCTTCACCTAATTCACAGTAAACATTCACAGTATAAAGTTTTAAAAACATAACATAAATAAATCCTTGTCTTACTGTCTGGGAAGCAGAGGGGAGGATCTGTTTCTAAGAAAACTCTCTGGCAAGCCCCCAAACGGTGGTCCAGGCCAAGCAAGGCCAACTCCCATGGTTCACGTGTCACTCAACCTTTTAGGTGTGGCTACTTAAATTCAGAAAGACAGGAAGAACTCTGTGTAGTGCTACTAACTTCTTACAGGCAGTTTCTAGGGGTTACCAAGAGGGAACAAGCTTGGCTGCTATGCAAATGATTGAAGGTTCAAGTCCACTGAAAGGCACCTTAGAAGAAAGGCCTGGTGAACTCGTTTAAAAAATGCCCTTGAAACCCCTATGGAATACTATGTAACTATTAAGAACAATCATGAGTCCATGAAACCTATTCTGATATGGATCTAGAAGACATGTTGCTAGGTGAAACAAATCAATCACATGAGGCCTAATATTCTAAGATCCCACCATTTTCATAAGAAGACACAACTGCTGTCTGTATGCTGCCACCCACGTTCATCTGTGGTTACCAGCAACTGGGGAAGAAGGACGGTGCCGACATCACAGGTGCTTGTTTCTGGCGGTGATGGGAGAAAGCACAGAATGTGGGTGTAGTGAGCACAGCCAGACCACGGCAAATGATGCCACTCGGAAGTACACAAGAGAAAGGGAGGTTTGCACTAAGGACTACAACACAGATGCATACAATTTGGCCACAACACCAGCAATGCCCAAAGAACGTGTATACAGAATGTGCCTGAGCATCTAAGCGCAAGCAGGGACCTATTCTGCGCGCACACAGACGCATCGGGGTGCATGTAGTCCGTGCACACACCGGAAAGCTGCAGGTCCTTCTCAGACATAACCCAACGCCTTGTGAGATTGCGTTTCTGGGTCTGAAAGGTTTAGGACCTTAGTCTCCTGGGACAACTCAGTCCGCTGGCATAAGACAGTCCTATAGGGCGGTTTGAGGCGGAGGAACGGACTTGCTGGCAGTGGGGTTTTGGTTAACAAATATTAAAAATGAGGATGCTTCCCACAATGGTGGGGGACGGGGAGAAACCGGTGGTCTTTTCCCTCTCTTTTCCCACAGGCTTTCTGAACCCCCTTCCTAGGTACAACTCTAAATGGTCACATTGTTAATCACCCCACCAAGACAGGGGTCCACACGTTCTCAACGCCCATCTGTAAGAAACTGCTTACTACGGAAAGCAGAGTGTCAACGATTTTTAGGGAGGGGAATGGCAGTAAACCACACCGAGGAAAGGAAAAGGAAAGAGCATTCGGATCTACAGCTGAGGAGCCACGGGAGACAGTGCCGACGAGGACCGAGGACACGAGAGCGTGGCGGGAGGATCAGGAAGCAGAGACAGCAGAAGCAAGCCTGCCTCTCAGCCTCTTCTCTTCCTGGAAGGACCACGGAGGAGAGGTGTAGAAGGTTCCTCAGTTACCTCCTACAGCACCCCGCGTGAGGCAACACCCTCTGCTCAGCACCAACCATACCCTACATGGGGGACACTCCCTGTTCCCCACCAAAGAACCCTACATGGGGGGACACCCTCTGTTACCAACAGCACCCCACACGGGGCGACACTCTGTTCCCCACCAACTACACCCTATATGGGGTGACACCCTCTGTTCCCCCACACCACTAGCACCCCACACAGGGGGACACCTTCCTTTCCCCAACCAAATCTCTCTCGGAGAGGCAGCTTCCTATCTCCCTGGAAATCGTATCAACGCCCAGTTGAGCAGAAAAAGAAAAGAAAAAGGCATTACAGCACTTCCAATCTTAGGTTTTGAACATGACCGAACTGCTCCCCCGACGCTGCCTAATTTGTCTAAGAATGTGCCTGAAGGCTCAGAGGCTCCCTCCCCCCAGTTCACAAATGAGCTCAACCGGCCTCACGGCTTGGTTCTTTTTTCAATGCAGGAACAAAAACTCTCTCTAAAGCCTTCTTAAAAATGTCTATGATTATCGTGCTCTGATATAATCAAGAAGTACTTTTCAGAAGCCTGGAAACAGGAACAGGGAGTGGGTGCGGCAGGGGCAGGGGCAGGGGCACAGCTTGGTGTGGGACAGGTCACCACCCAGCATGCGTGCCTGTGTGGGTGCGCGTGTGTGGTGGGGAGGGTGGGGATTCCCAGAGGGGGTGGGTGCTAATCGGGTAGAGTACAGGCTCAGCTTGCAACAACGGTATTATAAAAGCACAGGGAAACCACTGTGAAGGGCCCTCCCCAAACCACCATCAGGAATGACTTGGCAAGAGAATAATTAGTTCCTGATGAGTTCATTCCGACTCATGGTGACTCCGTGTGTGGCAGTGTAGAGCCCTGCTCTGAAGGGTTGCCAATGGCTGATTTTTTTCTGAAGTAGGTTGCCAGGCCTTTCTTCCAAAGCACCTCTGGGTAACTCCAACCTCTGACCTTTCAGTTAGCAACCCAGCACGCTGTACCACCCAGGGACAAAATTAAGACCAACAGTAGCTTATAACACCTGCCCCCCGGCCCCCCTGGAGGGGGGCAGAAACTCACTGCCGTCAGGCACTTCTAAGTCATGGCGATCCTATGGGATAGAGTAGAACTGCCCCTGTGGATTTCTGAGACAGTAAAGGGAGTAGAAAGCCTCATCTTTCTCCCTCGGAGTGGCTGGTGATTTCAAACTGCTAACCTCCTGGTTAATAGCCCAACTCATAGCCACTATGCCTACCACCAGGGTTCCTTATTATAATGCATTGGGGAGGGGTAGAGAGGGAAACCAGGAGTCATAGGAGTGTCCATAAATAAAGAACTATGCTAACCACATAATTTCTATGCATCTCCACACAAACATCTGTCAGTGGTAACAAAGGGAAGAGTAAGTAACCTTACAATTGAGAAGGCTGATGGACACCTTCTTACTCAAGTGATAAAGGAGAGTGGGTGTCAGCATAAATGGGGCAAATCAAACTTGGGGTTTCCTGAGAACACAGGAAGTCCTGTAATTGGTGAGAGAGACAAACCACACACGCAGCCTCCGACAAGCCCACACAGGTGGCTCTGTTGCTCTTCACAGTGCTCCACAGAAAGGACAAGGTCGTGAGAGGGAAGGAAAGACTAAGGAACTGTTCTGATGGGAAGGATTCTAACGAGACAGGATGACAAAACGCGGTGTGTGGTTATCACCTGGATACTGTGTTAGAGAGGACACCATCATTCCTGGGTCCTCACCAACTACCAAGCCTTAAATGGGGCTGGGAACAGACAGTACCCCCAGCCCTCCCGTCCCCCCAAAATTCCCAAACCTGTTAACATTAAATCAGCTCTGAACCCTAGCAACCCAAAGAACAGAGGAGAGCTGCCCTGGCCAGCTTTCAAAGCGCCTCTCCTTATGGAAGCTGGCTGCGGCCTCTTTCAAACCACAAGCCTTTTGGTCAACGGGCAGCACTTAACCATTCGGCTACTGGGGTTTCTTGGGGTTCCCTGGGGTAGACGGTTGCTCTGCTCAGTGCCTTTGAGTCAATCCCAACTGACAGTGACCCTATAGGACAGAGAGCTGCTCCTGTACGTTTTGAGCCTGTAAATCTTACAGGGGTTGAAAGTTTCACCCTTCTCCTAAAACCACCTTCTCTGATGGTTTCAAACTAACCTTGTATTTATTAGCAGCCCAACACGAAATCCAATACGCTACCAGGGCACCCAGGGCTCCTTGGGGTCAATAGTATTAATGTATCATCCTGATCCCTTTATAACGGATGAGGGCACTGGTAGTTCATTGGTACAAATCTTATTTTCCCAGCAGGAGACCCAGTTTCAATGTAACTGTGCACAGACCGTACCTGCCTGTCCAGGGAGGCTTACAAGTTGCTGTGGGGCTAAACAGGTGTTAGTGTAGCTTCCAGACTGAGACAGTCTAGCAAAAGAAGTCTGGTGATCTACTTTGGAAAAAGCCGCCGAGGAAAACTCAGCATATCACAGCAATCCAATCTATAGCAAACCACAAGGATGGCACAGTGTTTCTTTCAGTCCCGTGGTGTGATTAATCAGGGGCTGCCTCAAAGGGGCGAACACCTCAGCGGTTGTAGAAGCATATCCTTGTTTGAGGAATTACATGCCACTATCCATGGTGCCGGCAAAAATCACGCCCCCATGGGGTGGAACCAGTAAGGTTCCTTGTGCTATGTGGCCAACTTCTCTCCAAGTTTGTGACTATTTCAAAGTAAATAGAAAACTCCGCACCTGGTAGCCTCTTTGTTCTGTCACCTACACTTTTTACATTAAATATGAGGATGAATGAAAGAATGGATACAGTTGTTCGTTTCAGATTGAAACGCAAACCCTGTGCCAGGTGAATCGAGTCTGACTCACAGTGACCCTGCAGGACAGAGTGACACTGCTCCTGAGATGGCAAATCTTTAAGGAAACAGACTTTCTTATGGCCCTCCCCGGGAGAGGCTGGCGATGTCAAACGGCTGATGTGTTGGATCAACGGCTCAACATTTGACTCAGCGCCACGGGCCACCTTCTGCTTCCTGCGAGGAGGAGGCAAAACCTCCTAAGCTACCTGCGATGATGCGCTGTTGCTGTCCTCATGGGATTATCAAGCCCTCGGTCAGTGGGTGTGTGCCACCCACGGCTCGGCTTTCTCTCTCCTGCCCAGTCACTGCCGGGACTGCTGTCCACTCTCCACGGACCGATCAAGGCCACTTCCCTCAGCTGAGGGCCCCCACTATCCAGAGCACCTCCCAGAAAGAGGGGACGCACTCCACATCACTGTGGAGCTTTCCCATGTCCAAGTCATCACACCCCTACACTAAGGAAGACTGGAGAAGCAGCCAGGCGCGGGAATTATGGTGCTGCTGGCAAACACTGGACGCTCCGTGGACTGCCAAAGGGGCAACCAAATGTGTCTCGGGAGAGGTGCAGCCAGACCGCTCCTTCAAAGCAAGGCTGGAGAGCCTTTATCTCACACGCTTTGGACATGCGATGAGGAGACTGGTGAGACTCCCCTGAGAAGGACATCATGCGTGGTACAGCAGAGGGGCAGAGAAAAAGGAAGGCCCTCAACCAGACGGACTGACGCTGCAGCTGCAACGAGGAGCTCCGACAGAAGGACATGGGAGGGTGGCCCTGATGTCTCCCAATCAGTGCGGACTCGACAGCACCTAGCAACACGGGCGGTAGTCACCAGGAGGAGGGATTTGAATACAACCTGCCAGTCCTAAGAGCCACTCTGTCATAGTCCTGAGTCCACTGATTCTCAACCTGAGCTCCCAGATGGGGCAAACTGCTAATGCACTCAGCTGTCCATCAAAAGGCTGGTGATCTGACTCTACCTGAGATGCCTGAAAACAAAGGCCTGGCATTCTACTTCTGCAAGCAGTTGATGAAACCCTGTGAGCCCAGCCCTACACCGACACTCACAGGGCCGCCATGAGCCCGAGTTCCTAGTTGGGTACTCTCAGTGTAACAATCTTGGTCAGCTGGTTTGATACGCCAGGGCAGAAGTCGATGAACAAATATTAAAAAGCAAATACCCCTAAAGCCTGACAATTCTGAGCCTTATGCACCTTGGCAATCTCTACTTTAGTAATCTGACCACAATACAATGACTTAATTGTATGTGTGTGTGTCTCGACATAACAAAAATCTGACTTTAAATTAATTTATGCTTAAGTTACTCTGAGGATGACAAGTGGTAAAAGTAGGAAATGTTTTCAGTTGCTCCAAAATCACTGTAGTGAGGAGCCTTAGTGTTTGGGGGTGGTGGTGGTGGTGGTGGTGGTGAATCTTCACCCTGGAAAGTGTACAAGTGCGAGCGGACAGTCGGTGGCAGAAAGCGGGGCTGGAGTTCTCCGGGAACGTCTGGACGCGGCTCCTCCGGCGGCAGAACAGGAAGATACCGTCTCCCATCCCTGAAAAGCTATCAACCGGAAAAGCAAACGCACTGCCATCAAGTGGATTCCGGCTCACGGCTGCCCTCCAAGGCAGGGTAGACCTGTTCCCGTGGGTTCTGTGACTGTAGCTCTTTCTGGCAGCAGACAGGCCCACTTTCCTCCATGGAGAGGCTAGGGGGCTGAGGTATTGACTTGGCAGTTGGCACCGCAACATGTAACCCACTATGCCACTGAGGCTCCTCGTGCAAAGGTATGGCCAATGATAAGTTCAAGGCAAAGCAAGGTGCAAAGTTACCTTGATAGAATGTTCGGAGTCAGCAGAGACCAATAGTAAGGACCATTTGGAAACCCGAGAATGCGTTAATAATTAAAATGGGTCAGACATGACCAGAAGTGTATCCTGGAACTTGGAGCAGGTTGTAAACACAGAATCAGGCAGAGAAGACAAGGCATCACTTTAAAATTCCATGGGATATAGACCCAAATACTGTTGGCCACATTTCAAACCTGCCCTAGCCAGGGCCAGGTGCCTCCAAGCACAGTCTCAGATGGTCGGTTGTTGAGAAAGTAGAGAATCAGCCCTTTTCTTCCAAGAGATCTCTGGGAAGATCTGAACCTCCACCTTTCAGTTACCAACTGAGTGATTTAATCAGGTCCATCACCCAGGAATCCCACTGACATGGCCCTGAAATACTCCAGGCCTGCCAAGTGCCCCTTCTTGTACACAGAAGGCAGAGTCTGGGGTAAGTGGAGGAATCACCATATAGAGAAAGAAACAATCCAAACTACTGCCAACCCCCATGGGCCTGGAGCAGCATGAAATATGAAACACCGAGTTTACGAAGCACCTGAAATTTGGGGTTACAGATTACAAAAGTCAGTATAAACCGGTAAACCCAAACCAGCTGCCATCAGTTGGCTCTGATGCATGACAGCCTGTGTATGTCAGAGCAGAATTTTGTTCCACAGGGTGTTCAATGGTGAGTGTTTTGGAAGAAAACGCAATAGTTTTTTAATTCCTCTACCAAGGTACCTCTATCTCCAACCTATTGGTAGCTGCCCAGCACGTTAGTCATGTGTACCCAGGGACTGCTAGGCGGCAGCCTACCCAAGCAAAAACTGCATCAAGTTAGGGAACTTCCGTGAAAATCTTCTGAGTGCTTCTAAAGGTACCAAGAATTCTTTCACAGACATCTTAGAAATTGATCCTCATGAAAGTGAAATTAATTCCACAAACCTCTAGCCTGGCATATCAGGTTCCTGAAAGTCCAGATCTACTAGCTGCCTGTCAGAGTCCAACACCCCAATTATTAGCTCTTCCCTGCCTTCCTACCGTGTTCAACCAATCTCATGGCATCTAAATGCCAAGGAAGACAAATTAGAAAAGTGTTCTCATGATTGCCACTAAAATCCAACAAGAAAGGTAGCATAACATTAGGACTAAGGAGGAGGATGGGGGCATTGGCAATACTCATTAAGGAAAAATATGTCCTACTACCATGAAGTAACATTTATATTTTTATCTACTGTTTACATTTAGCTCGCATGACTAGAGCGATGTGATCCTTTGACCAAGGACTGCAATCCATCTTACGAGAAAACACAGGCTCCACTTGTCTTAACACAGTCCGCAACACCTGCATGGGTCTGCCAATCAGCTTCTTCTAGAACAAAGAGGAAACGTTCCGCCCCCTTCCTGGCTTCTTCACTCTCACGAAATGTTTCCTGAAATGTCACATCAATACAACCAGAAGAAGAAAATATTCCTAACTTAGGGGAATCCGCCTCCCCCAAAGGGAGGGTGGAGGCTCTGGATGAGACTGCCAGCTTCCTAAAAAGGGATTCACGCTACTTTGGGAATGGTTCATATTACTGAAAAATTGTTTTCTATGCTAGACCCACCCAGTGAAAGTTAGAGCTAAAAGCATTCAAGTCAAATCAGTGTCATTGCCACCTCCTCGGCTTAAAAAATAAAAGAATGAGATCAACAAAAACCCATTGGGTTTTTATACAGCAGCAAATAGTAACATGACAGGGCCATGTGGGGGACCATATCATTTATAATTACAATAGCATATAAGAGAAAAATATGCGTAGGAATAAATTTTAGGAGAGAAGTGAAAAATGTAGATGAAGAAAATTACAAAATGTTGTTGGAAGAGATGAAGACAATATAATCAATGTTACGCTGTTCCATGTTCATGGATCTGAAGGCATCAGAGTTCAGATACCATACTACCCAAAGGGACCTGCACGTACAACGCAGCCCCGAACACTCATCTCTACAGCAAGAGAAAGAACAATTCCTGGCTTTCCATGGAAATGCAGAGGCCCCCAAATAACTAGGACGATGTTGAAGTCGAAGAGCAAAATAGAACTTACAGTCAGCCTATGAATCAAAGCAGTCTGGCACTGGTATATAAATACGACAATACATCAAAGGAATAGAATTTAGAGTCCAGACAGAAACTCAGACATACACGAGCAACTGGTTTTCTAAAAGGTGTCAGTAGACAGAGAAAGAAGAATCCCTGGGAAAATCGGATTTCCACCTGTAGAAAAATGAAACAAGGTATCTGCTTCACACCATTCACAAAAAGAAATTTAAAATGAATTAAAAACTAACTGCGTAAACTGAAACCAGAAAGTTCTTTTAAGAAAGTGATAGTATAAGTCTGCCGAGCCTAGATTTTACAAGGATTACCTGCTACAATAACAAAAGCACAAACCTCCAAGTAAACGGGACCTCAGGAAAGGTAAAGGTGTTCGTATACCCAAAGTCTCTGTCAAGAATGTGAGGACCGGCTACTGGCTGGGAGAGTATGCTCAGAAGTCCTGCATGCAACTGGAATCCAATATCTAAAACAGATAAGCCACTGCAACAAGAAGACCACTCGACCAAAAGGGACAAAAGAATAGAACAGACATTTTTATCCCGGAAGACACTCATAGGGCCCCCAAACACATAAACATGACGAGCCATCAGAGAGGTACAAATCAAAACCACAGAGGTACCATGCCACTCCCACTTAGAAAACTAAGAGCTTCAAAAACAAACATAAATAGTATTAAAGTTGGCAAAGATATGGGGAAACTGAAAACTTTGTTAATGGCTGGCAGGAATGAAAAATAATATAGTCATTGAAGAAAAAAGCGTGGTGGTTCTTCAAAAAGCTAACAATAGAACTGCCATAGGATCCAGCCATTCCCCCTGCCAGGAATATATCCAACGGACGTGACAGCGGACACGAACGGCGCTGCAGCATGACTCAACAGTCAAAAGGTGAAAGCAGCCTGCACACGCATCGGCAGACAAATGGAATACTACTCAGCCAGGAAAAGAAATGAAGTCTTGATGCATCATCCAATGTGAATGAAAACTCCTAGGCACTCTGCTGCATGAATCCAGTCAATCACAAAAGGACAAAAACTGTATAGAATATATGTATGACGAGAAGAGGCAAATGTACAAAAAGCAGTTTATCAGTGGTAGCCAGAGGCAAGCGGGAAGGGATTTATCACTTCTGGAGTTCGGCATTTAGTTTAAAGTGATGGAAAACTGATTGATTTAGGGTAAGGTTGCACAGCCACTTAGCGTAATTGCTGTCAATAAGTTGCTCCTCTGTAAAATGTTGAACTGGGGAAAGTGGTGTGGTGTGACCGATATGGTTCCTATGACTAAAACAGCAGCTGCGGAGACCACTTATGAGGAAGGACTAAACACCTCATACGATCTGGTTCCTTAGCAGAAGTTTAAGCGATGGTTTCATAGAACGTCTCAGTTAATTAGCTTAATACTGTGCTCAGTGTTTCCTTTCTACTTCCTACTGTATTGCACAGTGCCTTGGGTCTTAACAGTGTGCACGATGCTACTCAAGATATGAGACCAGCAAAAGTTGGTGCCTGGCTACCATTACCAGCTGCTTGGAAAAGGATCACCGTATAAGGGTCTCAACAAAGGGGGGAGGAGGGAAGAGAATGTGAAGAACTCAAAGTCATAAGAGAATAGACTTACTGGTAAGATAGAGACGAGTAGAATACCCCCACCAACACCCAAGGCTAGAGCCCTGAGTCAACTTTCATGTCAGGGCCTGAACTCACCTCTCCTGTTAGAATAACCAACCAGTAAAGACCTGTTGGTTATAAAGGGCAGTATAACCAACCAGTTGGTTATAAAGGGCAATATTTGCCCAAGAACAGAGGGTTAGGAAAAGAGATGGAATGAAAACAAGAAACACAGGAAGGAAGTGGGATAACCCATGATTGCAGTAAAATGTATATGAGTTGTTAAATGATCTGCTGGAAACCTTTACCTACTTCACAATAAAAGTTCTTTTTAAAAGAAGAAGAGGTATGTGGCAAAGAAAGCTGATGGTGCCCGGCTATCAAAAGATACAGCGTCTGGGGTCTTAAAGGTTTGAAGGTAAACAAGCAGCCATCTAGCTCAGAAGCAACAAAGCCCACATGGAAGAATCACACCAGCCTGTGTGATCACGAGGTGTCGAAGGGATCAGGTATCAGGCATCATCAGAACAAAAAATTTAACCATAGTGAATGAAAGGGGGAGTGCGGAGTGGAGACCCAAAGCCCATTTGTAGGCCACTGGACATCCCCTTACAGAAGGGTTTCGGGGATGAAACAAGCCAGTCAGGGCGCCATGTAGCAATGACTAAACATACAACTTTCCTCTAGTTCCTAAATGCTTCCTCCCACTATCATGATCCCAATTCCACCTTACAAATCCAGCTAGACCAGAGGATGTACACTGGTACAGATAGGAATTAGAAACACATGGAATCCAGGACAGATGATCCCTTCAGGACCAGTGGTGTGAGTGGCAATACTGGGAGGGCAGAGGGAGGGTAGATTAGAAAGGGGGAACCGATTACAAGGATCTACATGTGACCTCCTCCTTGGGGGACAGACAACAAAAAAGTGGGTGAAGGGAGACGTCGGACAGGGCAAGATATGACAAAATAATAATTTATAAATTATCAAGGGTTCATAAGGGAGGGGGAAGCGGGTAGGGAGGGGAGAAAATGAGGATCTGATGCCAGGGGCTTAAGTGGAGAGAAAATGTTTTGAGAATGATAAGGGCAATGAATGTACAAATGTGCTTTACACAATTGATATATGTCTGGATTGTGATTAAGGGTTGTATGAGCCCCTAATAAAACGATTTTTAAAAAAAGAAGAAGAGGTATCTGTATGTAATCAAGCTGGCAACAGCATCTCGAAAGACCAGATAGAAAATGTAGGGGCAGCTAGCTAATGAGAGAGGAGCAACTCAGAAAACGAGGCTGAGAACGGTGGCACCTCCTGAAGGAGGCAGCCAGCATCACTGAATTGCCCATGGAGACACAGCTGAACTGAACTACGTTGTGCTGCAAATACACGTCCCCAACATCAACAACAGACTTGAGGGGGTGGGGGGAGATATGAAACCACTCCAAAATATGCCCAGCAAGATCCTCAGGGACTCAGGGTATAGACTTTTGGTCCACACAGTAATGGGAAGATGGTTACCAACATTCTTTACCCAAGTCAGTGAATCAAACTTTAAATATTAGACTGGATTGTGTGTCCCTCAAAATCCTAAACCCTCCATCTGTGCATGAGATCTTCTTTTAGAATTTAGTTTTTATAATGTTGTAATCATGAGGCCGCACCAGTGTGAGGTGGGTACTGAACCTGGTCATAGATTGCACCCTAGACACAGATGCAAGAAAGGGGGAAACACCGCATGGAGACAGACACAAGCACTCAAGGACTGAGAGCTTGTTTTTTGGGTTTTCACAAAATACTTGACCTGATTAACTAGCTAATAACCAAAAATCCCATTGGTGAGATGTAAATTTTTAAATAATTTCTATTAAGAAACATATACCCTTTTAAGAGAAAGAATGTTGAGCCTTATCAGTATAAAACCAAATCCAGTTGCTGTCAACTCGACTCCCATGAGTCAGGGAGACGCCACTAGTGGAACTGCATTTCCATAGGGTTTTCATTGACTGTGATCTGAAGTGGTTCACCAGGGCTTTCTTCCAAGGCACCTCTGAATGGACTTCAAACCACTAAACATCGGGTTAATGTCCGAGAACTGCAGTGCATCTGTGATGTCTGGGGTCCACCAATAGTAACAGGTCCACTTTAAAAATGAGCAAACTGAAGCTCCACGAGGTTAAACGACTGTGCCCAAGTCCTTAGAATAAGTGCGTGAACACTAAGCCTGGGTGTGCCTGGTCCTACGTAGGAGGGGGCTTCAAAAATCCCCATTACCTTTTCATTCCAATTTTTACACGTTCTTTGAAGGCCCCCTCATAAAAGCCCTTTCGCTACAGAATTCTGCCAATTACCAGCCATTGCATTCCTTCCCAAGGGAAGATTTTCTTAGCTAGGGAGAAGTGAGGGGAAGAAACAAAGCGTATGAAAATATTATGTAACAAGGAAGGATAAAGGGGGCGGCACAAGATATGGAAGAACTCGGGTCCACTTTTAATGAAGGCCTATCAACCCTGAGGGTGATGTGTCAGCAATCTACTTAAACCCTCCTCACACAAGAACCTCAAATCACTGCAGCTATTTGCAGCCCCGCTGCAAAAAAAAAAAAGCTTGTGTGCATAGAGATCGGTCTCACGTATTATCATTTCATAACACAGCAAGCTCAATCTTAAATTCAGCTTCTAACGCCGTAAGAGTGGAGGAGGCACAGGCTTTCACACATACATTATCTTTTCAAGAATTTGAATACATTTGAGGGAAAGACATTTACTTTGGCTGTTTGGCAGCCCTAGAAATTCACGACTTTCAGCTCCACACCCATGTCATTAAGTCAATTCTGACTCACAGCGACCCCACAGGGCAGAGAACACTGCCCTGGTGGGTTTCCCAGGCTGTCCAATTTTAGGAGCTCAGAAAGCCTCATCTTTCTCCAAAGGATTCCAACCGCTGGCCTACCCTATACCAGCATAGGGTACAGCCCACTCCACTACCAGGGATGCCCCTAAGATGCACACAGTACATACACAGGGTATGTAATAATAAAACTCTAGGCATGTTACTTGGAGCTTTGTGGTTTTGCTTTTCGTAAGCTCCATTTA
Organism: Echinops telfairi; assembly: GCF_000313985.2. Classification (NCBI taxonomy): domain Eukaryota; kingdom Metazoa; phylum Chordata; class Mammalia; order Afrosoricida; family Tenrecidae; genus Echinops; species Echinops telfairi. Next base: position 22,483,402 of record NW_022111372.1, read on the forward strand.
CTTGAAGAACAGTTCCTGGCACTTGAGTTTCCATAGTACTCCCAGCCTTCGAGGACACGCCCACGGGGGTTCCAAACAGTCAACATGTGCACCATTTGTAGGTGAACAGAATGTTGGTTGACAGATTGTTCTTTTCATGTCATTGGGACGTGGGGGGGCAAAATGATTTATTCAATAAATCTTGGGTTAAATAATCTAGGTTCAAAAAAAAAAAAAGATTAAACAGATACTTTTAAAACAAAGACAGACTATGCCCCAGAGAGTTCATCTGCTTGGTTCCTCAAGCAAAATGGAAAACTTAACATGTTCAAGGACATTCTAAGGCTGAGATTCTCAACCGGTGGGTCGAGACCCCTTTGGGGGTCACCTAAAACCATGGGAAAGCACCTATTTCCTGTGGTCTTAGGGACCTAGACAGGGCTCCTCCATCTGTCTCCAGGCGGGTCCGCCCACACGCAGATAAACGCACATACAAAGTACCCGGCATGAAGACGGTTACCCATGCTACTCCATGCTTCCAGATAAAATTTCATTTATTTGTCATGAGGAATAAATATTTCACAATATATATTTACAAATTATTTTTGTGATTCATCACTATGCTTTAATTATGCTCAATTTGTAACAATGAAAATACATCCTGCATATCAGATATTTACATGACGATTCCTAACAGTAGCAAAATGACAGTTAAGAAGTAGCAACAAAAATAATTTTATGGTTAGGGGCCACCACACATGAGGAACTGTATGAAAGGGTCGCGAAGTTAGGAAGGTTGAGAACACTATTCTAAGAGGAAACTGAAGTACGATGTCTGCGTGGCATGCAAACCTTACAACTACTAACAATGGTGGAATTTACGCCGCCCATTTCATACAGGCAGGCAGTTTGACCTGCCCAACAATCCTGCTGATTCTGACTCACGGCGCCCCCGTGTGTCACAGAGTAGAACTGCTCCGCGGGCTTGCTTTCTTGGCTGCCATCTGAATGGAGGCAGGTCACCAGGCCTTGTCTTCCATGGAACCAGAGGGCTGGCTCAAACCACCAGCCTTGACATTAACGCTGAACACTTCTGGGCCTTCCCCCAAATCTTAGGAGATGGAAATCCTTACTGTTGGGCCCCTTTACAGATGGGGAAACTGAGGGTGTTGCCTAAGGTGGGTAAGGGGCTGTGATCTAAGAAGTACACTGGATCCTGAACTGAAGGACGGAAAACCAAAATCCATCCTGCTACCGAGTCAATTCTCAATCACTCACCTACTGCTACCGAGTCAATTCTGACTCACAGGACAGAGTAGAACCGGCCCCTGTGGGCTTCTGAGCCTGCCGATCTTCACAGAGGTAGAAGAAGGCCTATTTCTCCGGCTGGCAGAGTCAAACTGCTGACCGGTTTAAACACGCCAACCCGTAACCAGGGCTGCTCCACCAGGGCGCGACGGAAGTAAAGGGAATGGGGATTCGAGTTTGAATATTAAGCAAACTCACGAGGCCCTGTAAGAGTAGGGTCGACGTTTATTGACACAGAGGGGTCTAGAGAAGAGCTGTGGGTGAGTGACGGGTTGGAGCAAAATGAAGACGATAAGGAGGTTTGGTGGCACAGTGCTTAAAATGCTCAGTTGCTCCCAATAGGTTGACAATTCGAAGCTACCCGTCACCTGCCAGAAAAAAGAAGAGGCCGGCGGCGGCTGTGAAGGCTGGCTGTGTGGGAACCCTACACAGCAGTTCTACTCCGCCCCATCGGGGTGCGGTGCTTTGGAACAGCCTCACTTGCAACAGGTTCATTTGTGACTTGGGGGCAGGAGAACGGAAACGTTAGTAGGCTCATAGACTCTGAGCCCACTGAGAAAGAAGACAAGAGGCGCCTGGTGAAAGCACATCAGGGGAAGCACGCATTGTCCCCAGCTCCTCCCACTGTCTGTACACACGGTCAAACCAGCGGAGTCCAGGCACTTTTTCTCCTGCATGTTTTCACGGCACCCAAGACTAACGGTATTTCATCCTAGCGCAACTGACATGTACAGCAAGCCTGACTTGGGTGCTACTTCACTCCACTGTACCTGTGGGTACTGCTGACTCTAATCCATTAAAATGATTTCATGTATCCCAATGACTCACCCTTAGAGAGGCTTTCTACTCCCGTAAAGAGCTATAGTCTCGAAAACTCACATGGGGAGTTCCAGCCTGTCCTATAGGGTCACTTTGCCGGCGTCCACTCGATGGCAGAGAGGTGAGTTAATTACTCCTCACCACCCACTGTCACAGAGTGGCTGGTGGATTCAAACTGCTGATCTTCTTAGCGGCTCAATATGTGACCACCACGTCACCAGGGGTCCTTATGCAGACCCACAGCCACCCTATTTCCTGACAGGGTAAATTTGGGGGGGAACTGACAGCCTCACCTTTCTTCTTCTACATGTGTCCTGAGAGGGTCCAATAATCAGGTTGGAAAAAACACTACCCTACATGGCCCTGCATGGCACAGACCACTAAGCACTAAACTACCAGCCAAAAGGCTGGCTGTGCTCCAGACGTGCCTCGGCAGGCAGACCTGGTGACCGGGTTCCAAAAGGTTCCAGCCTTGAAAACCCTAGGGAGCCAGCAGTCAGAATCACCTCAAGGACAGCGCAAGAACCAGACGGAAACTACACGGAGCCATTTGCATTGCTAAAGCTTGGGCTTTTAAATGGTAAGGGTCACACAGAACACCGGCTTTAGCACTTTTCTTTTTTATTTCCCCTCCCTGGGCAGGGGTGGGGGGAGGACTTCGAAGTCCCATGCACCTCCTGAAATTTGACACAAATGTCGTCATCTGTCTTATGTCGTCATCTGTCTTAGCAGAGGTTCCACGGCTCTCACCAGCTTTTAAAATACATCACACACACACACACACACACACACACACACACACACTTCATCCATTCATTTCCTGAGCCTGGCAACAAAACCACCCAATGCTTCTCTAGCCTGTGGCTTTCATATAAATAAAATGAACATTAGGTAGGGACTCACTCTGAGCTACATGGCCAGGCCAGTTATAGCAGCACAAAGCCAAGAGCAGCCGGCTGGAGCCTGTGAATAGCATCCACTCAGTATTTCTAGAAGCAGAGCGCCCACCATGCCTGCCCAGGTCTAGAAGGGCGGTGGGTCCCTAACATTCTAGACAGTGTCTTAAAGCTTGTGAACTCTGCAACCTAACGGGGTCACTTACCTGTACTTCCTGTTTCTTCCCTCCCGCAGAGAACTGGACAGATTGCTGCAATGCTTGCTCCTAATTCACAGCCAACTGATCTCAATAAAAGATTCGGACACATTCCAACAATGGTGAAATGGAGACTTCCTCAGATTTTTTTTAAGGGGGTAAAATTGTGGTTTTTCACAAAGGATACAAAGAAGCAGTGGGACTGTGTTGGTTCCGGGGTGGAATCCTCACCTTCTGCATGGGAGACTTCTAGCGCCTCATGCTTAGCCACCACCCATCTGTTAACGGAGCCTTGGGTAGTGTTCTACCTGCAGTTGAACCAATTTCAGTAGAACTTCCAGACCATGACGAGCTAGGAAGAAAGGCCGGGAGGGCTACTTCCGAGAATCAGCCAGGGAAAGCCTGTGCGTCACAACGACCCAACCTACAACTGGCCATGGGGAGGGCACAGATCGGGGGGCCTGTCATTCCACCGCACACATGGTGGGCCGTTAAAATCCGAAAGGGGCATGTTTCTCCTTAATCCATAGCTAGGACCTACTCCCCTCACTGAAAACCAATGGCTTCATCAGGCTGATCAGATCAAAGGGGTAAAAGCAATTATTTCTGAACGAGGAGAGGATTGAGCTGGATGGAAGGTGGGTCCCATGTTCGGCAGGCCTGGTGCTTCCTCCCACAGCCGTGGTACACTTCTTGGCCGCTCCATCACCTCTGCAGGTGCAGTCACATTGGGTTCAAATGAATGATCTAGGCCTGCCTGTCTGAACCGCTCTGCCCATCTCTCTTGGGCATCTTAGAGGTCCCTGCTGAGGGGTAACTTGCTGCTCTGTGGGCCAAGCTTACTGCTGTCCAGCGCTGGCTCTGTCTCAGAAACACTAGATGGGGTCTCTGGTCTAATCAACCCAATAGCAGTGGGTAACGGATGCCTACTTGATCAGATAATTGTACTACTTAGATGAAGTCTACATCCAGCCAAGTCGTTCCTTGAAACAAAACCATGTAAGCCATGAGCCAGATCGTGAGAGACTGTCAGAGAGAAAGCAGTCAGGTCTCTCAGCTTGGTGTCCATCACCAGCCCAGGTACAGGACTGCAGGGCCGCACAGAAGCATTGGCAGGGAGAGCTTCCCCACCAGGCCTTCAGAGAGAGTATCCAGCTCTATGATTCACAGTTTGCCTCTAGGCTATTATGCAGTCAAACAGGAGCATTTTTATATACTCCCCCTAACTAGTACAATCCAGACTGAATGATTAGCAGTGTGTTAGTGTATGGCGTCAAGATGATTCCAACTCACAGTGACCATCTAGGACAGACAAGACCTGCCCCAGAGCGTTTTCAACGGCTGTCACCTCTAGAGGAGGAGTCACGGTGGCAGCTGACAAGGTTCCCAGCCACTAGCCAAACAGGTCAGCAGTTTGAGTACTCTGCCCCACGGGGTCTCTATGACCATGGGTTTGGTTTGCTTTGGAATGAAGCAGACAGGCAATTCTCACCCACAGAGCTGCTGGGTGAGTTTGAACCACCAACCTTTCCATTCGCCACTGAGTGCTTAATCAGTGCACCACCAGGAGTCCGTCTGTGGAGCTGGAAAACCAAACTCCATGACAAGTCCAACCCTTTGGGACAGACTGGAACTCACCCTGTGGGTTTCTGAGACTGTAACTCTTTATGGGAGTAAAAAGCCTCCTCTTTGTCCCACAGGGTGGCTGGTGGTTTTGAACCGCTGACTTTGCAGTCCATAGTCTAACTTCTAACTACTCCACCACCAGGACTCCTGGTGAGTCCTTCATTATCCAAGAGCCCCAAACCAAGGTGCTGGTCCCTACTAAGAATTCCCACTGACAACTGTGACCAGCGAACCTGCCCCTTTGGTCAGGGTTCATCCAATAACCTGGTGGTCCCTGGCACTGGGCGAAACAAATAAAAGAGTTGTGTATCTAAATCCCGTTGGCATTATTGTGTCATCACCTCAACAAGGTTCCTCGAGAGAAGAAATCTGGACTCGGGTCTGTTTCCTCATCCAGAGCATTTCCCGCTGGCCTTGCCATTACAAGACGGCTGCCTCAGGTGGGAGCCAAACTTCTCGTGTCTCCCTGGCCACATATTCTGCCTCAGTTTCCACTTACCAGCTTGGCATCACTCTATCAGCATACAGTCCCTTCCCTAGCCCACGCCCCCCCAGGCTCCCGTTTCTGTGGTCCAGCATGATAAAAGCTCTCATGACAATACAAGGAAATCATCCAAAGGATGAATGAATACATGATCATATATGTACAAAAGCATCTTCATGACAGATATGTATAATTGTTACCGCAAGGAAAGGGCAGTTATAGTTTGGGGGCCACCGAGTTTCTGTTTGGCGCGATGAGAAACTTCTGGAAGTGGAAAGTGGTGACAGTTGCACAGCACGGTGGACAGGAATGATGTCACCGAGTCACATACTTAAAAACAGTTAAAATGACACATTTTATGCTATATGTTTTTTGCAATAAAATTTAGCAATAAAATGCAGTTCAGTTGTGTTCACATGATAACTCCAAACATAATTAGTCAAGAAAACGATATTAGAAAATAAAAAGAGCTGGCTTTGACCAGCTAGTGCATGAACTAGAGTCCTCTGGGGAAATGCTAAGTTTCCTGAGGAGTACAGATGGTTGACCCTCAACCACACACCTCTCAAAAACCCAAACTCACCGATGCCTCATCGATTCTGACTCCTGGAGCCCGACAGGACAGGGGAGACCTGCTCCTATGGGTTTCTGAGACTGTAACTCTTTATAAGAACTGTAACTCTTTCTCTCACAGAGCAACTGGTGGTTTTGAACTGCTGACCTTGTGGTTAGCAGTCGAATGTGTAACCACTACCACACCAGGGCCCCTCACTCCAAAATAGCATTTCCTGCTCACCCAGAGGCATCACATTAGAAAGGGCTGGCTCTGTAAAGATTACAGCCAAGAAAACCCATTGGAGTGGCTGTACCCCAACACATGGGTACACCAGGAGTCAGAATCTGGCTCCTAATGAGAATGCCAGTGAAGTCAATGACATGTGCAGTCTATGCCCTCTGAGTGTCTAATGTAAGTCAGAACGAACCGGTAGTGTAATGGTTAGCACTCGGCGGGGCTAACTGAAAGGTTAGTGGCTTGAATGGCCCTGTGTTAGTCTGGGTACATCAGAGAAACAAATCCACAGAAACTCATATGTATAAGAGAGAGTTTTATATAAAGGTTAAGTGAGCATCAAGAAAACATCCCAACCCAGTGCTGCCCAAGCCCACAAGTCCAACATTAGTCCATATGTCTGATACCAATCTGCAAAGTTCTCCTCTATCTCACAAAAGACACTCAATGATGCCAACTGCAGGAGGAAAGCCAAATCAGTGAGTGTGTAAGCATCTCAGCAATGGCAGGGGTCTCTACACAGATGCTCCAGCACCCAGGGCTGCATCGGGGTAGGTCCATGCGGTTTCTCCTAAGGGATGTCTTGGAGGAAGTGAGCCTTGCCAGCTGAAGCAGGGCACTGGCTAAGGCAGCTATAGCCTGGTATGACCATCACAAAGCAAGAGACCTGAGAACTAGAAAGGCGAGGCTCACTTAGCCATTTATCCCTCAGTCCTTCAGTTAATCCCACATGTGTTTATGGGCCAGGTGGGCACACTAAACTTTAACTGTCTCAGGTCCAATGGATCTCCAGGTAAAAGACCTGTCAGCAAAAATGAAGCCAAGAAAATTCGACAGAGCAGTTCTACTCAGATCAACCCAACAGCACCCAACAGCCACCCCAACCTTAGGTTAGACGCTGGTGGTGGAGGGCTTGAATCCTCCTGACAATTCTACAAAGAAGGTCCTTATCTGAACAACATAGAACTTCTCAGGGCTGTCTCAGAACTCCAGAACAGCATCTCCAGGACCCAGACACTATTCCGATCTAAAAAGCCAGTTTTTTCACACATCAGTTTGTGCTCCCCACCATTCCTGTCCCCCCAGCCACCCCCACCCAGGGCCTGCCTTCACCATTTATCTGTAGGGCCAACCTCAAGGAGTAAACCTGGTACATTTCTCACTATATCTCAGTGACAGCCAGGACGTCCCCTCCCATGGAGGGAGTCAAAAATGTCAGCAAACTGTCCACCTATGAATGACACAAATGTACCAGTTTCTAGTCCAGTTTATTGCTCTATTCCTTTAAAAAAAAACCTGCTAGAATTGATGCAACCATTTGTTGTTGTTGTTGTTGTTGTTGTTGTTGCTGCTGTTGTTCGGGGCCATCCAATGTACTGCTACTCTACGGACCGGAGTAGAACTGCTCCTGGGGTTTCTAGGACTTCATCTCTATTGGAGCAGACCAGCGCCAGCTGTGAGTTCCGTTGCTAACTCTGTCTTTAAATCGAATTTGTTTGTAAGTCAGAACCGTTTGGTATGATTTACAGCTCATGACTGTTAGTCCACTGTTTGCCTTGGTCTTTTGCACCCTTCTATGTAGAAGAAACACTCCTAGACACACGAACACATCTGTACTGCAATGCTTGGTGAAGCAGGAGGACAGCGATACAGAGGAAGGTCCTCCAGGAGGCGGATCGACAGGGGCTGCATCGATGGGCTCCAGCAGAGGAACAAGTGCGAGGATGCCACGGGACGTGCAGCATCTCGTACTGTGGGCACAGAGTCGCCATGGCTTGGAGCTGACTCGATGGCGCCTAACCACCACCACAATGATCTTGTGTGACATATAATGAAGTCTGTTGGCATGCCAGGCAGCAGTGCCCCGTTTCTTATCATGAAACCATTGCATGTACCTCACAATGGTCATAAACTAGGCTTCATGGGGCTGCTCTGTAACCACGAGTAAGTGGACCTTAAGTGGGGCAGTTGCAACCTGTGGGCGGCCCACACAGACAATCTACAAGCAAGTCCCTAGCCTTGCAGCTTACTTCCAGTGCCCGGGGATGTGCTGGATAATGTGCTTCCCACCAGGTAAGGCTGGGGAGGCCTTTAAGACGCGAGATGAAAGGCAGCCGTGAACGGCAGAATGCTTGTCACTGTACAAGGCCCACAGGCTCTCTCCCTCTGAGCGCTCTGCAGTGGTGATTAAACAAGACTGCCTTCCACCCCTTCCCTACCTCCCAGTGCTGCGAGCCTTAATTACTGTGTGCTCGAGGTTGGACGCTCCTGGAGGAAAAGAGCACCAGATGTGAACGTTGCTATTATGTTGTTCAAAGGACCCTGGTGCGCTCACATCTGCGGACATGCTGACCACACGCCACTTTAGATGGGCGAAATCCAACAAACCGCCAAGACACACAGGTCTGCATTTCTGAAAGGCTCAGAGACCTGCCAGATGTGTTCGTGCCATGATGTCGAAGGAGCCCTGGTGGCACACTGGTTAAGCACTCTGCTGCTAACCCAAGGATGGGAGGTTTGACCCCACCAGCTGCTCCATGGGCAAGAGATGTGACGCTGGCTCCCAAAGGGTTTACAGCCTTGGAAATCGCACGGGGGTGCGCTCTACTCCTCCCAACGGGGTCGCTTTGAGTTGGAATTTATTTGACGGCAGCAGGGCTGGATCCAATTAGAAGGTCAACCATACAACAAATGGTTCGCTTTTCTCAAGATTAAAAGTTCCTGCTATCAAAAGATATACCGTCTGTGGTCTTAAAAGCTTGAAGGTAAACAAGCGGCCATCTAGCTCAGAAGCAACAAAGCCCACATGGAACAACATATCAGCCTGTGTGATCATGAGGTGTCGAACAATCACTGAAGACAAATGGGTGCATAAGCAAATGTGGCAAAGAAAGCTGATGGTGCCCAGCTATCAAAAAGTATAGCATCTGGGGTTTTAAAGGCTTGAAGGTAATCAAGCGGCCATCAAGCTCAGAAGCAACAAAGCCCACATGGAAGAAGCACACCAGCCTATACAATCATGAGGTGTCGAAGGGATCAGGTATAAGGCATCATCAGAACAAAAAATCTTACCATAGTGAATGATGGGGGGAGTGCGGAGTGGAGACCCAAAGCCCATTAGTAGGCCACTGGAGATCCCCTTGCAGAGGGGTCTCGGGGAAGAGACGAGCCAGTCAGGGTGCGATGTAGCAACGATGAAAAATACAACTTTCCTCTAGTTCCTAAATGCTTCCTCCCCGCTCCCACTATCATGACGAATTCTACCTTGCAAGTCTGGCTAGACCAGAGGATGTACACTGGTACAGATAGGAACTGGAAACACAGGGAATCCAGGGCGGATGATCCCTTCAGGACCAGTGGTGTGAGTGGCGATACTGGGAGGGGTAGCGGGAGACTGGGTAGGAAAGAGGGAACGGATTACAGGGAACTATATGTCCTTCTCCCTAGGGGACGGACAACAGAAAAGTGAGTGAAGGGAGACGTCAGACAGGGCAAGATATGGCAAAATAACAATTTATAAATTATCAAGGGCTCCTGAGGGAGGGGGAAGGGAGGAGGGAGGAGGAAAATGAGGACCTAATGCCGGGGGCTTAAGTGGAGAGGAAACGTTTTGAGAATGATGAGGGCAATGAATGTACAAATGCGCCTTACACAATTGATGTGTGTATGGACTGTGATGAGTTGTATGAGCCCTTAATAAAATGATTTTTTAAAATAAATAAATAAAAGTTCCTGCTAGTTGGACGGAGCCAAAAAGGGAAGGGTGCTATGTGAGGTGGTGCTGGGTCCGATTCAGCTTCAGAAAGGGCCCGAAGAGGCAAAGCCCAGCCACGTGCGGGGAGGAGGAGTTGTCAGCTTTGCAGTGGAATGAAACACCTCACAACAGAGCGGCCCAAATGAAGACAAGCACTTTTCAGGAACCCTTGAATCCATTCCACTGCTCATCGCGGAACTAGCCCTGTCCTCCGGAAGGCTGGTTTCTCACCAACTCAGAAGAAAGAGGGCTATGTTGGATGTAAAAAGGATGTGTTCTGCTCTGCAAATCTTGACCTAAACCACAAGTTAAAAAATAAAAATAAACGTTTATGTTTACAGAAGTTAGAAGAACTCCTTAGCACAGAACAACACCACCAATGGGTGCAACACAAAAGCCAGGCACTGTGATTCCTGGACACAACTGTCCACAGAATTGGACAATTGGGTACTTCACTTACACGCAACCCAAAAATAAGAGGAATCCCACTAAAACCTAAATCAGATCACAGTGCCCCTCAAACCACAGTCTTCAAAGCGTCCCATCGCCTCTCACCAAAAGTCCAAATCAATCTGCCGACTCCCATCAATGGCTCCATGCTCGCCCTCCAATGTGGCAGACACAGCCTCTTGTCCACTACCTAGGGCACTCCCTCTCTGCCGCCAGATGGGCTCACATCCCCAACTCCCTGCCATGTCTGCTTCAATGTCACCTAAGCTCCTGTTCAGAAGTTCAAGATCAACCATTGCCTAAGCTCCCTTCCCTGCTTCACTGTTTCCCTTAAAACGATCATGTTCCAGCATGGGGTATGGGAGGGGGGAGGGGGGAGTTGCCATCAAGTTGAAAGTAATAGTGCCCCAACCCCATGATCCATTGCAGATTGGACCATTGTGTCCCAGAGGGTTTTCATGGCTGATTTTCGGAAGCAGGTCACCGGGACTTTCTTCCTGGTCCATCTAAATCTAAAAGCTCCATGGAAACCGGTTCAGCACCCTGACAACATGCCAAACCTCCACAGATAGACAGCTGGTAGCTACCCACCAGGTACACTGGCTGGTAATGAAGCCCAGGCCTCCCACGTGGACGGGGAGAACTCTACCACCGAATCACCATCGTTCTCATCGCCTTCCAGCGTGCTACTGCCCTCTCTCAAGAAAGTCAACTCTATGAAGGCAGAATGTCTGCTCAATCTCGCTCTCCGCGGCATCCTCAGGGTCTGAGGCTGAGCCTGCTGCAAAGTAGGTACTCAATAAGTGCATGCTGACTTAATAAATGGTGACTTCTGGGGCTACAAGACCTCCACCAAGGAGAAATACGAATGCAAGCTTCCAACAAAAATTCCAAAATGGCTCTCTTCCATGCTCATGTGACCCACATACATGGGCCACTGCAAACTCCTCAGGAGAAGGGAGACAGAAAAAAGGCAGTCATGAACAAGTATGAGTGGAACTGGCAAGGCACCATCTCAGAAGGAAGAAAACAGGGACCTGAAGCCACTGCTTTGATGGGTGTGCTGGTGCGGGTTTCCCTTGCTCCACGCCCACAGACACGACACCCCCCACCCCACCCCCACCCCAACCCCCATCCCCCACCCAGCAAGCAGTGCTGCTCAGACCCTGAAGAGCAGCAGGGATCCAGAAACGCTGTGCTGCATCCACACCTGTGCAGAGGATTCACCACTGGGTCTCCCTACCTTTGGCTCCTCTAGCTAATGGGTTTGAGTCTTTGTTTTACGTTTTACACAGTCTTTGCTAATATGATATTAGCCATTCTAGAACATACATATCATTAGTATTAATTACATTTCCAACACTGTGCAACTATTACCCCTATTTCTAAACATTCGCCATCACCTCCAACAAATAAAGTCCCCATTAAGTAATAATTTTAGTTCCCCATCCTGGTAGCTTCTAATCTGCTTTGAGTCTCTTTGGATTTGTGTATTCCAGATATTTCATAAAAATGGAACCATGCGACCAGTCAGGGTGCGATATAGCAACAATGAAACATACAACTTTCCTCTAGTTCCTAAATGCTTCCTCCCCACCCACTATCGTGATCCCAATTCCACCTTCCAAATCTGGCTAGACCAGAGGATGTACACAGGTATAGATAGGAACTGGAAACACAGGGAATCCAGGGCGGATGATCACAGTGGTGAGAGTGGCAGTACCGGGAAGGTGGAGGGAGGGTGGGTTGGAAAAGGGGAACCAATGACAAGGATCTACATGTGACCTCCTCCCTGGGGGACGGACAACAGAAAAGTGGGTGAAGGGAGACGTCGGACAGGGTAAGATATGACAAAAATAATAATTTATAAATTATCAAGGGCTCATGAGGGAAGGGGGCACAGGGAGGGAGATGGGAAAATGAGAAGCTGATGCCAGGGGCTTAAGTGGAGAGCAAATGTTTTGAGAATGATGAGGGCAATGAATGTACAAATGTGCTTTACACAATTGATGTTTGTATGGATGTGATAAGAGTTGTACGAGCCCCTAATAAAATGAGTAAAAAGAGAGAGAGGAAAAAAAATAGAACCATGCAATATTTTTTCCTATCATGATTTACTTACTTCATTCAGCAAGTTTTCAGGATTCGTCCATGCTGTAGCATGTACCTGGACTTAAATAATAATAATTCCTCCTTCCCTTCCTTATTCTACTTTATGGCTGAGTAGTATTTCCGTTGTATGGAAATCATCTGTTGATGGACACTGGGGTGTTTCTATCTTTTGCTTATTGTGAATAATGTAGTAATGAAACTTGTTATACAAGTAGCTTATATATTTGCAACAATTCTTCATGTTAAAGCAGTAGTCTGCTACCCAAAAAGTTAGCAGACGAGATTGAACCAGGGTTGGCTCAAAGGAAGTACTTGATCTACTTCTAAACAACCAACCATTAAAAGCCCATGGAGGAAGCAGGGGCCACGAGTCCTCTCCTGAGAGGAAAGACCTGAGAAACCAAGCGACACAGAAACACGTGGGAATCTTGGAACCCTGAGCAGCAAACCGAAAGGTGAAGGATTAGAATGAAGAAATTAAAGAGAAACTGAATGAAAACACTAACTACAGAGATAACCGTGTCCTTGAGAGCCAACCCCCTGTGGCAGGGCCAGACTGAGATGAAGCTGGCAGTGTTCCCAGGCGACGAGCAGACGGGAACCTCACAGAATTCCCAACAGAAGTACTGTGTAGACAAACCTGCAGTTAAGCAAGGCATCATCTGTGACGTGATGAACAGGAGATTCCAGCACCTTCATCCAGTGTCCACCCACCTGAAATGTCACATCCAGACAGTCCAGACAGGCCAACTGTAGATGCACTGAAGTCCCTTGATGCCAGCCCAGCTGAAACACCCACTTGTTTCATCCATTTGGCTAACACTGTCGCACGTCAACTAGGAAGACATCCTGCCCTGAGCTCCAGAGGATGCACCAACTCAGAAGAAGTTTATAGAACCACAAAGAGTTGGGGGGGCTCTCTGATAACCCAACACTTGTCACCCACTATCAGGGAAAGGATTTGTCCCCATACTGCCACTCCATCTGATAAGGGAAGGCATCCACACCTAATCACAGAGGATTTGCATGTGGGTGTGACTTACGAACTCACTGCTGTTTTTGTTATGATTGTGGGTCATCATGTCCACTCCAAATCACTCTTCCCGATGTATAACAGAACCAAAAACTGCCCAGTCACGGACCAGCCTCACGACTGTTGTTACATTTGAGCCCACTGTTGCAGGCACTTGGCCAATCCCTCTCATTAAGCGTCTTTGTCCTTTTTGCTGGCCCCTACTTTTACCAAGCATGAAGTCTTTTTCCAGACACCAGTCTCTAATGATAACATGTCCAAAGTACAGGAGACTATCATTTCTAAGTAGCATCAGTTGTACCCTATCCATTCATACAGGTGAATCACATCTGATCAACTGACACCACCAAAGCCACACATAGGCCGGTATCACAAAACAACACAAATTATAATACTACAAAGAAAGAACATTTTAAGGAACAAGGGAAGAAATAAAGTTTCAGACACATTTAAAAAATAAAAATCAGAACAACACATTCAAACACTCAATAAAGAAGTATGTTTAAAAGTCTTAATATCTCAGAGTGGCCAATCATATAGAGAAACAGGATGTGATAATACAAACATTTGGGGAAAATAAAGGAGAGAAAAAACTTAGACTCCACAAAGTGATCAAGGGAAACTTAAACAAAACCCTAGAAGAGTCAGGAAAACAACTTAAGAACAAAATGACAAACTGAACAGACAACTAGAACCCACAGAAAAACAATGAGAAATCCAGAAAAGCAACAAAATAAATATCAGAACTAGATGACCCAATGGAAGGACACAGAAATAGAACGGAATCAATGAAAGGAAGGGTCTATAAAATAGAGTGTGAGATTAATTTGCTTGAGGAACAGTAAAAAATGCATAAAGAAGGTCTAAGAGTTATGTGGAACGTCGTCAACAGGAATCATTTACCCAAAAAAGAAATTCCAAAAGAGTAGCAAGGGAAGAAAATTTGGAGAGAATTTGTAAAGATACATTGGCAGAAAACTCTTCAACATCATGAAAGACAAGAGATTTCCGTCTCTAATCCCATACAGAACAGGTTCCCAAAGAACCTCACCAAGACACATCATAATCGAACTTTCCAAGACCAAATGCAAAAAAACACTGAGAGCAGCATGTGCATAACAAACCCTGGCTGCCAAGGAGGCATCATAGGATTATACACTGCATTTCTTAAAAGCCCATGCAAGAGAGAAGCCCGGGGATGAAACACATAAAATCCAATAAGAGAAGAATGGCCAATTAAGAATCATATATCCATCAAAACTGTACCTCAAAAATAATAAAAATAATGGCAAACAGAAATGTAGAAAAGTCAGAGAAGCTTAAGAAGAAATATTTGGACAGAGAATCAAAGACATCAAAAAATCACAAAAACTTCACATAAAGATACATGACCTAATCATCCAGGCAACATCCAGATAAAAAATTCTGCAAAAGTAAAATCAACTTGCAAAAATCTTAACAAGGAATTGTAGGTGTCAAATTGCAAATACAGAAACCAGCCAAACAAAAAGGGGGAATAGATGGTGCAGCTATAAACCTCCATGTGGAGAAGTCAAAGTCATATGAAGATCTAACATGCTCTCTTAAGCGTATCAGATTTCAGGTTACCCCATGAAAATTAATAAATGTCCTCTCCAAAATTAAGAAGAAAACAAAGATTGGGTAAATGCAGAAACAACAACTCAAGGTCCAGAAAGGAAATCCATAAACAAAACGAACTCTGCAGAAAATCAAGCAGAGCAAAGAAAACATTTACACACACCCCAAAAAGCACAATGTAATGACACAGTGAATTCACACCTATCAGCCATCACACTGAATACAAATGGATTAAATGCACCAGTGAAGAGACAAAGAGTTCCAAAAAAAACATGACCCACTACTGTTGCCTAGAACACACACATCTTCCACCTAAAAACAAAAATAAAAAGTGTTTTGAAAATGATGATGGCAACATATGTACAAATGTGCTTGAACTGATGTGTGGATTGTTCTAGGAGCTGTAAGATATCCATGAAAATTATCGATCAAAATTAAAAACTTTTTTAAATAGGTTAAAAATTAAAAGATGGAAAAAAGTACATCAAGCAAACAGTACTCAAATGTGACCAAGAGTAACAATAATAATCTCTGATAAAATAGATCTTAAATAAAAATCCATTAGAAGAGACAAAGAAAGACATTATATAATGATTGAAGATTCCATTCACTAAGAAGACATAATATTTAAGCACCCAACAACAGAGATCTAAAATACATAAAACAAACTCAAACAGCACCAAAAATAAACGTTATGAGATTATAAAGAACAAAAAAGGAACAGCTCAGTTCTGACTCAGAGTGATGCTACAGGGCAGTATAGAACTAACTGCCTGTCTCTGTGGGTTTCCAAGGTTCTAAATCATTTTCGAGCAAAGAGAGCCACATGTTTGTCCCATGGAACAGATGGTGGGTTTGAACTGCTGACTTCATGGTTGGTACCCCAACATGTAACCAACTATACCACCATGGCTCCTCCAAAACAAACAACTATATTGATTCAAACGAGGGATTTTGGAGTGGAGACCCACAGCCCATCTGTAGACAATTGAATTTCCCCCCACAAAAGGGTTATAAGGAAGGGATGATTCAACCAAGGTGCAGTATAGCAATGAAACACACATCATTCCTCTAGTTCCTGAATACTTCCTCCCCGACCCCAGCATGACCCAGTTCTACCTGACAAATATGGATAGACCGGAGAACACACATTGGCACAGATAAGAGCTCTCGACACATGGAGTTCAGGAGAGCTAAGCCCCTCGGGAACGGCAGTGGTAGTCATGATACCATGAGGGTAGGGAATGACCAGGAAGGGTGAGAAAGGCAGAACCCATCACAAGGTTGGATAGAGCACCCCTGCCAAGGGGATGAACAACAGAATGTGGGTGAAGGGAGGCAACGGACAGTCTGAGATGCAAAATAATAATAACAGTATATAATTGATCAAGGATTCACAAGGGTAAGAAAGGGGGGGGGGGGCAGGAGTGGGGAGAGGAGCTGATACCAAGGGCTCAAGTAGAGAATGTTTTGGAAATGATGTTGGCAACATACGTGTGCAAATATGTTTGATACAGCCGATGAATGGAATGTCATCAGAGCTGTAAGAGCTACCAATAAAACTTTTTAAAAAACGTACTGCCAATTGAGTCTATTCTGACTGATAGAGATCCTCCAGGGCATGGCAGAAGTGTCCCGTGGGTTTGTGATACTGTTCCATTGTATAGTAAAAGAAAGCCCTTTCCTTCTCCCATGGTACCTGGTGGTTTCAAACTGCTGACCTTGGGGTTAACAGCCCAACTCAAAACTTTGTGGTCACCAGGGCAAATGTTAACACTTCTTCAAAGATGGGTATAACAACTACAAAGAAAAAAAAAAACAACTATAAAGAAACTCAACGAAGGTGAGAAATATGTAAAAAATGCAATCAACCAACTTAACCCCAGGGACTGTGGAAGTCCACTCAATGGAGAAGGAACAGCCTCTCTAAGAAATGGCTAGATAGTTGCTGGCAAAACTGGATATCCATTTGCAGAAATTGAATCGGGATCCAAACCTCATACCATGCACAAAAACTAACTCAAAATGGATCAAAGGCCTAAGCATTGAAGCCCAAACAATAAAGTTCCTGGGAGATGACACAGGAACAAAACTGAGTTTGGGGGCATCAACAGCCTGTCAAACACAATTAAAGCTGCAAGAAAACGGAAGATAAAGTGGTTCACTGGGACCTCCCACAAACCAAATAGTTACGCTCATCACAAGAGTACAAAAGGAACCTACATCCTGAGGAGGCGTAATCTTTGGCAAAGACATATCTGACTAGGGTCTAATCTCTAAAATATACAGGAAACTTCAACAACTCAGCAACAACAGACACAATCCAATTTTAAAAATAGGCAAAGAACATGAACAGACACTTCAACAAAGGAGACTTTCAGACAGCCAACAAGAACAAGGAAAATGCTTGCCATCCTTAACCATTAGAGAGACGCAAATCAGAACTACAATGAGATACCATTCCACCCCTGCAAAAATGGCAATAGTAATCAGAAAAAGAGAAACGGGGAAGGGTACAAGACAGAAAATAACAAATGCTCGTGAGGTTGTGGGTAACTGGGATTTTTAGACACTGGTGTGCAACCACAGTGGACAATGGCATGGTGCTTCCTCAGAAAGTTGGATGTAGGAATCCCTTCTGATGCACGGGTTCCACTTCCAGGAATACACCTGGGAGATTAACCAGTGGCACGAACAGACACGTACACACCTACATTCACTGCAGCAGACTCCCAAGAGCAAAAAGCTAGAAAATATTTACCAACAGGTGAAGCAATGAACAAGCTATAGTGGAGATCGAAAACTATAAAGAATAATGAGGAGTTGGGAGAACATGAATCTGGAGGACATTACACTAAGTAAAATGAGTTCATCACGAAAGGACAAAAATGTATAAAACGAAGTGCATACAAAGCATCCTTCGTTGACAGTCAGCCAAAAAGAGAGGGGCCAGAGACCTCCAACCTCACTGCCATCAAGTCAATGCTGGCTCATCGTGACCCTCTAGAACAGGGTGAAACTGTCCCATGAGTTTCTGAGACTAACTCTCGATGGGAGTAAAAAGCCCTGTCTTCCTACCAAGGAGCAGTTTGTTGGTTTTGAACTGCTGACCTAACAGTTAGCTGATGTATACATTACCACGAACCATCAGGAACAGGGAGAGGGGAAATCCCTCTCTAGACCGTAGACACTTGTTATTCGTGGTGATGGAACAGGCAATAGCAAATTTAGGTGGTGGCGTCTGTAGGTAGATGAAGGTAAATGAAGGGACTGGGGAAACGTCCCTGCCCAAGACAAGGAGCATCTTCAGCAGGCCTGTGCTCTAAGCAATGGGCTGCAGGAGAGCAAGCCATCAACTTTTACCCATGAGATGGCACTGAGGGGAAGGGAAGGCAGACCAGTGGGAACCTAATTCCATTTGCACACTTTCACTGAAAACACAGTCACGTAGTTTGTAGGGGGAAAAGAAAACTATGAAGCAAAATTGCACCCTGACACATGCGTTGAAAAGGCAATCCCCGTCCTCCACCCCCATTCCCCATTCCACCTCTGAAGAGCGGAAGAAAAATGTTCAGCAAGAAAGGTCAAGAATGATCATTGTGCATAGGAGACATAAAAAACTTATTACCTTCTTCGAAAAGGTCTCAAATGTGAAAAATTAAATTTGGCAAAGAAGTCTACTTTACTTTTACTGAAATGTGAATCCATTTCTAATACTACGGGTTTGTTTCTCTGTCCCAAGTACTTCAAATAGATTTATAAACTCTCAAACAAAACACGTCTTGAATGTTGGTCCCTATTAATAAAATTTGCCTGGGAAACTTTCTTATCAATTCCTTCTGATCTACCATTATATGAAGCCTACTGTTTCCACTTGGCACCACGACCCATGGTTTCTGCGACAGACCCACCTCATTCATTATATCAATAACTGAATCCGATTAATTGTTTGCCAAGTGCAAGACATAAAAACTCAAAACCCAAACCCACTGGTCTTGATTTGATCCTAAAAGATGGAGACTCCAGAGATAGTAAAGATCAAATGGGTCCACAAGGTATTTCTTGGATGTGATTTTTACAGAAGCCAACCACCAGGCTTCTCTTCCATGGCGCCTCTGACCGGGTTTCAGTGGCCAACATTTAAATTAGTATTTAGGGGCAAACTGTTTGCACCACCCAAGAGACATGAGGTCTGAGGACAACATGTGGCAGAAGCTAAAGTGAAATAAAAGAAAATAACTGATAGATGGGTGCATTTGAAGCATTCATGCAACTACTATGCCAATAAGGTTTTCAAATAGAAAGTCTATGATGCAAGACACAAATACAAGAATTAATTAGAAAAATAAGCATCCATTCTACCAATTAGGCACCCAAACCTAGTATGAATAATTAAACAAACTAGCAACAAGAACAATAAAAAACGGAAATGGTTAGATCTAAATTCAGATCCACCCATTTCCTAGAAAGGGGGAACCTGACAAATAAAACCCCAACTGTAGAGACCAGACTGCTCGAATGTGCCAGCCAAAGTCACACTCACGCTGGACATCAGAGAGTTCAAGGGCCCAGAAGTGTTTGAAAGCATGATCTACCAAAAGAAGATGACACTGGTCACTCACTTAGTGGTGAAATGCTAGGCTTCCATGCAGAAGACCTAGGTTTGATTCCCAGCAAGAAACCGCATGTGCAGCCCACCTGTCTCTCCTTGGGAGGCTTGCATGTTGCTCCGACGCTGAATAGATCAGAGTGGGACTTTCCTGCTAAGACAGACTAGGAAGAAAGGACTGGCACTCTGCTTCCAGAAGTCAGCTGATACAAACCCTGTGGATCACAAGCAAGCATGATGGCAGAGCGCCCATCAGTGTTTTCTTTCACTGTGCGTAGGGTCAAGGAGCCCTGATGGCATCGTGGCGATGTACTAAGCTGCAAACTACAAGGTCAGCAGTTTGAAACCACCAGATATTTCACAAGAGAAAGACAGGGTTTTCTACTCCTGTAAAGAATTACAATCTCCAAAAAAAGAGTTACAGTCTCTGAAACCCACAGGGACAGTTCTACTCTGTCCTATAATGTCACTATGAATTGGAAAAGCATAAGGTACAAAGGTCACCGAGTCAACAGCAGCTTAAGAGCAACAATTTAGCAAAAGAAGGCATTGCTCAACCATTTCTAGAGCCCAAATTATTCCTACATTACTCCTCAGGGCTGGGAATGCCGGACTGGACTCTAGCAGCTTTAAAACATCAATAAGTCCAGAAGGCACTTCAGAAGGCTCTCCAGTTTATAATACATTCTGGCACTGTGAAGGTGAATTCCCTGAATCCTGCACTGACCTCCTTCAAAGTATTCCTGGGCCCCGAGGCCACCCTCATTCGTGAGTCTGAAAGGAGCAGGGAGAGCCACGTGAGCCGAGGGATGGGGGTCACATACTGAGACTCTCTCACCTGTGCACTCTTCTGACTCCACTTACAGAACAGGGAGGCAGCCTTCCGGGCTTGGCGGCACTCGAAATGCTTGGGGGGGAGTGGGAGACATCTAACACACAGGTGTTCCCTGTGCCTGGGTGTCATTGTAAGGGCCACACCAGGGAGTGGGAAACAACCTGCAATCCGCGTCCACGGATCCAATCACCGAGCAAAAAGAAAGACGTGCTCTCGTGTTCCTTTTGTCCTGTGAGCAACACATTAGTGTGCTTCCCCTTTTTCTTTAATGTCCCAACTGCTGGGAATGACTTCCAGACCCACCCTTCTTTAGTTTTCATTGCCATCTACATGAAACCCCCTACGCCTGTAACAAGAGGAGAAGATGTGGAGCAGCAGTGGGGAAGGAAGAAGGCGAGGTGGGAGGGAAGGAGAAAAAGAAAGAACAAGCACAAGATGAGATGTTAGATAGGACACAAAACATCCACATTCTGGCCACAGGAACCGCTGCGGTCTAGTCGCGTGGACTTTGGACATGTTGTCGGGAGGGACAGGGACCTGTCCCTGGAGAAAGGCATCAATGTTGGTAAAGTGAGGGGGCAGCAAAACTGAGGAAGGCTCTCGATGAGCTGCATGGACATAGTGGTGGGAACGATCGTCTCCAACCTAGAACAACTGTGCGGATGGTGCAGGGCTGGGCTGTGGTTTGTTCTGCTGTGAGGGAGAGGCAACTAACAACAAAACAGATACTAGAATGATACCGATTAAAAACACATTGAGTCTATAATGCCCATATGGCAGGCTTTCGCTATTAGCTAGGGAACTCCAGGACATCAGAAGGGCATGAATAAAAGCATTTGCTTTCTGGCTCCCAGGGTGAGGTGTGATGGAAGAGCCCAGGCCAAGGCTGTGTCCCCTGACTCCTAGCCACTGCTCTTTCTGCTGCGTAGTCGACTGAATAAGGATTAGCCAGCAAATAGTCACTGTGCTTAGACACACGTGGCCAAAAGTTACTGTAATTCCCTTCACTTACCTTCTTTAGAAAAAGATAAACCAACAAAAACCATCACCCACCACGAGAAAAATATCACCACTAACTGTTCCCGCCACCCCAGGGGACAATGCCTAATGTAACTCCTTCACCGGGACACCAAAACCACCCAGAGGAAGCTTTGAAACCACCACCTAGAAACGGAATAAGAAAATAACCAAAACTCATGGAGTTAATCCTTAAAAACACCCATCAATGACTTTAAAAACAAAAGGCTGTTGAGATCAGACCCTTCCTAAAGGGACCAATCAGCCACATAAAGTACCGAGAAAGATGACGTGGAAAGAAAGCTAGGAGTCCACATGGTGTCTTGGCTCTGAGGTTTCAGGAAAAAAAGAGATTCTGTAAATTCTCCCAACACAGTAAAGTCAGAAAGGAAGACAGAGGCACCTGGGCGCTAGATCCGGGCAGAGGGTAAGCAGGCTGCCGGGCGTCCGTCCACCTGGGTCCTTCACTGCCCTCTGTCTCTGCTTCTTAGGTGTAAGCTGGGAATCATAAGACCTCGATGGACTGTTATGAAACTCCTCCCCACCCCCACCCCCGAAAAGGAAACAAGACAACTCGTTGCCATCAAGTCCACAGGAGAGGGTAGAACTGCCCCTGTGGGTTTCCAAGACTGCGACTCTTTATGGGAAGTAGACTGTTGAACATTTAAAATGCAGCCAGGCAGAGAGAAGACTCTCAAAGAGGCACAGAAATGAATCGCATTGATGCAGGTCTTGTTCTTGCCTGCAGCCCTCGCCATTGAAAAGCTAAGGTCCTGGTGTTTCAAGGCCGAGTTCACGCAGTTCATAGGAACTCTCCCTGCTGCTATCCGAGCCTCCCCACTGTGCCATAGTCCCTTAGAGACTAGGGGTGCAATGCCCTGCCCAACGCACCGACCGAGCAAGGCTTGCGGCTGCCTGATGGGAATCCGTGGTGATGCAAGCAGCCAACACACTCAGCTGCCAACCAGAGTTGGCAGAATCCACTCCAGGGTGCCTCAGAAGAAAGGTCTGGTGATCTACTGTCAGAGGGGCGAAAATCAACCATTGAGAGCACCGTGCAACACACACAGTTCTGCCCTGACACAAATCCTCTCAACAGCAAACAGCTTCCCAAGGAAAGGAGGTGTTGACAAGAATGAATGTGCGTTTACCCCAGCCTCCAACCATAAATAGGAAGCATAATAACTAGATGTCACTGTTTTGCTTGAAGGTATTACCTTCAAGTGGCTTGTTGAGACTTCTGTAAACACATTAGAAAATAATACATAATGGCAGTAGTCATTACCCAGAGGCTAGAATGGGAAAAGCTCTGAGCAGCCCCTACAGCCCTTGGCTTTTGCACTCGCAGTGCACGCCAGGCTGGTTTGTGCGTGGGTGCTGGTAATCACCGCCAGAAACATTTGATTTCACATCCTCCGCATGTGGGCCTTTTCGTGAAGAAGGGCTTCTTCTGCCCCTACTCACTCCCCGTGGGACTGGGCACTGTGCTCAGGCAGCACCTCACTGCCTTCTTCCCATCAAAGGCTTGAGTCCCCATCACCCAGGGTGATGCTGCCTGGGCAGCAGAGAGCCCAGTGAAGAAGAGGACCTCCTGCTAGCTCTAGATTATGTCGGGGCAGGTGGCAAACAAGTGGTGTATGATCAGCTGCTAGCCTGATGTTTGGAGCTTCCAACCCACCCAGCGGTGCCGCCAAGGAAAGGCCTGTTGATCTACTTCGATGAAGACGACGATGTCCAAGTCACAGAAAACTCTCAGTGGGCAGGTCTACCCAGTCACACATGGAGTCACCACGAATAGGGATCAACTGGACAGCAAAGTCCACTTGAGATTGTGTTGTTCACCTGAGCCACCCACAAAGGTAAGCCAGCCTCCGGAAGAGATTCTCACCCCCACCCCCACTACATCTGACCACCATTATCTACAGTTCCATGGCTCCCTTCACCACCCCACACCCCCACCCCAAACCCCGTCCATTCCCATTCCATAATAAAACTGAGCTCCACCAGGCATCAATTAGGAGCTGAGAGAAAAGGCTGTGCTTGGAGCACCCTGGCTGCTCTCCAAGCTAAACACACTATGTAAACCCAATTCCAAGGCGGCTGGTCTGCATGCACGCCGGGGTGCCCGGCTTTTCTGGAGCTAAGCCTTTGTTAAATCACTCAAGAGGGTATTCCCCAGTTAGCTGCTCCTCCCAGGGAGCCTGCTGCAGCCATCCTCCCTCCTGACCTGGGCAACCAAATGTGACATCACAGGAGCCCCTGGGTGGGCAATATGTCCCTGCCACGCCGATGTGTATGCCCGGTGGGCAGGAGAGGGGCAAGCAGAGAAGGGCTCCAGCAGGTCCCATCACCATGGTCCTGGGCTGCACGTGCCCAGAACACAACAGTCAAAGAAAGTCCTCGGGCTTTTCTTAGGCGCCACCTCATCAATTACAATTCCAAACTCACAGCAGCCCCAGGGGTGCAGAGGGGAACTGTGCTCGACAGGATTTTCAAGGCTGTGAGTCTCAAAAACAGATCCCCAGGCCTTAGTCCCAAGCCACCTCTGGGTGGGTTTGAACACCCTCCTCAACCAGAAGTTTCCCAACTGGCAGGAATGAGGACCAAGCATGACAGGGTATGCCTCTCAGCACGCTAACGCTCACTGTGAAGGCCCAGAGCTTGTCCAAGATGCTTACAGAAAACACAGGACCATAAAACACACAGAAATGTGCTGTTTGCCCAGTGCCCCAATCACATACCATTCTATGTCACAAAACACTGTGTACACACATCGTGAATTATATACTCATCTCTCTATATAGCCATCCATATCCATGTCTATACACATACGTATACATCAGGAGCCCAGGTGGCTTAGTTGTTGGGCATTGGTCCACAGTTCCCAACCACCAGCTACTCTGCAGGAAAAGGACAGGGCTTTCTACTCTCATAAACAGTTACAGTCTTGGAAGCCCATAGGGGCAATTCTACCCTGTTGTATAGGATCGCTATGAGTCAGCATCAACTCATGGCAGTGAGTTTCTTTTGGGGGGAAGATAGATGCATAGATAGCTAGATAGCTAGCAAGACTAGATTAGATAGATGATTGATAGATGATAGATAGATAGATAGATAGATAGATAGATAGATAGATAGATAGATAGATAGATGATAGATAGATGACAGATAGACAACAAGAGATAGATATGACACATATACACAATTATGAATTGCTCCAGGATGTCAGATTTCTAGAGCTCTAGAGATAACATGAACACTGGCTGGCTATCATCATCTAAACCAGTGTTTCCCAAAGTGGGAATACGGGCATGCTACAAAAGAAATACCTACACTTTGTGCTGGATATCCAGCTATGGTATGTGGGGAACAGAAAGAATTCTCTTAAGTTGTCTCCCCAAAATATGTACCAAACTTAGCTGCTTAAGAGTGACTCTCGGCGAAAGTAGGTCAGAGGTTATTCTCCTTGACATTGGCCATCTGTAGTGGCTAGACCATTAGTCTGACTCACCCTGAATAAGACCCACTCCCTTCTGATAAG
>NW_022111372.1:22508694-22524543 GCF_000313985.2 Echinops telfairi
TCAGGCTATTGTCCACTATCAGGGAACTTGCATGCTTCCCAGAATAGTAATGGTCTGCTTTATTATGTGAGACATTAGAGCGATCAATCTTGTTCTAGAATGAATTGTATTGCCCCTTTCTGTGATGTATGAATACGATGCGTGGTGAGCAATAAATAACGAGGCTCCCTGGTACTCGGGAGGTGGCCAGAAGGTGACTAAGGAGGACGAAGCAGCGGCTTCTTCTCTGGCGGCTAAGCCCCCTCCATGAGGACCATCAAGCCGGGTTGAGGTGAGCTATGCTACCATGAATTGCGTCTGACTCCATTACTTGACTCTATCCTTTAACTCTCATGCTCTCTATGACTTTACTATAATCTATACTTATTATCGCTGTACAATTGCGCCTACCAAACCTGTGATGTTTTGTGGGGTTCCCTCTTACCCTTAACCCCACAATGGTACAAAAGTTTTTAATGGCCAAGTGGGCACTGAGTAAACTTTTATTCCCTGTAAATGGAGCAATGGGCAAAATATATTTGGGAACCTATGATCTAAATCAATAATTGGTTGTGCTCTATTGGTTCAAGCTCCAGAGACCTCCATGTGCTCCCCATGGCTCTCAGGGCTGACTCCTTAGAAACAAATGGCCAGAACCTTCAACCTTCAGTTAGCAGTCAAGCCCTTGAAACACGGCATCATCCAGAGACCCGTCGGAACACCCCCATTTGTATCCAGAACTGAAGGCCAACACCAGATTGCAATGGCCATGAGCCTGGCAGCCAGGTGAAGTGGGAGTCAACCCCAACATCCCCACTTGCCAAAGGTGTGATTTTGGTCAAGTCAGTTTGGGTTCAATAACTGGGCATGGTGGTAAGAATGCACACATCATTGTAAGGATCAATAGATACTGTGGGAGGAAGCACTTAGCTGCAGGCCAGACCCATGGCAGATGGCCGCTCCTTGTGTGTCAGTCTTTATCAGCCCTGTTTCCACACCCTACAACGGGGCACACCCAGGAGGCAAAGTGGAAGGGGTCTCTGGGGGTGGTCTGGCGGCAGAAGAGAGATACCCTTTCAAACTGTCACAATGTGGGGGAATAAGAGAGATGCTTGACATGTTTCACCTACCATCTGCATGAAAATTGCTAAACCGCATCCCAACTATTGGAAGAGAATTCCACATTATTCATCACATAAATCTGTCTGAATTCCCTATGGGGGCAAGATGTGGGAGCCACTGAGCCCGAAGCCAAGAGATGAGACATCCACCCTATGATTCAACCTGAACAGCTGCAGGGTAAGAACGAGAGCGGGGCTCGCAAGACACATAAGCGTGCCCCTCGGTGTTTCTTTCTAAGTTTGCTCTTTAACCCCATGATTTAGTTCCCTTCCATCGCAGAACTCAGAAACATCCCAGACCTCTTTCTGGACAGCTGTGACCAGGTTTGAATGCATCCAAAGAAAGCCACTAGCCACTTCTAGGCAGTCTGGGATATAATCAGCATCCTCAAAAATGTACAGCCATGTCTGGGTGAGGGCAGCGACAGTAGGTTTTTGTTTTTGTTGTTAAAGACAGCATCTTGATAAATACGACAAAGCGGTTTTGAGCATTCAGCCACTGGAAGCCATACAGAGCACAGTTCTACTCCAACACTGGGGTCATCAGGAATCGGGGTGAACTCAATGGCAACTGGCTGTTCAAAGTGGGACCCCGCCTTGCAAGCAGGCAGCCAAGCCACTCCAACCGAGAGAGCGCACCGTGAGGCCAGCTACAGTGTGTGACGTGTAGAGGGCAAGTGAGGCGGCGGCGGGCAGGCTGGAGCAGCAGCAGGTGCCCCACGGGTTTATCATCTGCATCATCGTTGCAGGGGAAGGTGGCGGTGGGGGGCGGTGACAGCAGTCAAGGGACAGGGTGCGACTGCTCCCTTGGGTTTGCAAGGCTGTGGTCATCTTTTGGAAGCAGACCCTCCGGCTTGTCTTTCGTGGCTCCTCAGCTGTCACGCACTTACCATGTGTCCCACCCAGGACTCCTGAGGAGCATGTAAACTCCAAAAACCACCTCACTGCCGGCGAGTCCATTCTGACTCCAGGTGACCCTCGAGCACGGGGTCGCACGGCCCCTGTGGATTTCCCACACTGTAACTTTCTGGGAACTGAATGCCTCCTCTTTGTCACTCGGAGAAGCTTGCTGACCTCGTGGTTAGCAGCCCACTGCAGAGCTCACTACACCACCAGAGCTCCTAAAGGGGACATTGAAAACAAAACAGAACTCAACTGCCACTGAGACAACGCAGACATGCCGTGACCCTAGAGGACAGGCTGGACCTACCCCGGTGGGTCTCTGAAGTAAGTCTTTACAGGAATAAAAAGGCCCGTCTCGCTCCTGCAAAGCTGCTGTTGTTCCGAGCTGCTGATCTTCCAGCCCAACGAGTATCCACAACCAGGGCTCCGAAGTGGATACAGAGGAGCGGCCAGCACAGAACCCATACCAGGAGAGGTAAGCAGAGAAAGGGAGGTCTCTGCAGACAGGCAGAGCAGGGCGTGGCCAAGGCTGTCTCTGCAATCAGGCCGAGGAGCAACAGGTAAGACTGGAAGGGCAGGATGGGCCCAGGAGGGCCTGGAATGCTAGGTGGGGATTCAGAAAATACGGGAATCTGCCACCTGTCTGAGAAAGCCACTGTGATCTTGTCTGAGAAAGCCACTGTGATTCCAGCTCTCCAGCAAGTCAGTCGTCCAATACTCTTTCAAAATTCGGGAGCAGCCAGCAATGGACTGCTACCGTTTGCGTGTTAAATGCTCCAACAGTATGTCGGCGACAGAATTTCTCCGCTTGCATTCTGGAAGCCGGGCTTTGATTCCTGGCCCGTGTGCCTCCTGCAGATGCACCACCCACCCCTCGCAGGTGGAGCCGTGTTTGTTGCTGTGAAGTCCAACAGGTTTCCCTATGGCTTCTGGAGCTAAGATGAAACAGGAAGAAAGGCCTGGTCATCGATGTCCAAGTATCTGTGACAAAAAACCCCTAGAGATCACTACAGTGTAATCACGAGAAGGCGCAGGGCCAGGCAGCATTAGCTCCACTGTGCACAGGGTCACCACGAATTGAGGTGGAATCTACAGCAATTCAGAAGGTCAACAAGAAGGTTCAGGTGGGTTGGCTCCCAAGAGGAAGGCTAACCCGGAAAAAGTGGCAGTAACTTTAGAGAGCCAAGGAGGGCCTTTTGGTCAAAGTCTGTCTATTCTCATAATCAAGTCCACGGGGGCTGATGTCACATTTTACAGAGGGGAAATGCTACGCACGGAGCTCTTGGTGCCGGGCAAGCAGATGGGCGGCCCCTGCAGTCCATGATTCTCTCAGAGTGACAGTGAACTGGACCCCTCCTCTGGGGGAGCCGCTTCACAAAGACCTCCCTTGATGTGCCTGCAGCGCTGAGGCCAAGGTGAAATGCTGCGCTTTGGTGCAAGGCAGGCTCGCCCTCTCCTAAGGGCAGCGTGATCTCATGCCCAACTGCCTCGAAACAAGCACCAACAGGAATTCCCACCCAGTCCAAGTCGACTCCTCTTCCCCTACCCGCTGTTCACATGAAGCCAGTTGTGGCGGAGGCGAAGAGACGGCTGGGAGAAGCAGGTCGGCAGACGACCCTGTGAAGCCTCCCTGACATGATCATCTGAGAACCAATGACGCAGGATGTGAAGAAACCTCCCAGTGGTTCACGAGGGGCAGACCCAGTGCACCAGGCCGCCGGCTCGGAGGGCACCACCCACCACACCCTCCACTTCAAGCCCAGGACAAGGGCTGGTTCGTTCCTGGTAACAAGCAGGGCGCCTGAGCAGAAGGCTTGCCGGGAAGCCAATTCCAAAGCCACAGAGTGCAAGGAGGGAAAATCAGCAATGCCTGTTCAACAGTCATCTGTGATGAACACCCGGGGTCCAGAAATGGGCGGAGGTTGGGGCACAGATTGTCAGAGCTTACACCCATTCCCCAGCCTTTTGCAAACACTGCACTTACCCCATCCCACTCAGAAGAGGCTTTCGTAAGGTCTCGGGATAAGCCATCCGCGGGGGCTGTGCACATCCTAGGTTGAGAAAGCAGCAGTCAGAGCTTCCATTCGAAAGAGGTGGCCTCAGTCCACAGGCGTTCTACCTGTAAAAGCAGACAAGGAGAACAATGAGTCTCTCTCTCTCTCTCTCTCTCTCTCTCTCTCTCTCTCTCTCTCACACACACACACACACACACACACACACACACAAAACAAACTTCAAAGAGTTTGTAGGAAAAATTCCATTACCCCTCAATTCCACTCTCCACGACCTTTTTGAAGTCCCCTACATGTAGGCCCTAGAAGTTGCAAGTTCAACCACAGAAGCATTACTTTACACTGTAAATACTCAATTACTAATTGCAATTAAAAAAAAACAAATTAGCATTTAAATCATTGCAGGAGCATTTACCAAGCCCTTATTGCACTACAAGAAGAACCCTGGGGGAGGAGCGGTCACAAGTGCACCGCAGCTAACCCCAAGGTCAGCCATTTGAACCCACCGGCCTTTACGGGGCATAAGGTGCGGCAGCCTTGGGAGCACTCTGGGGCAGTCCTGCTCTGTCCTGCGGGGTCACTGTGAGTGGAGTCAACTCAACAGGGGGTCTGGATCTTCCAGACAGGTGGGTTTTCAGTGCCCGTTGCCTCTGAGGCGATTTCATCTCATGGTCAGCCCAGGTATGCAGATCAAGCCAGGCTACACAGACCTGACTTTCACAGAAGGCTGACTTTTCGGAAGCAGATGACCAGGCCTTTCTTCCGAGGGGCTTCTGAGTAGATCTGAACCTCCAACTTTTGGGTTCAGTGACTGCATGGACGAACATTCAAGCACAGCCTTGTCCATAGCACTGAGCCGTCAGTGGTCAGCAAAGACCCCAACACCCGGAATTCACGGAGCTCACACACTAGAACATCGGATTCCACAGAACCGCATGAAGGCAAGCTCTTTCAAGTCCGCACCCACGGGTGAAGCGAAGAAAACTTTCCAAACATGATGATCTCTCCTCAAAAGTTTTCCTGGTTGATCCACCTCATACTCACATTTGTTTCCACACCACGGCATCAAAGTAACAAACGGGAGGAACGAGGCTGCAAAACACTTGTGGAAACTCCTCCTCCTGGTTCTTCATTCTCAAAACAGGCCAAGCCAGAACAAAACAGCACTGTCAGGAGCGCCAGGTCACAGCGCACCCACCAGACCAGCCGGGTGCAGCTGGACGGCCGCTAACTGCACACCTGGGGCCGGTTCTCCGCTGCCTGGGCACGGCAGCACATGGCCTTGACACGGCACCGCAGTGCAGAAAGAACCAGCCTCTTCCCAGCCCACATTCCCCTCCCCTGCCCAGCTCAGCCCCTGGTGACACTCAATGCATCAGCAACTATTCACTAATTATGCCACATAGCTATCATCGCAGCTGACAGACCCCAGGGAAAACAAATGGCTTGGGGTTGGGCAGCTTCAATACTGCTCCACGATGCCTTTGTGGAAGAGTATTAATCGGCCCACCTCTTCCACCCTGAGCTTTTCTATTTGTCCATTCTTGGTTGTGAAGTCAACCCCAACACTGTGTGACCCATTGTTGTTCCTGTTGTCGTAGGTTGTCCGTGAGTGAGCCCTCGTGCTCACAGTGGCTCTGTGTACAGCAGAGGAAAGTGCAGCCGAGCCCTGCACCGCATCCCCCCATCACTGGCTGACAAGTTTCAGTTTTCCTTGCTTTTTCAGAAGCGCCCCACAAAGTCTCTGCTCCTAGTCCATCTGAATCAGGAAGCTGCGCTGAAACCTGCTCAGCATCACAGCAACCCACAAGGCTCTGCTGACAGGGTTGCGTGTCCGGGGGCCACCAGCTTGGAATGGAGGCAGCGAGAACCCCACCACCGCCGAGCCTGCCCCCAAGCAGCATCTGGAAAAGCATTCTGGGAGAATGCGATCCGTGGGGCAACAGAAATGCTGGGGTTAGTTAGCATCCATCGCTTGTCTGAGTCCCAACGGTTGAGTACCTAAATTTAACAGGTGTTGCCTGCGTTTAAGCAGCTCCACTAACTGACCTCCAGGTCTTTGTAGCCACCTCATTTGTGCCCTGAGAGGTAGCATAAGAACAGAGAGGAGGGAGGCCCTCAAGCCTAAGGGCTGAACGAGAAGTGCAATCTCAAAGTGGGAGGAAAAGGTGGAGGGCAGACAATGCTGTCAGTTTGGCAGCAACCAACTGGGATAAGAAGATGAAAATATAGAAAGTGATCCTGGCAACCCCCAGATCCAAGGTCCGTACTGACTCAGAGAAACCTTATGGGACTGGCAGACAGCCTGTCTTTCTCCTGTGGTAATGATGAGAAAAGTTGACCAAAGAGGAAAGTGGTCTTCATGATTTCTGTTGTAAGGACCACCCACATTGCTGGAAGGAAATGTGAGCTTTGTAAGAAAGGAGATCTGACAAGAGTGGATGAAGAGGGAAAAACGCTGAATGTAGTACACAACTTATTAAGTGCCTCTATTGGGCCAGGTCGTGATATTCACACTGAATTGTCACAACAGGCCCCCAAAGCACTTTGTCCGTGTTTCCAGCTTATCGTGGGGGAAATGTAAGAGAGCTAATATAGCTTTGCCAAGGCCACACAGCTAAAAGTGGCAGAGCAGGAATTCAAGTCTAAATAGTTCTGAACTGCAAAGTTCTTGCTCTGAGACTGGCACATTGCGCTTAGAGAGAGAAAAACTATACAATGCCAGAGTCTCATGCATTAAAAATAAACCAAAATGAAATGTTCTTCTGCAGTCATTATAGGAAATTTGCTCAGCCTTGGTAGAAAGCAAATCCATATTGTCAAGTGGGTTGAAAACACCTCCAATTCGCACAATTACTAGTAAGTCTTATGCAAATTCCAGTTAGATATTTCCAAACCAATTTCACAGGGTGTGCCCCAGTGAATACACAAAACCCAGCTTGGAGCAATTCAACCCAATCTGTTTGATGCAAGACAAGGTGTGTTTTCATAAAACCAAAAAGCATTATCTATGTCAATGGCACATAAAAATATATGCATAATGCCTTCCTCCTTGCAGTAAGAGCCAGCCTATTTTACAAGGCTTTTTAAAACTCTTTCTGACAAGAGTTCCACAGGACAGAATTTTTAAAATGGATGGAAATGCAAGAAAACGTAGTGCTTGTTTATGCTGCAAGCATGGAGAGCCACACTGGTTATTTACTAGATGAGGGGAAAGGCCCGAAGGGAAAAAATAATAATTGCCACGGTCATTGTAACTTCTCCTATACCTAGTAAAATTAACCCTCTCAGAGCCATGGAACATGAACCACCCACGGGCATCTTGGGCCTCTCAGGAGCTCCGGGGGTGGTGTGGGATGGGCATTGAACGGCTAACTGCAAGGTCAGCAGATCAAACCCACCGGCCATTTCTTGTGAGAAAGATGAAGCTGACTGCCCTCAAAAGGTTTAGAGCAGGAGTTCTCAACCTGGGGGTCAAATGACCCTTTCACAGGAGTCGCCCGATTCATAACAGTAGCAAAATGACAGTGATGAAGTAGCAACGAAAATAATGTTATGGTTGTGGGGGTCACCACCACATGAGGAATGTAAAGGGCCACGTGTTAGAAAGGTTGAGAACTACTAGTCTAGAGCCTGGGAAACCCTGGGGAGCAGTGCAATGCTTCCTGAGGAGTCGCTGTAAGTTGGAACTGATTCAGAAGCAGTGGGTTGGCTTTTCTTGTTTTGGGGTCATTGCTATCCCAGGTGTCATATGTAGTACCACCTGGCAAGGCTAAAGAAACAGGCCTTAGCCCACTAGCGTCCACTTGGGACAGATATATGTTCCCCGCATCACTGAAACAAAATCCATATGCATTACCTCAAAAAAAATTTTTTTTAAGCCCTTGAATTCTGCACGTTCCTGATACCCACGGTATCAACGAAAAGTTCAAAGTGGAAAATAATTTGGTCATGAAAGGGGTAATGCCTATTTCAAGTATCCCCAGGATGTCCTCCACAGTCCAAGTGACAATGTCAAACACACAAACCAGTGTTAACACCACCCAGTGCCCCAGCCATTCCCCTTTGCCTGGCCCAGGATCCTTGTTCCGTAAAACTAGGGAACAAGGCCCCTGAGTCAGTCCTTCCAGCACTATCACGAGCTTCAACCTAGTGGTTTTCCATGTGGAGCGTGGGGCTGATGGGGAGTCAGTATCACGCCTGCTGTGTCCCTTCCTGGGTTCACAGAGAGCTCAAGCATCTCGCTTTGGGGGTGTCACAGAATCGGATCAAGAATTACATCTCTTGTCTGACTAAAATAAAAAGTGATTTCCTTTCACTTCTGTATCCTGAACTTCAGGCAAACCAGAGGATCAAAGCAAATAGACTCAGTCTCTGGTCATGACCGGCATCCCCCCAACCCCCTGCCCCCCCCAACATTGTTAAATAAGATGATCACACACACACACACACAAAGAGCCCACAAAATCAGGCCACCCTGCTACAGCATTTCAAAACATAAACCAACTCCACACTTACAGCCTTCAGATTGATGCCAACTCACAGTGACCCCAAAGGACAGGGTACCACTGCCGCCAGGGTTTCTGCCCCAAGACTGTAACTCTTTACAGGAATAAAAAGCCTCGTCTTTCTCAAGAGCGGTGACTGGTAGTTTTGAACTGCTGACCTGGAGGTTAGCAGCACTGTGCGTAACCACGACGCCACCAGCCCTCCTACGGCCCTGGATTAAGAGGATCATAAAATCAGCTCCCAACCTACTCCCAGTCAGGCCTGAGAGATGTACTGATATAAAAATAAGTACGAGCTCAGCTGAAAACATAGTTAAGCCCTAGGGTGGTGCAAATGGTTAAAGACTGAACTACTAAAGCAAGAAGCTGGTCAAACCCACCAAGAAGCATCTTGGCAAAACAGCCTGGCTATCTGGAAGGCCTGTAAGACCGTATGGCACCAGTGCTATGCTGACACACGTGGAACTGCCATCGATCGGAAGTGGCTTATCAGGAATAAAAACCACACAGGTGCACACACGCGCACACCCCACTGTGGTCAAGCGGATTCCAACTCATAGCAGCTCTGTAACACCAAGTAGAACTGCCCCATAGGGTTTCCACAACTGTGCTCTTTACAGAAGAAAAGTGCCTCATCTTTGTCGCTCAAGGGGCTAGCGGGTTCAAACTATGGAAACCGTTTAGCAGTGGAGTGTTTATTAACCGCTGTGCCAGGAGAGCGGCTCCTTACAACAGCACAGAAGAGCCATGCAGTTCATCGCCTTTGCTTCTTGGCCTCCAAAACACTGCAACTTTCTGATTTTTTTCCCCATGATTAAATAAAACACAAAAAGTTTGAATTGGTATGGCATTACTAAAACTATGAAGCATATATTTATACATGAGATATGCAAAGTGGGTAAAAATTAGACCAAAAGCCTTAATCTGTTGGCAGCTAAAGTCCTTGTAGGCAGCAAAAAGTCACACGTGCCAAATGAGGGGCCACTGTAGTTCAGTCCAGTAAGCCAGCTGGGTTTCCGCAGCGACCCCATGCAGGGCAGAGCTAAACACTCCTCCGGCTGTGCACCCCTTCACAACAGTAGGCATGGATCAAAATAAGGTTTGCCAGAAACAGGATCTTTGGCCAAGGATATCCTTCACTGAGGCATATTAAATGTCCTTTGTCATGATCTCAACCCTAGGGCCACCCTCCTACCCCCACCCTATCAAAACTGACGTATGCACCCAGATCTGCGGAAGGCAAACCAGAGGCCACCGAGGGCTAGCATTTTCCAACAAGTTCCAAATAAATAAATAATAACTAAACTACCTCTATCACGCACAGAATTGATGATACTTCCGATGCCCCTCGATCCAGAACTCTGATCAGGATCAAATCAAACTCACTGCCGTGGAATAGACTGCAACTCACAGGACAGGCTAGAATTGCCCCTGTACGCTTCCGAGGCTGTAACTCCTTACCGCAGTGGACAAGCTCCTTATTTTTGCCGCGGTCGAACGCCACAGTTTCAGACTATTCCTTGGGAACTTTTTCTTCTCTTTCTTTCTTTCTTTTCTTTTCTTTTTTTTTTTTTAAGACAAATAACAGGGCTCATTGATTCGAGAGTCCGGGGCTCGTTTTCATCCACCTTGCCCTGTAATTACTGAACGCGCAGCGGGACATTCAGGCACAGGGCACATTTTGGGTGGCAGCCCACCTTCCCCTCCCCACCTCCCCGCCCCCGAAAGGAGGGTTTAGGTCGCGTCCCATTGGATCCTCTGGGTAACAGAAGGTACAAAGGAAGAGAAGCGCTATCAAAACGCAAAATCCTTTCTTTACCCAGGAACCAGAAGAAACTTCGGGTCCTCCGGGGGCTCAGCGGAAAACGTTCTGCGCCCGGGGCGCAGCTGAGAGACGCCGGTCGGTCGGGAATTCTGGCTAATGCTGGGCCCGGGGCTCCTCCGGGACACTCCGAGCCCCTGCTCCCGGGACCCCTGGCTCCTCCGTCCGTCCGCGCAGCGCTCCGCCGCGTCCCCACCTCCCCACACAAAGAGGCTTAAAGACCCCGCTCACCACCGCCCGGCGAGGCGCACATGTCTCCCCGCTCTCCCCGCACGCAGCGCTCAAACTTCCAGCGACCGAAACGAGGAAGCAGCGAGCAGCCTTCCCTCGACTTGGGGCAGAACTGGTGGGTGTAACTTGTGAAGTTTCGCCCTATGATGAATCTGGTCGTTCGGGTGTGCTGGAGGTTTGCGGCTCTTCCCCGCCCACCTCGCCTCCTCCCCGCCCTTCTCCAGTTCTGCTCTCCCCGTGGACAGCAGTAGCGCGCAAGAACCCAGGCCGGCTGTCAGTCAGCGTCCCAGCGCCCAGCCTCCCACGAGTCGACGAGGGAAATTTACATCTAACATTTTTACACATCAACTGCGTTACCCCGACATGCGCATAAATTCCTGTCCAAAAGAAAACATGTTGACACCACATGGCAAGAAAGCAGTGTGCCTTTCCAGGATCGAGAAAGCGAAAACTCATAAATAATTACTCCCTCTCCCCACCACCACACACAAGAGGCAAACATTGGGCATCTGAACAAGTGAGGAGCTGACTCGTAGATCTCTTTTTCTTAAAAGCTGAAGGACACAAAAATCGAAGGCAAACTCAACAAGCTGTCGTTTCGTTGAAGTTTATTTCAAAATATTTTAACTAGATACACCAAAATACATATTTAAATCCTATCCATGACTTTTCACCATTAAATATTAAAATTTACCAGCAGCATTGAAACTGCCTCTAAAGTCCCCCCTCTCCCCTCCCCCAGAGGACACTCCAAGAACGCCCCCTGGAGTTATCAGTTCTGTGGTCCACCGGGTGGACCTAAACAACAACAAGCCCAACGAAAGCCTCCTGCAAGTCCCTGGGGACTATGTGCTCAGCTACCAAGCAAAAGGGCAGTAGCTGAGCTGGAGTCCCTCTCCCTCCTCCAGCAGGATCTTGGAAGAAAGGCCTGGCAGTAGAATTCCAGAAATCCGGCCACTGAAAAGCTCATGGAGCATGTATCGCTTCCCACAGACATGGGCAGCCCGCGGTCAGATTTGACTCCACGCCAACTGGATTCTACCCCACCCCCACCCCGAAATAAAATGGAGGGACATGTGATTTCCCGTGGGTGGCTTCCATATCATGGTTGGAAGCCACAGTCAAAGAAACATGCTAACTTGAACTGGGCTCGGCGGGGCGCAATCAAGTGTGCACTGCTCTGCAGGGCTCCACTGCTGCAGGCCCCACCCGCGAGTTTCATTACGGGAAACTTCCGATGGCCAAGCTGATAACAAAGGCAGCCTCGGGTGGCTGGTTAAGGAAAAAGAAAGAAATCGCCCGCATCAGGAGCGACAAGTGAGAAGCCGCATCTGACACGGTTGCAGCATTCAGGGATGAAATTGGTAGATTAATAAGACATTATTCATTTTACAAGGTAACAGCTGTGCTAAGCCAAGGAGACTGACCCACACTTCAAGGGGCTTTCCCCAAAGACCGGCGGGCGACAAGAATAGAAACAGCACATCGAAGACAGAAACCAAAATTACTCAACTGCCAACCTGAGCTACAGCCTGGAAGCAGTTCTCAGAAAGGGGACCGTTCAGGACAATAATGACCAGAATAAACATGGTGGAAATTCACTGATACCATGAAAATTGACTTCGGGTACGTGCGTGCCCAAGAGCATGTGTCCTTAAGCCAAAGCAGTCGCTGCCACGGGGAACTGCACCCAGGGAAACTCGTGTCAGAGAAAACTGCTTTCATTGGCTGATTTTTAGGAAGAGAGACTGCCAGGCTTTCTTCCACGGTGCTTCTCAAAAACCAAACCAAACTCACTGCCACCACAAGGACTGCAGGTCATAGTGACCCTAGAGCACAGGGGGAACTGCCCCCGGGGACTTCAGAGACTTTTGATTTTATGGGAGCAGAAACCCTCAGAGTAGCTGGTGGGTTCAAACCATAGACCTTGAGGTCAGCAAATTAGTGTGTAGCCCAGTGCGCCACCAGGGCACCTGTCAAGGTGTTTCTGGGTGAACTCAAACCTACAACACTTCAGTTAACAGCAGGATTCGTGTGTGTGTGTGTGTGTGTGTGTGTGTGTGTGTGTGTGTGTGTGTGTGTGTTGAGGGGGAGGTGGGCAGAGAGAAAAAGAGAGGAGCTAATGTCTGCTCCATCTTTGCCTGAAAGGCTAGCCTAAGTAGAAATATAGAAACCTTTGACAAACAAATGTTTCATGAGCAAAAGGTGTCCCCAAAAAGAAGATATCTACAGCAGCAGAAGGAAAGAGATAGAGTGCTAGTGCAGGAGTACCCTGAAGAAGAGCTGATTGTGCCCTCATGAACATGGGGCAATGTCTGGAGACATTTTCAGGTGTCACAAGCAGAGGGTGCTACCACCATCCATCCAGTTGGTAGAGGGCCAGGATGCTGCGAACCATCATACAGCACAGTAGTCCCTGGACCCTGCCTCCACCACACGAAATTCATGATCCAGCCCCAAAAGCCAAACCTTGGGCTAGAGTTTTCACTGTCATCTGTCAATTATTTCATCCCATCACCATTACAAAGACTCTCTCCTGGGGGTTTAAAAAACATAGCGCACCATGTTTGTATTAGTCGGTGTAGACTAAAGAAAACAAATCTAGGGAGACTCATGTGTGTAAGAGAGAGTTTTATATAAAGGGTAATTGTACATAAAGCATCCCAACCCAGTCCAATCCAAGCCCATAAATCCACTATTAGCCCTTATGTCCGATACCAATCTATAAAGTCCTCTTCAGACTCATGAAACACATGCAATGATGCCGAATGCAGGACAATCATAGGCCAGGGGGTAGAAAGTCTTTGGATCCAGTGTCATTGTAAGCATCTCAGCACCGGCAGGGGTCTCTACATGGCTTCTCCAGCTTCAGAGGTCTGGTTCCATCAGTTGGTCCATGTGGCTTCTCCAGCTCAGGGCAGTAGCATAGTTCCATGTGTCTTGTCAGATGCAATGTCTCCCAGGGAGTGAGGAGGGAATGAGACTGCTTCCTACCTCCAAGGAGGAAATACCAGCGTTCCCAGAATTCCCAGGAGAAGACCAAGCCCACACAGAAGCCTCATTGGTTTTATCTTCGGATTGACAGGCTAACCTCCACCCCTACACTCTTAAATCTCAAACTGACACCAGGTTAGGTAACTACCACAATGTTTCTACTTCTTTCGTGTATTTTCTGTTGCGCAACACTTGGTGGCTGAGACCCACCCATCTGTGCGTGCTCAGAAGGAAGTGAAAGCTGGGCTCAGAAGCAGTAAGTAATCCAGGGTTTGGGGTGCAACCCTAGGGTCTGTAGACTCCCGGCACTGGTGATGGGTTTGGATGCAAATCATGCAGAAAGAGTGTGGGTGAAGCTGCTGCTGACGGTACCACCATCTAGGAGGGAGTCCAGATGCACAGAGGGAGGAAACATGGAAGAAACACAAAGGCGGGCTGATCGCGACCACATCCCTGAGCCCTCCAGACTATCAGGAGTGCAAGCACTGCCGAGAACAGGGTGTTTCAACTCACGAAAGCGGTTCTGAAAGAAAACCAGGAAGCGTTCAGTGGCAAAAGGGGGCCTGCCTACCACCGAGACCTTCTGGCAGAACTTTCTACTGGCTTCCCTGGCTCCTCAGTATCTAAGACAGTCTCTTTTAACTCTCAAGTATCACATACATTTCATTTCTTCTGATTGATTTCACATCTGTTTGGGGGCAAAAGACAGGTTCCCCCACCCCCCACCCCCGCTTTCCTCTTTCAGTGTGATTCGAAAGTGGGGAAAGGGGCCAGTGGTTTTGCTCACCTTGAATCCCCAACATAGCAAGTTGGATTGAACTGAATCAGTCCCTATCGTCTTCCCAATAATTAACTCTAAGCACCTGCGTAGCAAAGGTTCAACACTGGTACTAACTGAAAGGTTAGGAGTTCACACCCACGCAGAGATGCTTCGGGAAGGGACCTGGTAATCTGTTCCCAAAAGGTCACAGCCCTAAAAATCTCATGAAACACGGGTCTTCTCTACACAGTCTCCAGGAGTCAGAAATGACCCAATAGCAGCTGGCAGTGTTTGCTACAGAAACACTGGTGATCCTAGGCAGAGTTCTTGAGCCCTTTCTCAAAGGCAACTTAAGGCATGCCAGACTCAAGATCAATCCCCAGTCCTTTCCCTCCGTACTCAGCCCCACCTGTCTGTCTGTCTGTCTGTCTGTGGAGGCCTGTGGGCGTTACAAAGCAAAGGAGAAGTCAGCCCAGCATTCAGACAATATGCTGGAGGTGGGGCAGGGTGGGGCGGGGTGGGGTGGCAACATGCTCCCAAAATTCAGCCAATGAAACTGTATGGGTCACAGGGATCCCTTCTGCAAGTGATCATGAGGTAGGCACAGGGCGGGGCTACGCTTCTGCATGGGGTCCCCCTGAGGTGAGGGCCAACTTGGCAGCAGTTAACCTACTGGTTTTGGGGAAACTCCATTGGCTGCCTTGAGTTTGGGAGTCTAAAACTACTTATGGATGTGTGAGCCCAGTCAGGTTCATTCAGTAGCTGGCCCCTAATAGAGACCACTCACCACCCACCCAACGTCAGAACCTGGGAGACACCAAGCAAGAGCTCACGCCTCATAGGCAAGCATCTCTTCTGGCACGAGAAGATGTTTTCCTCCTGAAGGGCTGTACCCTCCTACTGAGTAAGAATGCAGCTTTGCAGGCCCCTGTTCAACACAGTACTAGACAAAGAGGCAGTAGAGAAAGCACTCTATCCCTCATTCTAATTGCCTGCTCATTAAAATGTGGCTTTAAAACCCACTTGTTTTGCTTTTAGGAGCCCTGGTGGTTTAGTGGATTAGGAGGAGTTGAGCTTCTAACCACAAGATCATCAGTTTGAAACCACCAGCTGCTCCACAGGAGAAAGAGGAGGCTTTCTGCTTTGTAAAAAATTACAGTCTTGGAAACCCACAGGGGCAGTTCTACCCTGTCCTATAGGGCTGTTAGGAGTGAGAGTGGACTGGATGGCGCGAAGCATTTGAGTTTTGCTCTTTTAAATCTACATAATTAATTAAGAAAGAAGTCCTTGGGCGGTACAAAGAGTTAACACACTCTAATTGAAAGGTTGGAAGTCTATCCAGAGGTGCCTCAGAAGAAAGGCCTGGTGATCCACCTCTGAAAAAAAAATCAGTCCCGGAACACTCTGTGGAACACAATTCTACTTTGACATGCATGAGCTCCTCCTGGGTCAGAGTCAATTTGCCAGCAACTGCTAAGAATTCACAAAGAAAAGAAGAAGACATGAAAGCATTAATGGG
>NW_022111372.1:22524643-22571808 GCF_000313985.2 Echinops telfairi
CCCAGCCAGGGCACCACAGCTCAGCGGGAGGCACTGGAACACTCCCTGAGCACTTCACCTTATGAATTCAGGGTATGCTAACATCATAGCATTAGTGATGACAATAGCCCTGCCCCCACCAGCCCACCTCACTGTCCATATCAAAGACAGCCCAGAACAAGCCCCGCCCTACCAGCAGACCCTTTCCAGTCCAGCCATGTCCCTGGAAGAAGGGGTAGATTTTCAGTCTCTGCAACTACACACAAAGTCCCTCCGTCTTTGGGGCTTGAGCCCAGAGTCCCTCCAAGGGGTCTGCAGGTGCGCGCAAATGTAGAGTTTTCTGGAACGCACCCAGAAGAGACGGCTCAGCTGACTTTTGTGTTTAACCCTTTCCCGAGCTGAGACTCAACCTGGGACAATAATAAATGCTACAAGTTAAAAAATAATCACACACTACTTCACACCCAAAGATTTATGCAAAAAAGATTTTGAGAACTGCAAATCATAAAACTCTTAAAAGGCATTTTTACTGGTCATGGCTATTTAGGCAAAGGCTAGTTAAACCGGCATAAGAGGACTATAAACATGGAACTAACTGATAAACACACATTAGGAAACAGCATCGGGGATGTGGAGGAACGGTTACAAAGGGTTAAATTCACCCTCATCCGCCTTTGTCAGTTGAATTTATACTCAGAGACTACAGAACTATGGAGAGTTTAAAATAAGCTTGGTTCCCCCCAAAGAGTTTAACTCTATTTTTTATCTTGCTTTTATTAGATCTACAAGAGCTGACTTTTGAAATTCCTTTGAAGTTGTGTCCTCAGTGACATGCCTGCCCTCCTTAAGCGAGTATCTCTGGGTTTCTACTGAAGGGTCTGCAGGAATCTGAGTAGCTTCCTGCAGGAGCGGCGCCTGATGGGTACTGCACTCCACGGCTGATAGGTTGGAAGTTTCGGTCATCCAGAAGCACCTCAGAAGAAAGGCCTGGAGATCGACTTGCTCTAGATTATTCTACTATTGGTTGGTGATGCCTGTATATGAAGTAGGTCATCTAAGTTCATGCGGTCGCTTCTCCTGCCACAAAACGGGGCCTCTCTCAAGAAGGACCCCTGACCAAGCTTCGGATATGGGTGTTGTTAGACGCCATCTCACGTCGTCTACTCTGATACCCAGAGTGCGGGATGGACTCCATGGTAACAAGAGTTTTGGCTTTCCCCCATGCAAGGGGGCTCCCTTCAGCTGCGTTGACCAAGTCTGCAAATTTGATGGCAGTAC
This sequence comes from Echinops telfairi, assembly GCF_000313985.2. Lineage (NCBI taxonomy): Eukaryota > Metazoa > Chordata > Mammalia > Afrosoricida > Tenrecidae > Echinops > Echinops telfairi. The sequence goes on from NW_022111372.1 coordinate 22,525,901, forward strand.
TTGGAACACACCTTCACTTCTCCAGCGGCACTGGGAGGGATGGAAAGGTCCCAGGTACAAGTGCTCACACCAACCTGCATCACCTAGCAACAGGGTATCTACCAGCAGCAAGGTTGGGGAGAGGGCGTTCATCATGCCAAGTTAGGTGAAGCCCAACAGGGGTGTTAATTAACACAGCCAAATTATCTGAATCCAAATAAAAAGCCGATTTCCTCACATAATTGCTGCTGCAAATACAGAGGCCTGCTAACCCTAAGGTGTCGCTATGGAAATGCAGAAGGTCCTCCCCACCTTAAATATATTTTGCAGTTGGCTACCTACTGATTGCCCAAATCAATTGTTTATATTTGAAGCTGATGTAAGGTCTAAATTTGTACCACACCACCTACTGCCGTGCTTGCCGGTCTGAGGTTCTGCTCGGAAATACTGCCACCTCCTCCGAGACCATGCTTCAGCCCTAAACCAGGCCTGCCTTCTCGCCAAGAGAAAAACAAGGCTCACTCTTTCAGGTAGCGTCTTAAGAAGGTTAGGCCAGCATTCAATTGGATACATTTCTGCATCAAATTAAACCTTGCACCAACACAATTTAGAGCGATTTCTGACAGCTATCTATCTGAAAATTGAATACCTAACAAATAAGCAGAGCATTTCCTACAGATATCTGTCTATCAAAAAGAGATGGGGCAAACTCTGCTGTTGTTTTTGTAAGCTGTCATCCTACTGAGCCCAACTCATGGGTTGCCCATTTGTATCCAGTCGAGCCATGCCCCACAGGGTTTTCTGCAGAGAATGTTCCCGAAAAAGATCACCAGGTGCCTCTGGTTGGACTTGAACTGCCAACCTGTGGTTATAGCACTGAACCCTTCACTGCTCATGCTACCCAGAGAATGCCCTGATGGTCACCTGCAGAATACATTGGTCCCCATTGTCTGGAAATTTACTTACATAAACTGCAGGGACTTCAGTTTCTTCCACGCTCAAATGATGGTTTTCGATTTTATCTTCTCTGGCCTCCTAGCTCTGTCTCCCAGGGATATATATGTCTCCATGACTTTGAAACTCCCCTTGCTTCCACTGCCCCAAATGAGAGGTGCTGGCAGAACAACTCTTGATCTGGCAAGCCAAAGGCAAGAGTTTCAAAACCCATGGGTGACCCACATTCTTGCAGCTCAAGCCAGATTTGTAGCTGGATTCCACTCGAAGGAGGAAGGGAAGGGGAGGACGCGCAAGCGGAGGATAAAGGTAACAAAGAAGGCAGAGGGAACATCCGTGAACCCTTCCCAGGGGCTGGCGACGGACCATATGGGGCCAGATGCTCGCCCCCACGCATGTGAGGCTGCGGATTTCAAGGGCTGTGGATGCCTTACACAAGAGGGACATGTGTGGGGGGTGGAGCAGCTGAGTTTTCGCGGGTGTGCGATCCTGCAGACACCTCTTTGCCTGGCAGCAGTAAACAAAAATTATTATTGGCAATAAAAGTACAATAAAGCTGAATGACTTAGAAAGATAAGAAGTTTTCCCTCTAACTTAAGATAACTTAAGAAAGACAGGAAGTTCTTGCCTTCCCTCCCAAGAATGCGTGGCCAAGATAGCCTTGTAATGCTCAGTGGAGCCCCTTGCAGGAACTCTGGTAGCACAAAGGGTAAACCCTTGGCTGCAAACCAAAAGGTTGGTGGTTCAAACCTACCCAACAGCAGCCCAGCAGAAAAACTGGTGATCTGTTTCCAGCCAAGAAAACCCTCTGGGAAGTTTTACTCTATCCTATGTGGTCACTATGAGTAAAATCAACCCAACATAGCACCCACCAGCACCACAAAGCCCCCGGACAGTAGGGGCAGGGGGAGCATTCTCATGAGAAAGGTCTCATCTGGTCACAGGAGAAGAAAGAACGTGGAGTAAGAAGACCTGGCCCAAGTCCAGGGTCATCAACAAGCAACTGAACAACTCAGAGGAAGCCGCTTTGTCTTCCCCTTTAGTGAAACGGGAGACACAAACACAAATCTCTACGACTGACTTGAGGCGCGTGGGTTCACTGGGCACCCACTCAACCTTGCCCCTGGGCTGCAAGCACTAACCACTCAAAGAGGACGTGCCATTAAGACCTAAGGCAAGCTCGTATCTCCCAGGAGGTGTGCGGTTCTAATGTCCTCATGCGGCTATTGGGGCCGTGTACTTAAAGTGCAGTTAAGACAGGAGTCATGTGTTGGGCACGAGAGACGGCCCCCTTCCATGACCACAGGACCAAGGAGGGGCCTTGGGAGACTTAAGCCCTCCCCAAAGAGCCTCTGCTGTGAGCCAGAGAGCAGCCCACCCTCAAGAAGGGCAACACATGAGCACTGCATGGTAACCTACTCAGTAATATTTGTTTCCAATAGTCATGGGTGGGGATTGTTTTAATTTTATATTTAGACAAACCGATAGCTCTTATTTCACTTTTTCTAGATTAAAGATATGGGGGAGTGGGAGCGGATGAAGTTAGATCGGAATGCCCCACACAGCCCTTGGACCCAATGGTGAAGTGAAAAGGCCCACACCTGTAGTGAGGGCCACCTGACCTTTTACGGGGCTCTCCTGTCATGAGAGGCGTATGCCCATTAGAATCAGACAGATAGATAGCAGGCTACCAATGAGGTGATTCCCCACTCAGGTGACAACGCAAACCAACTGTGCCTGGTCCTGGCTCTGTATCATCCTCACAATGACGAGCAGTTCAAGCTCAAGCTCACTGTCGCAGCCATTGTGCCACTCCGTCTCACCGAGGCGGCCCTGACCCCTCCTATTGGTGTGTCCGAAGGCAGTGAATCAGACAAGGGAAGTTCATAATGTTTTTTTTTGTGGTCCCTAGGTTTCCACGAGCTAATTCTCAGAAGTAGATCATCCAGCCTCTTCTTCCGACTTAGTCTGGCAGCTCCACTGAAACGTGTTCGCCATGAGTGACCGCTGGCGTTTGACATGCTGAGAGCATAGCATCCAGCATCACAGCAACACGCAAGCCACCACAGTATGAAAAACTAAAGGTGCGGAGTGTTGCAATTAAAATTAGGGGATGACTAGACGGTAACAGTCAGGGGGAACATGCTCATGGGAATCCATTTGCTTTGCCGTCTTTGGACCTTATCACCTCAGAGAACACCTGGTGCCATTTTTCCAAATGCCAATAAAACCTCAACATGCAAAGATGAAGCAGGGGGGTTAGTAATCACACATTAACCTGAGGGCAAAAGGACTAAGGGACTTGCTTAGACTCTTGTAGTGGTTTAGCCAGGCACCCAGATCCACTGAGGCACCCAGGGCTGCTGTGTTCTACCACACAATTATGATCTCCTTTAAAAAAAAAAAATCCATAAAATCAGCACTAAGTGCAATCCATGCAAATATAATTTCAAGGCCCAACACAGTACAAAGGACACATGCAAATAAAAATAACCCATACTGAGCCCATCGAAAACTAATAGGCAAACCATAATCAGTGGGTTCATGAGAAATCTCTTGACTCCACTCCAGGTAGGCAACCAAGTGGCTCTGAGACTTGGCGTGGAAAGACGCAGTCAAACCGGGCTGACAGACCATCTGAATCAGCAGCAGCCAGCACCCTCCCAAACAAATTACAGTGGCAGCCTTGGCAAGACCCTGGGGTAAGCCTGGTGGAGACATCAGGCAGATTTGGACATGCCCAAAGGGTCATTCAGGCTCCCTTGTCAAAGGCATGGACTCACTCACCCAGTTAGGGAAGTCCTACCCCTGAGAACCACACCAGAAATCCAAGCCTGATGCTCTCCAGTTGTTTCTCATGCGTGACAACCCCACATGTTACAGTGTGCCACTGCTGCACAGGATTGTCTTTGCTGGCGTCGTTCTGGAAGCAAATCACCAGGTCTTTCAGCCCTTGGAGCCAGCAGGTGGCTTTTGAATCCTGCTGGTTTGGTCAGTAGCCAGAGCAAAACCATTTATACCACCAGGGAGGGACCAAGTTTAAGTTTGGGCATGTTATCATGAGGGATCAGTTTTTGGAGAAAGACATCATGCTTGGTCAGTGAAAAAGAAGAAGACTTTCAACAAAATGGATTGCCATCCTGGAGGTTCAAGTTCACCCAGTTCACAAGAACCCAGTTCAAGTTCACAAGAGAGAACTGGTGACCCACTTCCAAAATACCAGCCACTGAAAACACCCTGGATAACAGAGAGCGAACTTCCAACTAGATGGTGAGATAGACAGACATGCTACCCAGACCCTGTACGGCAAAGACAGGTGAGACCAAATGAAACAGCTGCAAATGATAACCTTGGAACCCTAGATAATGCTGGAGAGAGAATTACACTGAATAACAACTAAGAGAAGAAGCTAAATAAAAACAGTAAGAGAGGAGATGAAATTAACTGTCCACTAGGCTGATACACTGCAGCAATCTTGAACTCTTGCAAACAGCACTGTATCTGGACAGTGGCCTAGTCAAGAGTAGCTCGTAATGAGAAGGTAGCATTCTCCGCCTTTGCTCCCCACATCCTCCTGGTGACCACGTGCATCTAGTCCCCATTCTCACCCACTCTGAGGGCCAAGCCATGCCCTTGTGGAGCAGACCCTAGGTGTATCACCTCCACAGCTGGAGACATCAGAACTCCCCCTCACCAGACCAGCAGAACACGTATGTGGTCGTACCTGTGTAGACAAGAACTCATTCTCACAAGCAGCTACCCTATTCCCCAGCTGCCCTCTGGGGCCTAGAGAATTCCTTCTGGCAACAAGCAACCTTACCTCAGGCATCATCGCTGTGCACAGACTATTTCTGGATGAAGTGCCCTGACCACAGTCAACATAGAGCCTGGGAGGAACTCCAACTACGATCAGTGTGCCAGCCCACCCCATGACCTCCTGAGCAGGCAGAGGGTGGCCTGGAACCTTTTCCTCTCCATTTGTTGTTTAGTTTTTGTTTCCTTTTCCTTGTTTATCTTTTTCTCTTTGCTTTCCTTTTTCATCCTTTTTCATTTTAGCCATTCCCCATTTTCTCTTTTCTCTTAGTTTCTTTCACTATTTCCTTTTCCATTTTGCTGTTGTATTTTTCATTCCGTTCTTTTCTCTTCATCCACCTTTTCTGGTTTTCCTTTCCTTTTTCTTTTTAGTTATTAAATGATTTTTTTCCTTGCCTGCCTCCTCCTGCATGTTTCTTTTGGGCTTGTTTGCTTGAAGTACTTCTTTTAGAGTTCCTTTAGTTTTTTGTTTTGTTTTATCATTCTCCACCCCCTTGTCCAACAGACAAATCAACAACTGTGCCCACATAACCCAGGCATATGCAGACCTCTTGCAGTCACACCTACTGGGCAACGGCCACAACTCTCTCCTGTACGACCTGATTATCAGCCAACACAGGCCTCAGCTATGCTCTGCTGACAGCAAACAGAGAGTCACACACTCACATTCTCTGTTACGCCCACCAGGAGTTGGGTAGTGAAAGAATACAGTCTTCTTCGTCGCACAATCATCAATGAAATACAGCAACACTACAAGACGGAGTGGCTCAAACCAGTGATCAATATACGGGAAGCCCGAAGCCCCTCGGGAAGAAAAGGCATCAGAACTACCTGATAAGGAACTCAAAAGAATGGCACTTAGGCTCTGTCAACTGAGTGTGGGATAGATCAAGAAAGCTGCAGACCAAGGCAAGGGGGGAAAAATCTTTAGAATAATTCAGGAAAGCACTACAAGAATTGACAAATTAAATGAAAGTTTATAAACCATACAAAAATAACAACTAGAAATCCAAAAGATTAATAGTAAAATTTCAGAAATAGGTAATGAACTAAACAGCAATGAAGTAGAACTGAAGCCATGAGAGGCCAGATGAATAAACTGGAAGAGAAGTATTTTAATACTAGTCTGCTAGAGAAACATTCAAAAGAGAGAAGACCCGATGGAAAGAAAATGCTCAGAGTCGTTGGAAGACACATCTCGGACATGATGAAAGAGCAGCCCCTAAAACAAAGGCACCACAGCACGTCAGGTCAAACATCCCAAAACCAGACAAGGAGAGCATTCTGCAAGCAGCTCAGAGAAAATGAAAAGTTACCTATACAGGTGAACCGATAAGACTTAGCTATGGTGTCTCAGCAGAAACCATGTAGTCAAGAAGGAAATGGGATAACATAACTCGTGACAGCAAAAACTGTCAACCAAGAATCATACATCCAACAAAACTGTCTCTGAAATATGATGATGAAATTAGGATATTTCCAAATAAACAGAAATTAATTTTTTTAAAACAAGCCCAACCTTACAAGAAATGATAAGGGAAGTTCTTTGGTCAGAGAATCAACAACTTTAGACAACAACCTGAGATTAGCACACATCAGTCTCCATAGCCCCGAGACCGGAAGAACTAGGAGACGCCCACCTGCCACTATCAAGTACTCTGCAAAGCATCACATTAGAAGGTCTTGCACAGAGTTGGAGAAGAATGTGGACCAGAATTCCAAATCATAAAAGAGACCAGGTCAGATGGAGAATGGTGGGATCTCCTGAACTACGGCCCTTAGTCACCCTTCAGATCCGAAACTGAGGGGACCATCATGTTAGCGTAATAAAGGATTTAAGATCAGAAGGACAGCAGTTATCCAAAGATGAAGCCCAGAGGGTACAAAGCAGGAGGAACGAAAACAGCCGACGCTGGGATGGATGGAGTAAGCCGTGGTACATTGAAGGGCTTGCAATGGATGCACTGAAACAAAAGAAGTACGGATTGTTGAATGTAAAACACATGATGTGTTCTGTACACCTTCACCCGCTTCACAAGAGCTTAGAAAGAAAAGCATGAAAACTGTGTACAATTCTTTAACACATACGGGTGTTCCACGAGTCAGAATCAACCCCACAGCATCTGACTCCTGTCAAATGTCTACGGGTGTTACAAAACATCACCATTTTCTCCCTACTTACTCAAGCGCATGTAGCTTTTTAAAACGGTCACTGCTAAAAACAAAATTGATCAACATTAATATACACACACTGACCAAGGCTTTAAACGTCCTTCTTCGCCCTGTCACATCACCACGATCTCTATCAGATTCCCATAGAGCCATTCCACTGATTATAAGAGATGAAGTGGGGCTGTCTAACCCATCTAATTAAATCTTTCACAATTGTAAGATAAAACAAGGCATGCCTTGTCACGTCAGGGGGTGTTCACAGTGCACCAGGTGTCACAGCTAGATGCAAAGTCTTTTGCATGGACCTGCTTCCATGAACCCATCCCAACCGCAATTTCAAAGCTGCCCAAGAACCAGACAGGTTTGGCTATAAGCCCACAGTCTGAGAGCAGGGCGTGCAAATCAAACCCAAACTACCCTTTGAAAATACCGAATGGCATCTACTTTAACAGACCACACTTAGTGAGGGTGTATGATGGGAGTAGAGTTTATTTCAGCAAGGTCAAGGCGTACGGGAGTGCCAGGCAGTCTGGCTTAGACACCTGGGTCTGCTACGTAGTCCTTTTCTAATCACAGGTCTATTAATCTTGGCAAAGCCTCAGTCCCTCATCTGCAAAGTGAGGCTAATCATCATGGGGCTAAGAGGTCAAACTGTTGACAACAATGAGACAAGGCATTAACTGAGTGCACAGACTGTGCAAACCAATGGGTTCAGGAGCTGCGAGAGCATTTTTGGACTTCCTCCTCCCAAGTCAACAGACAAAAGTCAAAACCAACCCAACTGTCTTCAACAAGCTACCTCTGACTCACGGCAACTGAAGGTGGCAGAATAGAAGTAAATCACCGGGCCCTGCATTAGAGGCGCCTCTGGGTGGACACAAAGGACCAGCCTTTTGGCTGCTGCTTAGCCAGCCCTATCACTCAGGGACTCCTAAGGTGTTACAGCCCCCAATTTACAGATCAAGAAACCGAAGCAATGACAGATACAAGTGAACAACCCAAAGCCATTCAACAAGTCAGAGGCAGGGCTGCATTTCTAATTGAGGCCCTCGCAGGCCGGAGTTGCTCTCCTTTACCATGTTGCTGATTTGGGGGTTACAGCTTTATCGTGATCATCCACAACATTCTATTTGTTTTCATTATTATTTTCATCAACTTTAATCCCATTATTCATAGATTCTGGGCTCACAGAAATCACAGGGCTGAACCTAATTCCCAAAAGTCAAGCTTACTCATTGATTATCTTACCTGCCTCTCAAGCTCAAATGTAGGAGACAAGCAACATATTTTAGGGTTTGTCATGAAGCTCCTGGAAGCTAATCATCGCTAGGTCTGAGAAAGATGACGGAACAAATCTTCTGGCATGAGTAAATCAAATTGGGCAATGAAGGTGCATAATTCCTATATTAGAAATTCATACGTGTATTCACTGGTGTCCCTTCACAGAACCAGGGTCTCTTGTAAGAGGCAAGCTTAAGATCTGAACAAAAACAAGTGATCATTAAATTGCTCTCTTTACAGTATTGTCTTAGATTGGGTTCTCTAGAGGAGCAAACACAGTGGTGTGTGTGTGTGTGTGTGTGTAAATACATGGCGATATATTTATTTCAAAGGAATGGCTCCTGCAGCTGTGGAGGCAAGCAAGGCCCAAATTCACGGGCCAGGCCTCAGGCCAGGGACGCACATGGCTGCAAGGGCTGACAAACACAAACCAGGAGGTGAGAGGCAGGTGTTGACTCACCTGCTGCAGGAGTTAGTGAATCCCACTATCGGTAGGTGAGATGGAAGGCTGCTGGCTCATGTCCCAAGAAGCAGATGCCAGAGGACAAGTTAGTTGCAGGATTGGGAGAGAAAGCTTTACCAGGACATCGACGTATATTGGAAGCACAGCACACGCTCAAGGAAAATGACTGGCTTTCAAAGGATCCGCTTTTCAGTTGATAGGTTGCTCTTATCAGATCACAAAAAGGAAGATAATTATATTACATTGTAAAAAAAAAACCCAATCACTCCAATGCCTCCCAAACCACTGAGTCACAGCCAATCCAAGTTGACGCACAACACGAACCATCGCAAGTGCCTTCACCAAGCACTACTGCTGTTAGCTCGCAATCCACAGAAATACATAATGAGCAGGATTTTCCTCGGCGCTCAGCCAGCATGCCCTCCCCCAGACATCCCAGTAAAACATGGCAGTGACTCATGGGATGACACACTGTTCGTGGCACAGGTGCCCTGAGTTACACATGCCTACTGGCGTGGGGTGGGCTCAGGCAAGCAGATTGACAATCACAACTCCAGATCACCTGGAAGACCCAAACCCAGCCCTCCCCACACTCTCAGCTGTCTGGCTTCTGAGAAAAGGCATTTCTCAACCTCATATCACAACGCTGCCAGCCTGCCAAGCCGAGTCTCCTCGATGTGAGCTCTGACCACAGTAAGCCAACTCTGGCTTTTACTTTTCTCGGCTATTCTAGATTCACACACCTTGCTTTGGGCTCAGGAGTATGATTCAGATTTCTCCTCGCCCCTCCCAAAACCCTGCACTCTGGGCGCCTTTGTTCTTTTTCTGGCCACAGATGAGCTCCGTCTATGAAAGAGCAGCTGTAACCCTCCACACAGAACTTTCCATTGGCAAAAATTAGTCAGGTCGGCTGGGTCTGAGGTCAGCCACCTCCTACAGGAACACCCACCAGACACCCTAACAAAAAAGCCATGGTAACTGTTAATGAACTGCCCATGTCCACAGGCTGGTAGACACATACTGGCACATACACAGATCCTATTGACTCATTCCTTTTCAATAACCAAAACCAATATGCTTGGCCTTTGGCATAACATGGACGGGTTTTTGTTTTCATATGGACATGCTGCCAACGTACTTTATTTGCTCCTGTGGGGACTTGCCCTGAATATTTGTATTGCTTTAAACTTCAGGTCTTGGTTCAATGTCACCTTCTCAGTAAGGACCCCACCACCTCCTTCTCTTTCTCCTTCCCTAGGCTTTTCCCTGTAGCCCACGTCCTTGCTTTATTTTTTTCTCCTTTACATAGATAGCAAATATTTCCATGTTTGGCTGTTTTCTTAGTTAGTGCCCCCCACCCCCACCCCATGCCCCAGAATATAAGCTCTGCAAGAGCAGTGGAACAGGGCCTTGCACCCCCACTGTACCAGGTGTTCAGCGCATGGGAGACCAGTTAAACTAGTTGTCACCTAGTCTAGTCAATCCTGACTCATGCTGACTTGGTGTGCATCAGCGTAGAACTGGGTGCCATGGTTTTCAGAGGCTGATCTTTGAGACACAGATGACCACGACTTCCTCCTGGGGACACTCAGCTGTGCCAACATTTTGGGTAGCAGCCCAATGAGCAACCTGCTCCATCACCTGGGCTCCGGTGCGTATGATCGACCACAACAGTATTTGTTAATTGACTCCCACTGATAACCCAAGACCAGAAGCATGATCAAAACCATCCAGACCTGAAACTTCTCCTGTAACCACAGAAACAAAGCTCTCTGTCGCTTCCTTCTGAACCTCAAACAGCAGCAAAGAGAATAAGAGGGAACCAGGGGAGTGGTGAACATTTATTTCAGTAAGACACAAATACTTAAGAGGTTTTTGGCTTGCACTAAGAATTTCAAACCACTCCATACTGTGTCACTAAAACGCATAAGGCTGTTTACCAAAGGGGGAAAGATTACCCCAAGCCCCTTCATAAGGCAGTGTCATAAACCCTACCATCATCTCACTACTGCCTGCCTTTCCAGACCACTGCCATCAAGTTGATGCGACCCTGTAGGACTGGCTGGAACTGCCCCTGTGAGTTTCTGAGAATGTAATTCTTTACAGGAATAGAAAGCCCTGTTGTTCTCCTTGGGAGCGGCTGGTAGTCTCAAACTGCTGACCCTGCAGATCTCAGCCCAATGCATAACCACTACACCACCAGGGCTCCTATCGTTCCAGGTGACTCTTCTCATAGCCAACCTGAGACCTTCTGTTGGTCCTCATCCCTGACACCTCATCATCTTCTTGGGTCTGAGGTCTATCATTCCATTCTCTCCCTATTGGCATCACCCCTTTCTTTCTTGGTCAAGCTTGTTTGGCAAAAGCACCAACAAACCCTACTATCTGCCTAGTTCACAGCTGCTACACCCAGACATTAACTGTGACTAGAAAGCCGGGGGGAAAGCCAAGGAAGCAAGCCAATTGGTCTCACTTCAAATTCATTACCATGAACATCAAGTAATTAGGGGGTGGGGGGTGGGGGTGGGGGGGTGGAGGGCACAGTGGTGTTCCAAAGTAGGATTCTTGCCTTCCATGTGGAAGACCCACATTCATTTCCCAGCCAATGCACTTCATGTGCAGCTAAAGTAAGTCTGTCAGTGGAGGCTACCTTGCTCGTATGACACTGAGCAGGTTTCAGCAAAGCTTCCAGACTATAAGAGGAGGCTAGGAAGAAAGGCCTGGTGATCTACTTCCATATACAGTGAATACCCTTTGGGTCAGAGCAGTGTGGTCTGCCACTGCCTGTGCAGGATGGGGCAGGACTCAGCAGCATGTTGTTTGTTGTGTACGGGCTGCCATGGGTTGAGGCCAACTGAAAAGCAGCTAACTGTCATAACTTCAGTATACTCTGAAACGCCAGCTAATCAGATCAGAATTCTATCCGGCCATTGACCCACCCATGCACCTCATCGTGAAGTTCAGATCTGAATCCCCCAAATCGTCAGTAACTTCTCTCCCAGCTATTTTAATCGGTGGATGACCTTTTGTCCTCTTCGCTTGAGAAAACTGAAACAGCCAGAAGGACTCTCAAGGTTTGCAAGATTATATTTTCACAGGCAAGCATTCCACCTGCACCCATGTGCTCTGCCTTTCTACCTGTTACCACAGATTAACTGCCCGTGCTCCTAACTGAAGCCATTCCTCTCCTTGTAACTATATCGTACCTCCTCTCTGACCCAAGGACAATGTTCCCGCCACTTCCCCTTCTCTTCTCCGCCACATCAATATACTGACCAGCTGTGACAGACCTTTCCTGTGAACATGAGAAAAAATTACATATATAATTCTTTTCCTCTTCTCCCTTGCAAGAAAAACAAAATCAAAAAAATACCGAGAGCCATCTCTACTGGTAGGGCGCCATTTTTCTTTTCCCATTCCCTCTTAGACCTGCTTCCGTGAGCTTTTGGTTGATTGATAAGTCCTTCCCAGGGTCACTAACGACCTCTACATCAGTAACTCAGTGCCTTGTTCTCATTCCTCATCACAGTTGTTCCCAGAGTGTTAGTGGCATTTGACATCATTGAGTACTCGCTCTACTGTGGTCAACTCCCTTCACTTGGGTCCCAGACACCATGACTCTCCTAGCTTTCCTTCTTCTTCAAGCATTGACTGACGGGATCTTCCTGTCCGCCCTGATCTCTTAATGTTGGAAAGCCCCAGAGTTGGTCCCTGGTCCTCTTCTTGTTTCCATCTACACTCAGCCCATCGGCGTGAGAGAAAGGCAGAGGCACTGCCCAAGCCCCCTTCTAAGGGAGGATTTCCTGCCAGGCTGTGGAGGACGGCTGTCAGTAGTGGCCAACTGTGAGTGCATGCAGGGTCTGCTCCAGCTGCAGAGACACTTCCCAGAGGCCCACGTCCAGGGACTGAGTGTGGCAGGGAAAGACAACAAGTATGACAGCCTACTGGGGACAAGTCTGATAGGCAATATTTGCTCCAGAACTTTCCCCACCAGGTTAGTCAGCATTTCAGTTTGACTTCTCCCTCTGCCCATCTGTTGCCTTTCACAGATACAGGGCCTCTAATAAACACATTCCACACACAAGACATCTGTCTGTTTCCAGAAAAACCAACCTGCAGGCCTCGGCGATTCCATCCAGTTTCAGGACACTGAGTGCCATCCACATGCTAATAACGCCTCATTCCCATGGAGCCCAGCCGCTCCCTCCCAGATGCCTCGCTCAGCTACCCAACTGTGTCCTCGGACGCTTGCATCTGAATGTCTACCAGGCAATTTTCCCAGCTCCTCCCAGTTCTTCAGGCCAAAACCTTTCAAGCCGTGTTTGCTATCCTTCCCTACACACAACCCGTCAAATCAGTCGGAGATTCCGATGAGTCTAGTTTTAAAACACACGCAAACCTGAATCTCTTCTCATCATCTCCGCTACGCCATCATTCTCTCTCTACAGTTAAATGCTCTCACCGTGAAAGCCTCCAACACGTCTCCCTGTTTCTACAGTGGTCCCCTCTTTCATCCCCCAGGAGCCAGATCCTTCTGCAGGGTGGATCAGATCACTCCTTGCTAACTCCAGGAGTCAGATTGGAACTGCTCACAGGACTCTGTAAGGCCTGTGTCCTTCTAACCCGGGCATCACCCCGGCTGTCTTCTGCACCTTCTCCCCTCATGCATGTCACGCCAGCCACACAGAGCCTCTTTGCTACTCACCAAAATTTCTAGACACATTCGCCTTTCTGGAATATTCCAAGCATGCAAGGAGCTCATGTTCTTTACATTTTTCTCAGTTTTTGTACAAATGCCACCTTCTCGAAATGGGCACTCTAACTTAGTCTCTTTGCCCCTTGGAACCGTACTGCATGATCACACGAGTTCACCGTGTGATGGTCACTCACAAAGTAAGGATCTTGGGCTCCTTGTTCACGGGAGGATCCCAAGGACGTGGGAAAGTGCCTGAGACACAGAGGGCCCTACTATATATATATATATATATATATGATAAAGAAAATTTTTTTCTGGTAACAGATCGATACAAGCGCTTAAAATGAGTTCATACTGTGAAGTTAATCAGGAAAATATCTATCAAAACTAGAGGTTCCATTTATTATTTATAATAGCTGGAATTAAAATGATGATGATGCCAAAGTTTCCCTGAGAACATGAAGCAACGGGCACTCCTAGCGACCCAATAGGGCCAGGTGGGCTGCCTGCCCCTGTACACTTCTGAGACGGCACCTCGTCCGGGAATAGAAAGTGCTGCCTTTCTCCGGTGGGGCAGCCGGCGGTTTTCGACGAGGTTAACAGCCCGACTGTAACCATTACACCACCGGGCTGAAATTGGGTCAAGCACGTTCTCTACTAAAAATGATGACTGAGGAGTTCCACCCCTCAGGCTATCTCCCAAGACAAAGCATGCATGTACGCTCAGGATTATGCCCTACAAAGTTAACCGCTAATAGACACCGAGTGGAGCCCATGGTGCGTCAGCCATGGTCTGAGTACGTTCCATGCGCTTCATTCAACGGGACTGTGTCATGAAGCAAGAGGACAAACCTAAGCTACACTGCGGACCACGACATCGCACCCAAAGTGAGAGGGCGTGTATGACCGGGTCGGAGACAGCCCAGGAAGGAATGCCACGTGAAGAATGATCCTATTCTCCTAAGTTTCAAAACCAAGCAACACGAAGCCACAATGCTCAGGGGTGATCAACGAGTGAAGGAAAACAAAGCCACAATCCCACCCAGGCCGAGACCGTTCGTCTCTCTAGGAAGCAGAGCAGCGGTGGGAACCGAGGCCAGGAAAGTGTGCGTGCAGAGTGATGCCCTTTTCTGGAGGGGCGGCCTGCGGCACCATTTAAGAGTTAGGAAAATCGCACTGAAAGCTATTTCCCACTGAACATGAATACCATTCCAAATAAGATGGTCTCTTTAATTTTAGGCTACAGCTATCAAGTTCTGTATAAATATCACTACTTCCTTAAAGCTTAAGGACCGAAAATAAAGCAGCAGTTGGAGGGTTGGTTGTTTGGTTGTGTTTTGGGTTGTGTTTTTTTTTGCCGTTTCCAGAGTGCAATCTTAGAGATCTCCCAAAAGAAAGCTCTTTGGCTTTGAGGAAACCCCATGCTTGAGGGCGGCAGCGGAAGTGCCTGTGAACCACACGACATGCGCTGGAGCCACAGAAAGCAAGCCTCTTCCTGTGGGGGTTCTGAGCAGTTCAGGTGTGAGAGGAAGTCCACGAGGAGAGGTCCGAGGACACTTGTGCGTGCAGACCGCCCTGTAGCATGGTCACGGCCGCGGCAGTTGGGTGCCGGGTGGTCACCAGACGGCTATTGTTAGTTGGCCCCAGCTCACGGTGTTCCCCAGAGCAGAACTGAATGTGTCCTGGCCCCGGGCCCTTCTCCGGAGTTGTCCTGTCTGCCCCATGGTGGTTGCCACCGTGGCAAGCCATCTCTTGGAGGCAGGCATTCCCTCACATTCGCAGCCCCCTCCCTTATCACGCACGAGGGCCCACTTACAGGGACCGTCCTGGTGGCGTGGGCAAAGTCAACACAGTGTCTCTTGGAGTGAAGCTACATTCTGGTTGGACACCCACTTCTCACTTCTCACCTATCTTACTATCTGATCTTTTGCACTTATGATAATAATAAAAAACCTACTTAAAAAGCTTTGACGTCCAGGTAAGGACTCAAGTATTCTAAGTGAGCCCCAAGCCCACCCCTCTCCGAATTCCTGTGTGACTGCAAGAGAGAAAAGAAAAGAAAAGAAAAGAAAAGCCAGAGGCCAGGGTGTTGGGCCATCAATCTGCACCCGGGCTCCAGCAGTCTCCTCGAATCCCTGCCAGCTTGGAACTGGTGTGTGACCAGCCCGCCATCCAGACAGAGCTGTGGCTTTGGGCTTCAGGACTGCTAGGAGGCAGCAGCCAGAGCAGGTGGCGGCCACTTCCCTGCAGGCCCACTCTTTGTACATACAGTTGGGGGGTGTCCCGGGTGGATGAGTGTTTCCATGGAACCAAAGTGATTGGAGTGGGGTGGGACCCCTCTTAGCTATAAACTCTGACCCAAAGTCAGCTGTGTCTGTGGTATTAATGGGCAAACCAACCTGCCAGCCTGAGCCCGGTGGGCGAGCCGGCAGCTGCAGGGGAGGAAGCAGTCCCAGAGGACCCGGGAGCCTGTGGAACCCTGTGGTGGCAATTTTGCATACAACTGATTTTTACATAATGACCTGTTCTGTCAAATCTACCAAGCTGATAAGTGAGGGGTGGGTATATTTATTCTAAGATTGATTAGCCTATTCTTATGGCACTCCATAGTAGAATTAATATTCTTTGCCAACACCATCATTGAAATGCATCCATTCTTTTTCTGTCCTTTCCCCTGTCCAGCTTTTGCAGGCATTAAAAACAAAACACCTCACTGCCACTGAGTCAATTCCAACTCACAACATAGGAAGCTTTTAAACGGATCGCGACTCAGGTCAACAACAGTTTAGCACTCTATTCGTAGTAGCATCTTTTGCTTTCTAGCTAAGAGATTATTTTAAAGAGACCTTTTATGGCAGATTTGCCTAATGCAATACAGCTTGGTGACCTGTGTTGTTATTATCTTGGTAATAAAGTATGCTAAGTTCAGAATAGATTTTTACAGAAAAGTTAGAGTGCATTCACGTTCTATGGTGAGCCTCCCAATTCTCTCCAGTTCCAGGGAAGGATTAAGGAGCTCAGCACAGTGTCGTTTTACATTTCTATGGACCACAAAATAAAATAAGTATGCCAGGTAGAGTAAATTAGTTAAGCCAAGAGCTATTTGAAAATACAATTGCTTGAAGGAAGCTCTCTTACATTTCTCAAACTAAAATTGAGACCAAATGAGAAGCCACTCAGAACCTCTGCTGAATACTCAGGCTTGTTCTTCAGCCTCTGCAGAGGGGGTGGATGAATGATCTCCCGGTGGGCTTTGCAAAAGGGAGTACAGAAGGTGCCAGATAAGTGTGGGATTGGGAAAGTACTAGGACAACAGGCATGCATAGAGAGTAAAGTGGAGCTCACTTACAGGCACTGTTGGTAAGAGTTCTGCGTTCTCCACTATCAGCAATTCCAGCAGTTGCTGGGGGAGCTCTGCGTGTTGCACAAGGCTGTTGACTGCTAATCAACAGGGTAGAGAAACAAGCCCACCTAGAGGTTAGAAGAAAGGACTGACTGGCAATGTGATTCCAAAAGTGCAGCCACTAAAAACCATAGCGAGCCCTACTGCAACCCATGTGGGGCACCAAGCACCAGGGCCATCTCAACAGCAACTGCCACAAGGGAGGCCAGTAACCATGGACAGACAGATGGACGGGCAGTCTGAGAGGGCATGGTGGTAGGCACAGCGCAGTGGGTGCGGACTGACGGAGGAAGGCGGCACAGGCCAGGCTCAGCATTCCACATTTGTTGGGTCAGGGTACAGTCCGGGGGCAAGCAAACCATTTCTATAAAGGACCAGATGGCTGATGTTTTACGTTTGATGGCAATATAGTTTCTTATGATTACTCAACTTTGCCACCAGTCACAAATAGTACATAAATGAATGACTCTGTTGCAATAAAACTTTATTCATAACCTTCATATTTGCATTTCACAAAGTTCTCATGTCACTAATTTTTCTATTTCTTTGATCCCCCTGGCAGTCCCCAAGCTATTTTAAAATGTTCGTTCAAGTTTACAGGCATTAAGAAGCTGGGGGGGAGGGGGGGAGGGGGCAGGATTTGGCCAGCAGACAGTAGTTTGAGGATACCCCACCCCCCAATATCGTTACCCTGTATGCAAGAGAACACTAACAAGAGAAGAGGGTTCCTCAATAACTACCCCCTCCACACACACACACACACACACACACACACACACCCCTTTTTCTTCCCTGTACTCCTCTTCTGCCCTTGCAACACACTGCTCTCTTCCGGTATCTGCTTATGTGCCCGGCTCATCCACTGAGCTATCAGCTCCTTGTGGGCAGTTCCCTGTCTCATAGCTGTCTCAATATCTAACACCTGTTCCAGCTCCTGAAATGAAACCATTTTCTGGAGAAGCAAAGCCAGTGATATTCATATATGTATAAGAAGTAATTCTCTGATGATAAATAATTTTATATCAAAAACGAGGCCCAGCTCAGGCCAACTCAAGTCCATGGGCAGATGCTAGCTGAAGGCCTGCAGACTCACACAGCTGCCGGCAGATTAGGAAGCAGGAAAATCCCAGGCTGGTGGGTACATAGTCCCGTGGGACTCAAGGTCGGCAGGAACATGGCAAGGCACTGAGAGCTCCCAGGGTCAGCAGGCTGCATGGACTGCCAAGCCCAGAGCCAGACTCACACTCCAGGCCAGCAGGCAGGTGAAGAGGGACAACAGAGAGACCAGTTCTCCACAGCGTCTCTCACAAACAGGCCACTCCAACAAGGAGACATTAGATTGGGACCTAATTGATGTTGGATTCCACCTCTACCTTCACACAAGTGCAAGCTCACACACACACATACACACACACACTATCTAACCATCAGACCCCTCAACCACAGAATGCCGATGTCAAACTGTGACTTTGGAGGTCATCCATGAGACCAGCTCCAACTAAGACCTCCCACTGCCTGGTGTCATAGCCATGGGTGTCAGTCTTTGGGATGGTTAGTAAAAGTCATGGAAGGCGTTTCTCTGAGGCTGGGATGCCCCCTGAGCCAAGTACAACTCATGGTTCGTCCCATTAAAAAGGAGGCACGAAGACACCTGGGGAGTGAGATCTGAAAGCAATAAAAGCCAATGAAGAAGCTGACGGGCTTCAGTCATGAGGTGATGGGGCGGAAGAGAGGGCTATAAGACCAGGAAATCAAAAGGGTAGGACACCGTGGCAGTTACCTGATTCTTATCATGGTCCCGTGAAACCAAATGCCCTGCCAAGCCAATTGGGAGTCACAGCAACTCCCCAGGCCGGAGGAGAGCCATTCCAAAGCGTTTCTGAGGCTGTACATCTTGACAGGAGCAGGTAGCCCATCTTTCTCCCACAGAGCGGCTGGTGGGTTTGAATCTCTGACCTTGTGGTTCGCGCCCTGACACCTAATTCACAGCGAAACCAGGGCTCCTTGGAGCTGAGACGAACTCATGTAATTCAGAAATGTTAGGAAGTCCATCCCTCCCTCTGCCAGCAGAGGATGATGATGGCAGTCGCCCTTGGCTCGTGACCTTGAGAATCATCGCTCAGGGGGCACACTACAGGCACCACCTCTTTCCCCTCCCATCCTTTTTTACCTGCCAACCTTCAACAGAAAGCTCAGTGTCAACCTCTGGCTAGCAGTGAGTAGTCATACCTGGTCCTTTTCTTCTTCTTCCTTTTTTTTTTTTTTTTAAATATGGAACGCTTCACGAATTTGCGTGTCATCCTTGCGCAGGGGCCATGCTAATCTTCTCTGTATCGTTCCAATTTTAGTCTATGTGCTGCCGAAGCGAGCACGGTCCTTTTCTTCTACTATGTCTCTGCAGCTGCCAGGAAGATGTACAGAGCCTGTAAACATAGGATGCTGGGGACAATTTAAAAGTTAACGTATGGAACTCTTGAATAAAAATGTACAAAGGAAACACCAGGACCACACAAGAATCTGTAAGGAACTGATTCGTGATTAGTCCGGTTTGGATGGAACCTAGAGTATGACTCCAGAAACATTGCGATCATCCAAGGTGGGCAAGGGTTTAAGGGGCAAGGAGTACGGGAAGAGACGGAAAAGCCCCGCCAGTACTGGGGGGTTATGAACACTGAAGCACAAAGCTCATAGTGCCAGCACAGCTTTTCTACTTCTACATCTGCCGGCGTCTCTTCCTTTGATTGGAGACTGCGTTCCCTAATCTGCAGAACAGAACTAGAAGTACCAGGAAAACAGACCAAAATAGCATCATACACTTATTAAAATGCACCGGCTATCATTATTTTAAACGGTATGTATGTATCCTTTTCCTCCGTGAAGAAATCTCTATAGCAACGAAACTTGAATACCTAGGTATTGGACCCAAATGTATCACCCTATTAAGTTGGACAAGAATGGCGGTGTTTGTTCTCCCTGAAGGCACAGCAGTCCATTAGGAGCAGTGACAAAAACCTGACGGGCCGGCCCGTTCTGGCCGGGCGAGGGAAAGGGGTCCACTGAGAGGCCACTTGTTCACCAACAAAGGCAGACACAACACATTCTGTCTCTTCGCGCTCTTAGTGAGCCTCATCATTTATCGCCTGATAGCTGGAGATCTGCTCATTGTTCACAATTTTTAGGGGTTGAACTGTGTTTCCCAAAAAAAGATATATTGAGGTCCTAACCTCTGGTACCCACAACAGCAATCTTGTTTGCAAACAGGAAGTTTTTCAAGATGTTGTTAAATAGTCAACATGGGGCCATGCTAGAGTGGACTAGGGAGACCCTGACTCAGTACGACCGTTGTCCTTATACAAAGAAAAGAGGCAGAGGCAGACACAGAGGGAAGGTGGCCCAGGAAAGCTGAAGGCCGAGATTGGGAGGTACAGCTACACACTCAGGCATGCTCAGAATCACCAGGAACCACCATAAACTGGAGGACACCTGGAAGACCCTTCCCCTGGAGCAGGGGTCCTCAAACTACGGCCCACGGGCAACATGCGGCCCGCCGAGGACATTTATCCGGCACACGGGGTGTTTTTGCCGCCGCTGCCTGTCCTTCTTAGCAGCTGACTCGTCCAGTGTGCATAGGAATTTGTTCATAGCTTTTTTTTAAAACTATGGTATGGTCCTCCAACGGTCTGAGGGACAGTGAATTGGCCCCCTGTTTAAAAAGTTCGAGGACCCCTGCCCTAGAGCAATGGTTCTCGACCTTCCTAATGCCTCGACCCTTTCATACAGTTCCTCACATAGTGGTGACCCCAACCATAAAATTATTTTCGTTGCTAACTTCATAACTGTCATTTTGCTACTGTTATGAATCGTCAGGTAAATATCTGATATCCGGGATGTATTTTAATTGTTACAAATTGAACATAATTAAAGCATAGTGATTCATCAACCAAAACAATATGCAATTGTAGATTGTGAAATATTTATTTCTAATGACAAATAAATGAAATGTTGTCTGGAAGCATGGTGTAGCATGGGTAACAGTTTTCATGTCGGGTACTCATATGTGGGCGAATCGGCATGTGAGCGGACCTGCCTGGAGACGGATAGAGGGGAGCGTTGTCTGGATTCCTAAGACCATTGGAAATATATGTTTTCTGGTGGTCTCAGGTGATCCCTGTGAAAGGGCCGTTCGAGACACACACACATTCTCTCTCTCTCTCTCTCTCTCTCTCTCTCTCTCCCTAAGGGGTCGCAACCCACAGGTTGAGAGCCACTGTCCTAGCGACTTAGCGAGAGTGCATGGTCCTGCTAGGCCTTGATCACAGACTTCTGGAGTGTTTGGCATCCCCAGCGACTCCACAGAAGAGAGATGTGGCCGTTGGCTTCCACAGAGACTCAGAGCCTTAGAAACGCGATGGTTCTACGAGGCCGTGAGGGGTCGCCAGGGGTCAGAGCCAACCTGAGAGCAGGGGCTTGCTTTGGTTACACCCCCTCCAGCATGTGGGGGAATACATTTCTGTCACGCTATCAAGTTTACATTACTTCGCTATAGCAGCATTGTTTACATGTTCATCTTTATGAGCCAGGATCTCCAGCATCCTCATTATTATAATATGTTAACTCTATATCACATTACTTGGAGTCTTACCATTAATTTCATTTTAACGGCCATTGTTCTTCTCCAAACTGCTTCATGGACAGCAACATGAAGCAAAGTCTGGTGCCGAGTAAGTGCCGATGAATCATGTCCCAAATCCCAAGAATAACCCAAGTGCCGATTATCATAAGACATTCCTCTCAGTATTGTCAGAAACCCAACACAAAGCTTCATATTAAACAAATTAACTCTGAAAGTGTCTCTGAGTTCAAGTTCAGTTATTTACAGTATGTTAAAAGCACTTTAGCCAACGTGATGGCAAGTTAACAGAAGACGTTCGTTTTAACTAAAGGGAAAACTCGAAACCTGACATTCACAATGGCATATTTTTTTTCATTCTTTAGAAGACGTACAGCCAGAAGCAAGGAGGGGAAGAATCTGAATGCATCTCATGTGCGTCACACGTGTTACCGGGAGGGAACAGTGCCTAGAGAAAGAAAGTCCCTTGGTAAAGTGGAGGGGCAACAAAAAAGAGGACCACCCAACACAGGATGGACTGACACTGGGGCTGTACTCGGAACCAAAGTGGCAGCACCGAACAACAGCGACGCTTCATTCCTACAGCATGGGCTGCCAGAACCCACCAATCCGTCCTAGAAGAAATGCAGCCAGAAGGTTCCCCAGTAGAAAAGACGGTGAGACTAGGACTCGTGTACTCCACACGCGTCATCAGGAGAAGCCAATGGCAGACAAGGCCAACATGTTGGGTAAGGGCAATCAAAATGAGCAAAGGCCTCCAGGAGACGGGCTGACCCCGCAGCCACAACCATGGACTCAGGCATGGGGACCATCGTGAGGCTGGCGTTCCAGTCTAAAACATGAAGGTCATCACAAGGCCAGCTGATTCCAAGACCACTAAACGTGACAATAGTGTGTGTTCTTGATCCTTGAAAATGGCCTTCAATATTCAAGTCTTGGTCCTTGAAAAAGACCTTCAATGTTTTCAAAGAATGGATCTTTAACTTTCCACCTCGCCTGTTCTAAACCTTCAGGTGAATCTTTTTCTGCAATTTGTTACTGTTGGAGGCTCAACCACTTATTCACTTGAGCTCCCCGCGCCATAAATATTGCATGTGCAACTAGAATGCCACGGTGTGCCTTGATTTCCGATCCCAAATGTATTCTTTCACCTTCCGATATGCTGTCAGGATTCTGAAATGCTAAAAATAGCATTCACATCACGAGGCACACGGGCATCTCCGGAAAGCCCAGGGACGTCAGAGAGACCCGTGAGCAGGTCCCAACAGCCACGTGTAAGCTGGCAGGACCTATGACGTGATCACCTCCAATGCCCTTTCATCTGTAAGGGAAACTCACATCACCAGGAGGAAACAAGCCAGTAAGGCACCAATCTGTAATGGTAAACTACCAATGGTAAACTACATGCCGCAGCTGCAGGGGGAGGAAAATAAGGCCACGCTAACCAAGCACAAGCATCTAGACTCTTTCATATACTATGAAATATAAAGACATTACATGAGTAGAATTTTGAGCAAAACTTCAGTGATGCAGTTGGCAAAATCCAAGTTGAGGGAAATGCTACAAAAGACATGGGCATTCGGCAAGTAAAATCCAAACCTATGGCTCGCAAGTGCATTCCAACCCATGGCAGCCTTACACGGGGTTTCCGCAGCTACCTACCTTTCTGGGAGCAGACAGCCTCGTTTTTCTCTGAAGGAACAACTAGTGTGTTTAATCTGCTGAATTTGTGGTCAGCAGCACTACCAGGCCCCCTTAAATGAACACAAGAGGGCGGTGGGGCGGATGACGGACAGGAAAAGAGAGCAGAGGGTCTGCTGTTGATTATTAGTGATTTAAGGTATACATCAGGAGTTGTTGGGCAGTTCATGAGGTTTGCACTCAACTATGACCAAAAGGTTGTCGGTTCCAATCCACCCCACAGCTCCTTGGAAGAAACTCCCAGGGAGCTGTGTTCGGAAAGCTCTACTCTGCACAAAACACATGGAATCATCAGGAGGCAGGATCCACCCGATGGCAGCACGGTTTTTATGGTGCTGGTAACATACCCATCACTCAGTTGCAATACACAGGCATATTTGGCTCAGGATTCAAAAAGATAAGCGGATAAAAATGAGTTGACAAGAAGGTAAAATTTTTTAATTGAGTGGATGTTTGACAATACCAAGGACTTATAGTTCACATGGCTTTCTGTGTTATCTTTCAAAGACATGGGAGGTGATGTTTACAGAGGTAAGGATTTGCTTCCAACAGTCCAACAGAGGGGGTGGGACGCCATGTTGATGAAGAGGCTGGTGATGATTCGAGCATTACAGAAGGGAGGTCACAGGTACTAGGGGGTTGTATGGGGGTTCACTACGCTACTTTGAACAACGTGCTTGTGTTTGAAACTGTCCACAATAAAAAGAGGTTTGAAAAAACAACTGAAGACTGTATTTTAAGAAAGACTGTGGTCTACGTGCCCAGAAAATGCCTCCCGGTGGCCTGGGGGTTTTGTGTGTGGCCTGCAGACATGTTTGGTTTGGACTGTGGGGTGTTTACAGAAATGTGATTTTTTTCCCCCTCTTTTCGATCCAACATTTCAAAATAAGGAGACAGCCTATAAAAACTAGGATTTCCGACTTCTCTTAAAAAAAAATAGGAAGATCTGGCAACACTGGGTCATGGCAACAAGCCCTGGAGTCTGCGCGAGCCCCACCCACGTATCTGGCCTCGGGGGTCCTGTGGACATTGAAATCTGTCCCTCCACCACGGTCGGCCCTCACAAACCTGGAGGCACCTTCAGAGCAGTTGCCTGAGTAGTGGGAGGGCCAAGGCCCCCAGAATTACCATGCCCCATCATCAGGCCAAACCGCTCGAGCTCCGTTTGCTGACCAGCAACCACAAGTTCCTGAAGACCACTTCGATAGGCGCTTTCGACACGGCACCAAGCAGTGATTGGAAACATCTGGGTCGGCAACATGCTGCAGAAGTAAACCCTGGAGTTCTTGTCCTTTATTTGGCCCAAGAACCTCCGGGCAGCTCTGCTGATTTCCTTTATGATCCAGGCCACAGAACTGGCTCCTGCCTGGCTTCACAGACTCCCAGAAGGCGAAGGCGGGACGGGGCTGTGAGCTCCTTTAGTGCCGACGTCCCCCTCATTTTAAAGACGAGAGTACAGCCAAGGGAGGCTGGGGAATCCACCCAAGCCATTTTTTCCAAGGGGTCACTGAAGGAAGGGATAGGGATGAACTGTAATGTGGGGCGGAGTCCTGATCCTTAGCCCCGCCCCAGAGTGCCCGGAAGACAACTGGCCCCTTTCCTGGCTGGACAATGGAGTAAGTGCAACATCGTTAGAAAAAGGCTTTGAATCTCAAACAGAACCAAAGGTGAAACTACTTGAGTTTTGATGTTCCTGTTTAATGGACCCTGGTGGAGGATCTGGGTTACATGTTGGGCTGCTAAGTCACAAGGTTAACAGTTCTAACCCACACACTGCTCCATAGGAGAAAGGTGAGGCTTTCTACTCCTGTGAAGATTTACAGCCTTGGAAACCCACGGTGGGAGCTCTGCTCTGTCAGATAGGGTCCCTACGGCATCAGTGAGTTTTTTGAACTATGTAGAATGGTGTCCCTGGGTGATAAAAAGAGCTAATACACTCAGCAGCTAAGCTTGAGTCCACCCAGAGGGGCTTTTGAAAAGAGGCCGGGTGATGGAATTCCACAATATGAGCCACTAAAAATCCCACAGTCACAGTGCCACCCTGCCGCACATGGGGCTTCCAGGTCTCAGGACTGACTTAACAGCACTTGAAGTTTTCTCCTATGCAGAATGATTGTCTACAAGGCCTTGTAGGACCTGATCAATGTTCTTCTTCACGGCACCAATTGCCCTTGCAGCAGATAACGTGATAAGCAAAGCGGGGGCTGGGAAGCCCTAACGCCTGAGCTTCGCAGGTTCCATCAGGGCAGGGGTCCTCAGACTTCTTAAACAGGGGGGTCGGTTCACTGTCCCTCAGACCGTTGGAGGGCCGGACTATAGTTTAAAAAAAACTATGAATAAATTCCTATGCACACTGCACATATCTTATTTTGAAGTAAAAAAACAAATGGGGCAAAAACACCCGGCGGGCCGGATAAATGTCCTCGGCGGGCCGCATGGGGCCCGCGGGCCGTAGTTTGAGGACCCCTGCTTCAGAGCCTAGATTCTCCATAGCGGCTCTCAGACCCCTGTCCCCCTGGGACCCAGCGTCCCAAGGCTGCGTCAAAGGATGCTCTCAAAGTCACACACTGATGGCCGCATGTTCACACGCTGCCTTCTGTGCCTACAGATTCGCCCTTGAGGAGCTTACCCAGTTAACAATAGTGAGATCCCGAAATGTACTCAATTCAACTGCAGACAAGTGAAACTAAGAAACCGTAAAATATCCCTGGGGCACTGGATGAAACCTAACTATGGACTACAAGTCAAACTCCTAGCTTCCCACTGGGGGACTCTCATTATCCTCTAGTTAAACCACAAATGCCGACACACATGCCCCATAACATTCAACATGCAGAAAGGAAGTGCTACGACTGACCTGTGTCCATGCAAAATACGCCTTACCAAGGTAGCTGCAAGGAATGCGACAGGGAAGAGAAGGGGCTTCAGCAGTTAGGTGGATGAAAATGCCACAAGCCGAGACAGAGGAGTGCTTTCCTGGCAAGAGTGTAGCAAACATGGCAAGAGCGCCCGACACGGCCGGAAGTCCTACGCAGAGCAGGGAGGACACAGGGGGAAACGGGATACTAACACTGAAACAACACAACGAGAAGCAGGATCATTCCTGATTTTCAAAAGAGAGAAATCCAGGGGAGAGGAACAGTAAGCTCATTGGGGGAGATGTCAAGTTTCATTACTGACTCAACAGACGACGATGAAACCAGGAATGAGTAAATTCAAGGGCAAGATCAGACTTAGACTTTTATCGCCATGAGATCATCTATCCTCTTCACAGTAATAACCCCTGCAGTGGCCCTACCTCCAAGTAGTTGCTGATCTCTCCCTCCCATCGCCAGCCCCAAGCCATGCTCATAGAAGCAACAGCTCCCTGTGGAGGTTGCCTTTCTGCTCACTCACGCTGACTCCCGGCATGGAAAGCCACCTCCCCCATCATGGCGTCAAATGGATTCTTGGGGTCCTCATCTCCTTGATGCCTACCTAGCACCTGAATGACTAGCCATGACTTACCTTTGGAAAGGTCCCTTCATTTGAAGTCAGTACTAGGTACAGACGAGCCTGCATGAGCTTCCACCCCAATTTAATTACCAGAGCCCTGGCCCTGGCAAGGACAACATAGCACTGAGTGTACAATCAACCCCTTGTGAATGGCAGGGCTGGTACATTTGGGGCAGGGGCGGCTTCCACAAATCAGACACTGGGTGTTGGTGAGAAGAAGATGGGAAATGAATTCTAGATAGTGAACCCACCAATGTCGGCCTTCGGGTTCCCTCCTATGGCTTATACCATTGGTTTCTTCTCAAAGGTCCTTGGCTCCTGTTCTTCCTCCCACCTGTCCGGGTAGGTACAGAGAACATTCTCATGCACACATCGCAATGCCTCCTGCTGTCCTCCTCTTTTACAACACTGGCTCCAACCGAAGAACACTGTTAACCTCCCACACACTCCACTCCACACTCCAGACCCCCCAAATCTGACCAAAAACAGGTGCCACGTTGTCACCGACTCTGGCGCATGGCAGCCCAGGTATGTCCGAGCAGAACTGGGCTCCGTGGGTTCTCCGTGGCTGGTTTGTTCCACAGGTAAATTACAGGGCTTTATTCTCAAGTCTTTCTCTCTGGGTGGCTTACATCTCTAACCTTTCAAGCATGTTAACCTTTTGAACCCCCCCGGAACTGCCAGCATCGGATAGACCCCCTATACAGCTCTGAATCTCAGGGTAGAACGAGGAGACAGACAGGAGCAGGAGGGCTGTGGACACTGACACTGCCTAAGGCACCGCGGCCCATGCTCTATGTACTCCTACCCATCAGAGCACCCGGTCGGCCAAAGGGCCACTCAGCAGGAAGAAAAGCATCGGGCTCTTAGCGGGGAGACAAATTTCCCTGCAATCACATGGGACAAGAATTGGGTCCCAGAATTTATTTATTTAACTTCTAGGACCAAAGCCACAACCAGCCACCTGGTTGTTTTGGAATACATTTGTAAAACAAATACTCATTATTTCTGTTAAATTCCTAGAAATCAAAGAAAATTATATCGTTTCAATGATTAAAAATTAAGCTTGCTGTTGGTTTCAGTGGTAAGAGGGGAGTCAAGGGAAACTTAAAAAGAAGTGCCGGGGAGTGGGTAGAAAGCCTGGCTTGAGAACACCACAGCTGTATTTTATAATCAATGGCGCGTTCAGAGAATCATTGGACTGCTGACTCCAAGGTCAATGGTTCAAAACCACCAGCTGCTTCTTGGGAAAAATATGAAACTATCTACTCATTCAAACTCTCACAACCTCTAGGGAGGGTCGCTAGGAGTCAGAGTCAACTTGATGGCTGTGGGATTTTGGTGAGTTTGGATTCTACCTTGAGCTATAATTCTCCTTCTGTTTTCTGCACAGACATTTCCCCACTTTTGAACTCTCAATTTTAGTCTTTATTTTCTTATTATACTTCTTCATTAGTAAATAATATTCTATGGATCAGACAATTGTGGTTGGCTTTAGTTAACATTTAGATAAATAAAATATTAGGACGCTACTGTTTCATGACGAAAATGTGACTTTAAATTACCGCCAACATACTAGCACTTTATAATCATCTATATTCAAGTACTTGAGGTACTTTTGTATAAAAATATAGATACATTTCTGCATGTGTGCATATCACCATATTTGAATGTTCCGGTAATGAAGAATAAGAAGCATGTTTTGGAAAAACAACAAAGTATTAGCATGACTGCCTCTTAATGTTAGGTCCTTGGGCCATGATTCTCCCTCTCTATTTTTCTGCTCTTTCCAAACTTTCCCCAATAATCATTCAGTCATAGTAATGAAAAGTTATTATTATTTTATCCTTTTACACCAAGATTTATGTTTCTACAATGCCAAATAGACCCCACGTGTCCACCAAAAATATACCACATAGTAAAAAAACAAAAGGTGGCCCTGGGGGGGTGGGGGGGTGGTGATTAACTTGGCTTCATTTCTAAATTAAATGTTTACTAACAGCAAAAAAAAAACATAAACAACCTTTACATCAATATTGCTATGCATATCCTTCAAGTGTCTTCCGGTTTTATAACAGAGTGTTGACCATCTGTCTCATACATTTTAATGCCGTATTGTCGTTCCTTTGTTTGTTTGTTTGCTTTTCCGTTTCAAGGTCTGCTTTCCAAATCACACCACACGTGTGCACCTGCACGCACGCTGCAGACACGCAGAGCCATGCTCCTTCACGGTCCCTAGACAGGTATCCCCGTCTCTGGCCCTAACGGCAATCACCAAGAAAACACCTCTACACGGAGGCCGACTGAGCGTTCTTTGAATGGCTGGGTTCCCTTTCTTGTATGCAGTCACGTGTAAAGGGCCTCTCTCAGACACCCTCCCACTTTTCCCAGGAAAAGTTGTGTCATGTTTAAAACAAACTCCTGATTACACACACTAATGAAGGCACACATGAGCAGGTGCCTTCATCACACGATGTCCCTAACTGCATTTTGCCCAGGCCACCATGAAAAGTAGGTAATGTGCCACTGAACACCCAGGCAGAGAGGGTGGGTGGGAGGGAGGGAAGGAGGGGGTAGCCACAGCAGGAATTTCAGGGTGATGGAGCCACAGGAGGGAATGTGAAGTGCTCTTGCTAGCTGGTGCCTGACTGAGCCTCAGCCCCTGGCCAGCTCCTATGCACAAACGAATGAGGCGCTGTACACTCTGGCCCCCTCCCCATGATAGGGTGTAGCTGAAATCAGTGCACTCCATGGGCTTTTCATGGAGATCACCAGGTCTCTCTTTCTATCCCATTTTAGTCCGGACAGGCCATCGAAACCTGTGCGGCATCACAGTAAGTGATGGGCTATGAACCAGGTTCCCTCTCTGGAAGGCAAGAATTCTGCTGAACCAATGACCCTCAAAATGTAAATCAGGCATCCAGCGAGAGAGCAAGAAGGTTTTCCATACCCATTGCCCAGAGGGCTGGTCATGGAGAAACAATTTCTGTCCAAACAACTGTGCATACCTCTCCTACAGCAGCTTCATGTATAGATCAACATAGGATGGTTCTGCGCTTAGCTACCGGCTAAAAGGGTGGCGGTTTGAAGTCATCTGAAGACAGTACTGAAGCATATCACGGACTTCCGTCAGTCCTAGCAGACCAATCTTGCCTCATCTGTTGCAGTAAATGCACCACACTAATGCAGGCCATCAACAGAATTATCAGCAAAGGGAGTTCTGGTGGCACAGTGGTTTCGTATTGGGCTGCTAACCCCATAGTCACCAGTTCAAAACCATCAGCTGCTCCGCTGGAGAAACATGGGGCTTCCCTACTCCCATAAAGAGTTGGTCTCGGAAACCCACAGGGGCAGTTCTTCGCTGTCCTAGAGGTCCGTGATGAG
Source organism: Echinops telfairi (assembly GCF_000313985.2). Classification (NCBI taxonomy): domain Eukaryota; kingdom Metazoa; phylum Chordata; class Mammalia; order Afrosoricida; family Tenrecidae; genus Echinops; species Echinops telfairi. The sequence continues at coordinate 22,555,872 of NW_022111372.1, forward strand.
TCGGAACTGACCCAAGGGCAGCGACTCCTTGCTGTTTCCCCAATGTCGGCATCGACCCATGGCAAGCTTTCCTTTCACCATTCGGTTTGTTCTTCTGACTACTCTACTTTCTCCTTAAAATACTAGTCACTTTTAAAAAATCGTTTTATCGGGGCTCTTACAGCTCTTATCACAATCCATCCATCCATCCATCGTGTCAAGCACATTTGTACATTTGTTGCCATCATCATTCTCAAAACATTTGCTTTCTACTGGGGCCCTTGGTATCAGCCCCTCATTTTTTTCCTCTCCCTCGTGAACCCTTGACAATTTATAAATTGGTTTGTTTGTTGTTTTTAATGTCTTACACCAACCGCTGTCTCCCTTCACCCACTTTTCTGTTGTTCATCCTCAGAAGGGGAGAGGAAGTAACATGTCGATCATTGTGATTGGTTCCCCTTTTCTAACCCACCTACCCTTACGCTCCTGGTATCGCTGCTCTCGTTATTGGCCCTGAGGGGTTTATCTGCCCTGTTTCGAGCTCTTATCTGTACCAGTGTACATGCTCTGGTCTAGCAGGATTTGCAAGGTAGAATTGGGGTCGTGATAGTGTGGGAGGTGGGGAAGAAGCATTAATAAGAACTAGAGGAAAGTTGTAAGTTTCCTCGGTGCTATTCTTTATCCTGACTGCCTCGTCTCTTCCTTGTGACCCTTCTGTGAGGGAATATCCAATTGTCTACAGATGGGCTTTAGGTCGCCACTCCGCCCTCTCCCTCATTCACAATGATATGATTTTTTGTTCTGGGTCTTCGATGCCTGATACCTGATCCCATCAAAACCTAATAATCACACAGGCTGGTGTGCTTCTTCCATGTGGGCTTTGCTGCTTCTCAGTCACATGGCCACTTGTTCATTGTCAAGCCTTTAAGACCCCAGACACTATATCTTTTGATAGCTGGTTACCATCTGGTTTTTTTTCACATTTGCTTATGCACCCATTTTGTCCTCAGTGCTTGTTTCAGGAAGGTGAGCATCACAGAATGTCAGGTTATTGGAAGAAAGTGTTCTTGTTCTAAGGGAGGACTGGAGTGGAAGCCCAATGTCCATCTGCTACCTTAATACTTTACATACAAAGAAATGTACAAAAACCTATTTCCCTATCATTGTATATGACTATATTTACATATGTACATACCTGTATTTAGACCTCTATAAATGCCCTTTGCCTCCTAGTTCTTTCCTCTATTTCCTTTTACTCCCCTCTTGTCCCACCATCACATTTGACCTTCATCCCACTTTCATTAATTCCTCTTGGCTACGTTCCACTTGATCAAACCCCACCAGGCATCCTTTGCCCTCCTTGCCATCGATTTTGGATCAGTTGTAGTTCTCTTGTCTCTGGGTTTGTTGGCTCCCCATTTCCTTTCCCTTGCCACCCCCTCTCCTGTGTCCCCCAAAACTATCAATCCCATTGTACTCTTTCCAGGATTGTTTATCCTGCCTATCTTAGACAGATAAACATTCAAAAACAATAATACATATAAAAACAAAACAAAGCAAAACAGAACAGAACAGCAAAAAAAAAAAACAGAAGGAGAAAATTCTATCAAGAAAATGGCTCACACAGCTGTTGAGACTGTAAGACCAAGTCTAGGCAGGGTCCCTGTCCCTGGGTCAGGTGTTAGGCTGGAAACTTCCATTGACTCGCACAGTTGTTGGGCTGATGAACCCAAGATCAACAGGAAAACCAGAGGCTGGTGGCTGCAGAAGCTAATGAAGTCAAGGTCAGCAGGTCAGGTGGTAAGACACCAAAGACTCCCAGGATCAGCAGGCAATATAGCAGACCTGCTGTCTGGGGTCCAAAAAACCAGAAGCTGATGAACCTTGAGGGATTATAAAGAGACTTCCCGAGCTTGGTCTCCCCCAAAGACATGCCAAACATTCGGGGCTTTTTGCCAGCCTATGGTGGGAGGTCATATGCTTAGAGACATCCTCCCAGAAGGCAGTCAGTGGCCAGACAGGTAGGCCCCACTCCCTGCTGTTAAGAACAACGGGTTACTTTTCCCAAGAGGTTTGCGACCATTAGCTTGGTTTCTGTAGGTGGGGTTTACACCCTACTGATAATGGTTTCTATGGAGAAAAGATCAAACCAGCTCAGTTACATGGGAAATTAGGCTGCCATGCTGAATCTAGGATCTGCCATCTTGTCACATGTATACCCCCAATCCCTCCTCTTCCCATTGAGTGTATGTCCCTAGATGGTCCCCCTCTCATTGCTGTATAACCTATAGTGCAACCCCTTCCTCTGATGTATGTCTTTACCTGTAATTAGTAGGCTTGCACGCCTCCAAAGATATATAAGCCTGGGTTAGCAATAAAGATCTTTCTCTCGGCTCCTCCAATGGCCTCACCCCTCCTCACTCCCCTGTTCCCATTCCCCTTGTCCTCCTTCCCTTCCCCCTCTCTCCACGTGGACCACCAAGTGGTGCTGAGATGAGCATGTTACCATGAAATGTGTCTGACTCCATTATTTCTCTCTCTATTCTATCTCTCATGCTCTCTATGACTTTAATATGATATTTATATATCTCAACCATACAATTGTGCCTATAGAACCCATGATTAGTGGTGGGGGGCTAGCACCCCTTCCAACCACAGAACCCAATTCTGGATCCGGAATCAGCTAAAAAGCAAGCAAGCTTTCCCACAGCATCTACTTATATTGGAGACAGGCCACACCCCCAATAAAACTCCCTTTCGGTCTTCCAGTTGATTGCATCAAGGATGTGATGTGAATAAGGGTGTTGCATCCCACCTTAATCTTCTTTCAATTGATTGGCTGTGATTACACTGTGTTAGGTCAGGTCATGGGGGATTAGTAGGTGCTAACTGTCAAACCCTGAAACTCCTGGACAGCCAAGATGACACAAAAGCTAAGAAATCCAACAATCACTAGGGGCTATAGTTCAATAGATCATTTTTACACCGTCTTTCTAGCGATGGTCTTGTAACTCGCACCAAACTGATATTGATAGGTGTTTGTAGTGCACCAAGGGAATTGGACAGCTTGCTAATAATGTACATAAACTGCACAGCATGTTTGTGGAGATGATACCATGCGATTAAGTATACAGAACCCTAAAAAAAGGGAATGGCTAGTTTTGACATTCACTGGGCTTATAACAGGGTCCATTCCAGAGCATAGGGGTATCCCACTAACACCAAAAAAGAAGAGACAGGAATGGAATTAATCCTTTGAGCCCTGGGTTCCTGCAATGAGAGCCTCCTATTTCTAAGAGGCACACACAGAGAGAGTGGTTGCCCTGGACGTAGTGAGGAGAGGCAGAGAATGGCAACGGGAGCAGGATACATGAAGGACCAGGAGAACCAGGAGTCTGGCCTGGGATGAAGTAATGGACATCCTGGTCCATGGAGCAAAGCCGTTACAATGCGGTGCCTCTGGGGACCTGGCAGTGCTAGGTTCACCAACCCACAGAGAGAGCTGAATCCCTTATAGCAGGAGGTTTACTGACAGTGGGGTGCCTCCGGGCACTTATAGGTAGAGCTAAAGGGCTTGGCAACACTGGCCCTTGAAGGGCAAGGCAAGGCCTTTAAAACAAACCATGCTAAGAAGTCAGTCATGAAAGCTGATGTATTCTATGATTCCACTTATATGAAAACATAAACATCCTGAACAGGCAAATCCACACACCCATGGGGCTAGAAGACTCAGCGCTTATCAGCACGCTGTGCCTCCATTAGAACATGGAAACCACTGCCTGAGCTCGCAGATGACCAAAAACATAACTATGAATGTTTACACCCTACTGAAGCTGGGGTGCAATGAAGGACAGGGATCTCAGTTAGATATTTTTCACAAATTACAACTACAAAGCCAACACACAAAAACCTCCAATCTCATCATTCCCAAGTATTAGCTTCTGAACTGCTCTGCTTCTCATGAAAGGAAAAGAAAGGACACCCCCACCCCACCAAAAAAGAACAATTAACTCTTTGGTCTGCTTTTTTTTCTCCCTAAATACTGAATAACTCATTCACACTGTTTTCAGAAAAGGCAGCTAATCAGAGCGGTACAGTACACTGCCTGAAGTTCCCCATACTTTTTCCATTTACAATCCAGAAGGCAAACGTAGGGGAAAGAGATTGCCAGTCATTTGGTGATATTTAAAATGATATAATAGAAATCAATGTCTCTGCTACCCAAAAACAAAGCAACAACAACAAAAAACCCATAGCAATAAACTTAAAATGTAATAAATGTTCAAGAACAAAAGTAATTTTAAATAGCTCCCCGTGCAATAGGATTGGTTCCAGATCTATGCATTTGTGTCATCGATATTGAAAATTCTTTGCACGTTGGTGGACTATTATTATGTAAGTACCCCACCTGCTTTGCACCATGTCCAACACACGGCGGCGACCCTGTGTGTGTCAGAGGAGAGCTGTGCTTCACCAGGTTTTCGAAGGCTGGTGTTTCCGGGGTGGGTCACCAGGCCCTGCTTCTGAGGGGCCTCAAAAGAGCACGTTCACCATTTGTACCATCCAGTGATGTTTGATCTACAATGCCCAGTATCACACGCAGCTAACCAAAGTGAAAAACACCATCACTAGTTTCATGAACTTATAACACTTGTCAGAATAAAAGTGGAAATACTAGTGCCAGCCCACAATTCAAATATGGAGTGGTTCGCTTAGTGCCAGGGGCCACTAAGCAGTGCACGAGGACCGCACAGAATGGCACTGAGTGGACACCTGTAATGTGCCTTGCTGTCGGGCAAGAGATGAGCTGCTGACTGCACAGTCAGCAGAGTAAACCCACCAACCGCGGGAGAGGAGGCAGAGGACGCTGTCTCCACTCTCGGAACCCAATAGAAGTATGCCAGGAGTCGGGAATGGCTGCCTCTTGGTGAGCTTGTTATGTGCCGAAACCTGGACTACAAGGAACTCACCAAGAACCCTCCGAGGGTTCATCCAGAGCAGGCACCTTTTCGCACTCCAGTCATTCCACTCTTTGGTTTTCCAGATTCCCAAAAGTGACCGTGGCCTTGTCCACTGTGTCCACCTACACAACTCCTGCTGTCCTTTCACCAGGGAGGGAGAGGCTCCACCAACATGCTATGACATGAAAACACAGGCTCATTAGACTATCTGGGGTACTTGGTGTTATTCAGACCAACTTCACTTGCTATGATTTCCCACTTTCTGGAGTCAACATGTAGTGTGGAAAAGCAGGGCCACCCCCAAGGGCATGCTGCCAATCCTCGGAACAATCTGGGGCAACGGACAAGTTTCACGACCCGACAGCTGCTGCTGTCTCTGTTGGGACCTGCTGCTTTGAAATTATCATATGCAACCGAACACCTGAGGAGCGATGCAAAGTGATAAAAAGCTAAGTAGCGCACGTGAAGCCATTTGCTGGCGGACAACCATATCCTGTAACTCACTCTGGCCCCTCCTACCTCACTGTGTACACAGACGTCCATGGCAGGCACAAGGTGGGCACCCGGCGCCTTTGCGCATCAATCTTTACGACTGTACCTACTTTTCAGTGTGCACTAAACACATATTAACAGGACACCATACTCATGGCTTCATGGATCATCGAGAATAGGCAAAGAAACTTAACAGACACAGGGTTGTTGCAGGAAAACTGCTGGTAACAGTGCACAAAGACAAAAACGTCCCTCCGGGGAGGCAAGAAAGAGCACGGGGCATGGGGCTGCTTGGGATTGGATCCCACCTCGGTAGCTGGCTAGCTTAGCTGCAGGACTTAGAATCGGCTATGTATATTTCTTTGCCTTGATTTCCTAATCTCAAAAATGGGGATGACAACTATATCCACAGCATAAAGTTAGCATGAGGACCTGATGCATCTGTAAGACCAATGCCTGGTAACCTGTGAGCACTACGGAAGGTGCTGGGGCTGAGGGAGAAGGGGAAGCTTCCTGCTCGACTTCTGAAAAATCAGCCAGGGGACATCCTACAGAGCTCTACTCCCATGCAAGCGATGGGTCACTTGGTTTATATATGTCTGTGTTCCCTCTCCTTTTAACTAAACACAAGGCAAGGTAAAGGAATGGCATTAGGGGGTGGGGGGTGGGGGGTAGGGGGTGGGGGGTAGAGATAGAGAGAGAAGAAAGGGCAGAATCAGCATTAGCATCAACCCCCATAGAATACTTCAGCAGGGGCTCAGCAAACTTTTCCTTTAAGGAGCCAGGTAATAAATACACGGGGGCTTCGAACGTTTGTGGGGGACACGCTATTCTATCATCTTTTAATTCTATTTTTCCATGAACTTTGTGACTTCCCCTCATATTCTGGACTTGATGCTGTAAGTCTCTCTTCGGCAGATCCCCACCTTTGCCCTTGAAGCACCAGGACAAAGATGACATACACACAGAAGCCTTACTGGAGCCCACCAAAACTTGGCACCGCACTGACATTTCCATTTCAGATCATATTCATAGGCCTCGAAACATTAATTCTCTTTTGCATTATTTTTTCAGCCATTTAAAAAGTGCAGTCCAACGAACAGATGGTTCACCAAAGATGACATCCAAGTGGCCAACAAAATGAAGAAATGGTCATGGTCACTAGCCACCTGGAAGATGCCAATCCAAACAGTGATACGACCTTACAATGACAATGACCCCCCCACCTTAAAAAACAAACAGAAAAGAGCAAACGCTGGGGAGTGGAGAGGCTGGAATCCTCGTGCACTGCTGGTGGGACTGCAAACCTGTACAACCTCTGTGACAGCGATATGGTGATACCTCGAACAACTGGGAATGGAAATTCCATACGGTCCAGCAATCCCTCTGCTGGTACACACACCCTAAAAAAGTAAGAGGCGGAACACTGCTCACAATAGCCCAAAGATGAAAATAACCTCAGCGCTCATCAGCAGGAGGAAGGAGAAAGAAACTCTGGTACACACACACACACACACACACACACACACACACACACACTCACCATGGAATACTATGCAGCACTAAAAAATGGTGTGGAACCCGGGAAACACCTCATATCAAGCTGAGGGGAGTGAATCTACCACCAGTGGATGAATATACTATGAGACCAATGTCATAAGGGGAAAAAATATTAAAAACCAAGATAAAGAGCTGCATAGTAAAGAGAAAAGACTGTGGAGACTGCCAGGGGTGGGAAGTGGGGAGGGAAGGTAGAGCAGCGGGCTAGACCGTAAGGGGTGTTAACTGGCCGGTAATGGAGGATGCATGAGGGAGAAAGGAAATCAAGGAGAAGGGGGCGGGGAAACTACTGGGGACTTGAATCGTTTCAACCGACCAGTACACAGTTGGTGATCTGAAATGTAAGCCCCACCTAATTTACAATAAAAAATTGGAATAAACAAATAAACACAGTCCCTTCTTAGCTCCAAAAAACCCCAAAGAAACGCACATTTGACTCACAGCCACACTACAGGACAGAAGAAGGGTGCTCCTTCGGGTAGCTGAGACTATAAAGGGGTGTGGGAACAGGCAGCTTCAGCTTTCCCCCAAAGAGTAGCTGGAGAGTTCAAACCGCCAAGCTTGCCGTTGGCAGTCCTGCACCTAATGCAATGCGCCGACAGGGCTCACGCCTTTACTGTTAGGTCAGAAAAACCGAACTCACTGTGTCCAGTCGATGCTGACTCACAGCGACCCTACAGGACAGGGTAGAACTGCCCCTGTGGGTTTCCCAGACTGTAATTCTTTACAGGAGCAGAAAGCCCCGTCTTTCTCCAGTGGTTTTGAGCTGCTGACCTTGCAGTTAGTAGCCCAACATGTAACCCCTACGCCACCAGGACTGCTTTGCATATCTTTTCTCAGGTCAAGGGCTGAGAAAAGCAGCAGCAGGAGCAGGCAGATTAAGTCCTGGGACCCTCACCCGCCAGCCCCCACAGCAAACAACGGACAGACCCAGCCCGGGTCGTATGTCCATGGGAATGGACTGGCCAGCTGCGTCCCCCAAGTGCCTTGCTTTGGCCCTGCCGCTTAATCTCTCATTTTCAATCTTTGCAGAGAGATTTTACACAATATATGATAAACTGTCTAACCTACTTAGTGAGAACAAGCTCCAATTTATCTATTTTAGCACCAGCGTGCCTCTATTTAAATCAATTGCTAAAGTACATATTTATAACCATAAATGTTAGGCTGCCACTCCAAGTTACAGGCCCTTTTCTGCTCGCCACCACTTGTGGTGTCACATGGCGTCCAACGTGACAAACTTATTTCCTTACATCCAGGAGTCAGGGGTATTTTCAGCCGAGAGAAGAAACCCTGGAACAGATTCCTTTTCTTGTATAAGATTTCTCATTTTAAAGGGCTCTCCCCCCACAATCCCTAATCGTATAAGAAGGATTCTCTAGAGAACAGTAAAAGTTCCTAAAGCGAGACAGAGAGAGAGAGAGAGAGAGAGAGAGAGAGAGAGAGAGAGAGAGAGAACACGAACCAACAAGGGAGCCCTGTTTGGAAGAAGTTGTACCTGCCTGTCCCTAATAACCACCTCTGGATCTGTTGCTGTGGGTCTCAAGCGGTCCTTCATCTGGATGTCCAATAGCCCTTTGCCAGGCCTTTCTCCCTAATCTGTTTCAGTCTGGAAGCTCTCCTGAAATCTGTGCAGCATCAGAGCAAGACAGACGCCTCCACCAACAGACAGGTGGACGCTGTGCGTGAGGGGCACTGGCCAGCAGCTGAACCTGACCGAGTCTCTTGCCTGGAAGGGGAGAAGTCTGCCCCTGAACCATCTGGCCTTCTGGCTATAATGCTTTCCCTGCAAAAGGAATAAAAGACAAGGCATTTCTTTAACACTCTCTGAGTCACCTGCAGAGCAAAATTCTTAAAAGCTGAAGGCTCTTAGCTTCCCAAGTTTCCCAAAAGCATTTTTGAGATCCTTGCTAATAAGTAATTTGTAAAACCTTCTTATTACTATCGATACCCCAAATGACAAAGTTTTCGTCAATCTGACAGAACGTCACGACTCAGCTCAGAAACAAAGCAAGAGCCTGCAGGGTGGGGACGGTGGGGGTCTATGTGGAAATTATTCCAATTTAAATTGTACCTCCGGTTTGACCTTTTGGGGGTCTTAAAACCAGCTCTTCTCATGAAAGCCCCCTTCAAAGCCTAAATGAAGAGCATGAGGTATCTCCACAATCACAGATGCTCTGAGCATTCAGAATGCTCTCAAAGCCAAACTCCACCACCAAGTCGGTGCTGTCTCCTAGCGACCCTGCAGAACAGGATGGAGCTGTCCCTTGGGCTTTCCAAGCCTGTAACTCTTTACAGGAGTAGAAAGCCGGAGTTTTCTCCCTTGGAGCAGCTGTTGAGTTCAAACAGCTGACCTTTATGGTTAGCGGGCTAACTCATAACTCGTTACACTTACCAAGACTCCTTTTAAGAGCACTCATGGGGATATCCCCAAAAGGTAAATCATCGTATAGGCTCAGAAGAGAACTGGGACCCCCTACAATGAAAGACATGAGTCAGATTACCATCAAAATTGCATATGGTCATGGGAAAATCTTGGGAGAGGAGAAAGAGAGGAGGGGAAAGAAGGGAGGAGGAAGAAAAGTATCATAACTATAAATATATTACTGTTTGAGAAAGTGCCCAGGGCCTTCTACATGAAGTCTGTCAAGGCACACCAACAATCAGCAGTCCACCTTTTGAAAAGCAGCAACCTTAGGCCTGCACGCTGTTGAATTCCAACCATCTACAGCGGGCAGCTTCTCCACGGCTTTCTTAATGTTCAGTGATGGTTGTAGCTTCCTCAAGAGCAAAACCAGGCCAAAGCTCAAAGATTACCAGCAAGAACTCTCATTCAGAGATCCATGAAGAGACTATATACTTAACTTCATAGATAGATAGATAGATAGATAGATAGATAGATAGATAGATAGATAGATAGATAGATTGTGTGTGTGTGTGTGTGTGTGTGTGTGTGTGTTAGCTGAGCTTGGTCTTGTTTACCTTGTTTAAAAACAAAAAGTGAGAAACCACAGGCAGCCTGGGTCAGGGTGGCATCTCTGACATTGGGGTTCCTGGGTGGTGCAAAAGACTAGTTCATTTGGCTGTTGACCTAAAGACTGAGGGTTCAAGACCACCCAGGGGCACCTGGGAAGAAAGGCCTGGCGATCAACTTTATAAAATAATCAGCCTTTGAAAAGTTTATGGAACACACTTCTACTGCAACGATACACACGTGGTCACCTTGAGTCAAACTAATTAGACTGGTTTTTGACTTCTAGGTAACAGGTGGACAGTTAAAACCCACCCAAGTGGTTCAGAAGGAAGGCCGGCCATCTGCTTCCTAAAGGTCACCACCTAGAAGCCCCATGGAGCACAGCTCTGCTATGCCCACATGGGGGCGCCAAGAGTCAGAATCAACTCAGTGACATAAGAAGCATACTACCTCCTCACTAGCCTTATACTCTCCCCTCCCTTCCAACAGCACCCTCCACTTCTATACACGGACGTTGCCTTATCCCGGGAGATGAAGCTCCTGGAGCCCAAAGCACTCACGTCTAACAGGCCGAGATGCGTGGCACAAGGATTCTCCACCAGCAGAATGCTCCAGAGAATTCCAGGATCAAGTGGGAGGTCAGTTATTCAAGAGGGCGCCTAGGGTAGCTGTTTTGTAAAGCTGACAATGCTTGTTTGACTGTCAGTTATCATGAAAAGTCACTTAAGCAGCAATTTTAATGGAAACAGAACCAGCCCTGGGAATGCCTTACATCTTTCCCCGTCGTTACCACTGACTGTTATAATATATAATAACCATCTGTCCTGCATTTTCCAGGGGAGCTCCAATTTCATGGATTCTATTACATCAAATTAATAAATATACTGTACTGGGTGATTTTTTAAAAATATTTGCTTCTCGTTAATATTTTCCAAATGTTACACAATTGAACATGTCTGTCTGCTGTAATCAGAAAAGTAAAATAAACGACACTACAATATATATAGGAGAGGGGACTCCAAAGCATTCATGGAAACATGGAACTGAAAGATAATGGAATTTTTCCATGCCTTTTTTGAAGGCTCCTCGTGTGTGCACGCGGGCACACATGCACGCAGATACACCCTGCTGGCCAGAACCCATGTGCAGCTACAGAGCTCACATGGAGGATCACTAGGGCTGCCGGGGGTTGAGAGCCCACTGAAGTGAAGCCCCTCTCAAGCCCATGGCCATCGAGGCCATTCAGAGTCAGAACTACCCTACAGGACAGGGTCGAACTATCCCTGTGGGTTTCCGAGTCTCACTCTTCACAGGAGCAGAATGCCTCACCTGCTCCTGTGTGTGGAAATTGCCGGCCGTGTGGTTAGCAGCCCAGCACTGCGCGTGTCGGCAGCAACCAGCCCAGGGATGCCTGAGGCTCCCAAAGGTGAGAGAGACAAGAGGATCTCCTTCAAGACCCTTGTGAGGGAACAAGGTCTTGCTGCCAAACAGTCAATTTGGACTTCCAACCTCCATACCTGTGAGACACAACTTTGTGCTTCTCTCGGGCACTCTGTTTGTGGTACTGTGTTAAGCAGTCCCAGGAAACCAGAAAAAATCAATTGCATTAAGAAGATAAAGCAACCCTCATCAAATGATATACGGATCTTTGAAAAGTTCATGGAAAATATGTACTATGAAAAATCTGTGCAGGGATTTCAACTTTTTTTTGAACACCCAAATAAGCTCATCCTAGCTTGTTAAACAGAGGATCCAGTGTGAGCCACTGGGAAAGGTAAGACCTACGTTTGGGAAAAGTCCCTATCAGAGCAACATGGCTCCTGCTGAAAATGAAGCTAAAACCAATATCAAATTTACAGGGAGGCCTGAGTGGGAAAAGAAAGAAATGATTCTTTACAACAAGTTTGCGGGGACAATGCCCCAAGGAAACCAGCAGTTTACAAGTGCAGAACTCGCTTAAAGAAAGGATGAGACGATGTTGAAGGTAAAGCCTGCAGAGGTAGACCATCCACCTCAGTCTGCGAGGAAAACGCTAGTCTTCGTGGTGCCCGTATTAAAGATGATCGAGGATGAACATCAGTAACACCGCCACCACGGGACATCTCAACTGTGTGCGCTCACCCACCTGGCTGAGCACCTTTCAGCTCGATGGGTGTCAAAACTGCTGGGCCCAGGTCGGCCGCAGATGGCGCTTCCATGGAAGTTTGACACAAGTGGGACCAAGCTCTTAAAAAACTCTCCAAAGAATTGTACCAGGAGATGACGCCTGCCTTTCCCAGAGGGACCCTGAAGACCAGCCCGGCTCTCCACAGGGAGAAGCGGTGCAGCCACGGCAGACGTGGCCGGGCCAAGGGCAAACATCAGCAACAGTCTCTTGGGATGCCCAAGACATTTTGCTTGTTCGCTCTCTGGAGAGCCTAAGAACATGGGTAACACCTACTTATCATGAACGTGCTTTGAAAAGTTGGATAAAGTTTTAGCAGAAAAACACCCAAAAATGCTTCACCAGAGAATGAGCTGTTCTGGTGGGAAATCATCAGCCACCCTGACAGTCCTGAGCTGGCTCCTTCTGGTGGCGCAGTGGGTTACACCCTGAGTTGCTAATCCCAGGATCAGCAGTTCAAAGCCACCAGCTGCGCCGTGAGAGAAAGAGGAGGATTTGTGCTCCAGGAAAGATTTGCAGCCTCCAAAACCCACAGGGGCAATTCTACTCTTGTCTTCGACAGAATCGACGAGATGGCAGTGAGTTTTCAAGGTACTTCCGCTTTGTTTGTGAACGTCTTTTTGTCTCTTACTCCTTAAAAAAAAAGTCTTTAACGAGCAACTATTTTTCTTCAGTTGCAAATATGAGCAAAACCGAACAAAAAAGACTGCATTGACATAGCTGCCTTCCCAGGACTTTCAGTTCTTTAGGGATGGGCTAAGGGACCGACGTCATTGCTTATAACAGGGTCGTGAACTGGATTGAGCTTATGCTGAGAAATCAAGTTCATCGTGTTAGTTTTGTCTTTTCATTCCATTTTCCACAACCTTTTTGAAGTTCCCACCCTCACCACCGGATACACGTCCACCTGCACGACTTGGCTCAGAGCACAAGAGCTAATGTTGAAGTGTATGGTGACCGGCAGCCCACCCTCCACCCCTCACCTACCAGTACCGGTTTCTTCCTTTATGGTCTGGTGTGACTGTAGTTCCTGCCCCGAGATGGACACATTATTTTCCAATTAGTAAGGCTGGGCTCTCTGGAGCTACTTCTCAAGAGGTCCCATCTCCTAGGGAACTAACCAACAGGTCGCTGCCTGCCCCACCCCAGAAGCCATCCACTGAGACGGAGAAGAGCCAGACGCGACCGCCCTCTCCACATAGGAGTGGAGACGACGAGACAAGACTTCAGAGGCCGGGGTCACCCACACACAGCAGATCACCAGACATGCCGAGGAGGCAAAAGGGGGCCTCGCCTGCTCTTTCCATGACATGAGAACTTCTCTTCAACCCAACTAAGAAAACAACCCGTGTCGCTGTAGTTCTCTCCAAAGAGGGTCCTAAAAGGTGCTAGACGTGAGAGTAAATATTGACTGAGACATCTATCTTGGGGCAGGGACAGATGAAATCCCTGGGCTGCCAACAGAAAATCTCTGTTAGACAAATATAGATGGCTAGGAGGAGAGGTTGAGATGTATGGGGCTCATTAACAACTATCGGAGAAAGCAGACAGACCGTCCGGGGGTTACAAATGCCTGACTCAGGGACAACTCCTACATGCCTGTGCTAGTTTGGGTTGACTAGAGAACACAGCCGGGGATACTCGTGTATGCACAGGAAAGAGCTTTAGGTCAAAGCGTCGTTGTATATTAAGAAAACATTCCATCCAGGAACAGGAACGGGAATAGCGATACCAGAAGGGTAGGGTAAAGATTGGGAGGGAGGGAAGGAAGGGGAACCGATCGCAATGATCAGCACACAACCACACACACCCTCCAGGGGGACGAACAGCAGAAACCATGGGGGAAGGGAGACAGCGGTCAGTGTAAGATATGAAAATAACTTATAATTTATCAAGGCATCACGGGGGACAGGGAGGGGAGCTGATACCAAGGGCTCAATAGAAAGTAAATGTCTAGAAAAGAATTATGGCACCTTATGTACAAATATGCTTGACACCATTGATGTATGGATTGTTATAAGAGTTGTAAGAGCCCCCAATAAAATGACCTTCTAATAAAGAAAACATCCCAACCCAGTCGAGATCAAGTCAATAAGTTCGATATTAGCCCATAACTCCGGTACTAGACCATAAATTCTCCTTCAGACTCACACAACACATGCAATGATGCTGAATGCAGGAGGATCACAGGCAAGTGGGTGGAAACTCTTGTGAATCCAGTGGTGGTGGAAGCATCTCAGCACTGGTGTGGGTCTCCACGTGGCTCGTCCAGCTGCAGGGCTCTGGCTCTCTCAGCATAGTTCCATGTGGCTTGTCAACAAGAATGTCAAGCAGGTAGACAGTGTGTCCCACCTCCAAGGAGGAATACAGGACTTCCCAGAATCCTCAGGAGAAGGCCAGGCCCACACAGAGGCATCATTGACTATTACCTGATTGACAGGCTTCATTCAAGTTAATAGGAGATTATGTAACTGCCACAATGCCGTTTAACGTGACTGAAAATCTGTCCTCACTTTGAAACCTCTGAACCAGCCCCACTCATTTGCTCATTCACTCACTCACTCCCCACCATCGAATCCATTCTGACTCAGCCACCCTGTAGGACAGGGTAGAACTGCCCCTGTAAGTTTCTGAGACTGTCACTCTCTAGGGAGTAGGTTGCCTCATTTTTATCCAGCAGAGCAACTGGTGGTTTCAAACTACTGACTTTGTGGTTAGTGAGCCAACGCACAACTACTATGCCACCAGGGTTCCCAAACAAATGCCTTATCACAAATTGTTCACCACACTTCCAATCACTTGACGCATGCAACTTTCATGAGGGGACTTCCAAAAGTGCACAGGGGAAATGGAATTAAAAGATAATGGAATGTTCCCGTGAACAGTTTTAGAGGGCCCTCTCCCCGCTCCGCCCCATATAAAATGGGGGAGGCTTCTAAGTCTTTTCCTGAGCTTCGTCTTGTGCTAGAAACAGTGCTCAGTAAGAACCTTACGTATCTGGGGTGACGGACCAAGAGATTCTGAAAAACACACACTCGCGGTTTGCACAAGTCTATGGATGACCTTGGGAGCCCAAACCATCTGCAGGGTCCGCACAGAGGTTAAGCTTCTGATGAATCTCCTGTGAGGGCAGACCCGGAGGTGAAAGCCTTCCTATCTTGCAGATTGCCTGGGCTCTCATTTTGGGTCTGGTTTGGCTTTTGTATGTTTTTTCTGTGTATGAAATCCAGGATGGGTAGGACTAGGGAGACGGTGACTACACTGGTGGTTTCTTTGGGATGGGGGGGGTGGGGGCGCGCGCGCGTGAAAACCAGCAGCAGGAGAAAGGAGAAAATGTTCTAAAATTGTGGAGATGACTGGACAAGTCTTTGCCACACAATATGACTCAACTATTGAATTGTAGGATGTGTGCATTATATGCCAATAAAACTGATCAAGGGATTTCCTTCGGATCCCAGGGGCTGTCAGCATCCAGGTCGGACACCGCAGGCGAGGGAGGGTGGGAACCGAGAGGCATCGCGTGAAAGCACCCAAGGCAGCCCAGCCGAGAGCGCTGCTTCCTCTGCACATGCCGTGGGGAGAACCCAAGCTCTAGAAGGGACACCAGGTTTGTAAGAGCGGAGGGGCCGAGAAAACGCAGGACCCCGATGAGCTGGATGGTCATACAGCCCTAGCAAGGGACCCAAAGTAACCAGACGGTGGGTGTGATGCAGGGCCAGCCATGCTCTGTTCTTAAGATGTGGTACCCCCGGAAGTCGGAGCTGACTGGACGGCAAATGACAACAAGAGCCTAAAAAGGCGGGGGGG
>NW_022111372.1:22571908-22581895 GCF_000313985.2 Echinops telfairi
GGGGGGGCGGGAATAGGTGGGAGGGGTGCGAATAGGTGGGTCGTTCTATAGTTAGATTTAAAATTCCATAAGAACATGCCTTATTCCCCCTTTAATGATTGTGAAATTGATTGGAACATAGGCTAATAGAGGTCCCAGTGATGCTAAACTAAATTATAGGAAGCCCTGTAATTACAGCTAACAGTTAATTATTATATGATGGGAATTGTAATCAAAATAGATACACTGATATACTGTTATTTTCCATCTTTTCTTTAAGATAAAGCCTCTTCATGGTGGTCAAGAGCCTATTTTGTGGTTCACTTGATGCCTCTTCCTATCCTACTGAAATAAAAAGTAAACGCCTCACCTGAGCCTGCTGCAGGGAACTCTGTGACTTGCCAGGTCTCTGCCTCTCCTGTCACCTCCTCCTCCTTCCTGCCTTGCTCACACTCGCTGTCCTGCAATTCTCCAATGCTGCAAACTCCCTCCTCTGAGGCTTGGCAACTGCACTTCCTGCTGCCGGCACACTCTTCCCCTCCCTGCACCCCCAAGACTGAGGGTCCACAGAATCATACTCCCAGGGCGCCCTACCTAAAACAGGCACAGCCATGACCTCCACCACCACCTTGACCCGTGGAACCCCGCCACAGCTGGATGAAGCACTGCCGGGAAGGAACCGGTCCCATGACTGCCGTGCTCCTGAGCCACGTGGTTTGCACTTGACCGAGGACAAACCTCAGGCAGAAAGGTTGGCTGGACCAGTCATCCCTCCAATAACTTTCATGGTCCCCGGCAGGTGCTCTGACGTCTCAAAAGGTATTGTTAGGGGCCTGGGCTTTCAGTCATTGGCTTTCTGCTTCTTTCCTTTCTTCGCCTGCTTCCATTTTTGTTCTCTTTTTTTGGAAAAAAGAATCTAGCCAAGGAAACACCGGTATGTGTACACACATCTGGAGACCTGCCCCTCCCCCTCGAAAAAATTGTGTCAGGTTCGCTTCAGGTCACCTCTCCTTGTTGCATCCAGAAATATGAAATGCACCCAGAAAGCCACATTTCACTTTCTTTCCAAACGAATCAGAAATCACATGCCCATTCTATCTCTTAAAGATTAGATCAAGAAAACAATGGCACAGTATTTTGCCACTTGTGAAACCATCCAAACAAACGGGAAAGACCACGGCCATCAGTTCTGACTCGTGGTGACCCTAACGGACAGAGGAGTGCCACAGCGGACCGCGGAGTGCCACAGCGGGACCGAGGCACACTGCCTCCCTCGACTTTCTCCTGCCACGGGCTTGATGGGCTGGAACCACAGGCTTTTCAGTTAGCAATTCAGCCAGTGCTGCATACACACGCACCGGAGCTCTTTAATTTGCTTTACTAAGTTAAAAATGTCCCCTAAAGTTGATTTGCAATCATTATTCCTACAAGGGAACTTCAGGATTTGGGTGGGTAAATTCCATTTTCTTTGAATCCCACCATGGTTTTGCATCGCCCCTCCCTTCCAGACATGTTGTTGACTGTCAGAACACCTTAGCTTTTCCTCCCCTGACATGCACTGCAGGTCTCGGTGCGGTGTCTCTACAGTACGGCCATCCCACGACCCATGCTGCTCTTGGTTTAACACGCACACCATCCACCCACGGCCAGAAACGAGATTACGGACAAAGGCTCGGTGTAACCTCGCTCCGGCCACAGTTCACAGCCATCCTTCCTGGCGCGGTGCCACAGCGTATGTTCTGAATCTGTTGGGGGGGAGGCTTGCCCATCAAAGGGAGCTCTGTGGGAGACAAACCTCTCGATACAGAAAGAGGGCCTTTCATTCCCTTCCAAAAGTCCGAGTGTGAAGATGCGGGGGCTGCTTTCGGCAGGGACAGTGGCAGGGCCGAAGGTCAAGGCCAGAGGGCAGGGCTGAGGCATCAGGTTTCAACACTGGCAATTCACCAAGGACAAAGGAGCGCAGCCTCTTTGCCTACTCCGGGACAGAGGGACCAGCACCATGGAAGTCCTGATAAACATCTAAGCAGGCTTCAGCCCGCCTCAGTAGGAGAATCTACCCAGACAGAGCACCTCCCACTGCAACAGCCAGGGCACTGGCTCCCCTGAGACTTCCCCCCACCCTCCCACCTCACAGGCAGCTGGGGACCCAGGCCCAGGCCCGCCAGGAGGTAGTGCCTCCAGGCAAAGAAAATGCCGTTGTTCCTTTAGAGCAGTGGTTTTCAACCTTCCTGATGCAGCGACCCTTTAATACAGTTCCTCATGTTGTCATGACCCCCCCCCCCAACCATAAAGTAATTTTGTTGCTATTTTATAACTCATTTCGCTACTGTTATGAGTCAGGCGACCCCTGTGAAAGGGCTCTTTGCCACCTCCAGGTTGGGAACCGCTGCTCTCCAGCCACAGTTGAAAAGGGGCTGAAACGACTGCATAAACTCACACCCTTGGCCTCATCGAGGAAGCACCAGTTTGGGGGGGCGGCATGGAAAAAAAATTTTAAACAACCTTACTTTTTATGGCCTTCTTAGGAGAAAGACAAGGCGTACTATTCCTGTAAAGTGGGACAGTCTTGGAAACTCACAGGCGGGGCCCATTTTACCCCCTCCCAGAGGGTCTCCATGGGTCAAGGGCAGGGAGTTTGGTTGGGGGACTGAATAAGCAGCCTTGCTCACAGTGGGCTAAGCAAGGTGAGTAGTTCAAACTCCCCAGTTGCCCCAAGAAACAGAGATGGAGGCGATAGGTCATCTTGCTCCCACGAGGATTCACAGTCTTGGGAACCCTAGATAGGGTCCCTGTGACTCTGAATTGACTCGAGGGTGGTGGGTTTGGGGTTCTTTGCTTGCTTTTTGGACTGAATAATAAGGAGGGGTCATGAGGAAGCTGGGGACGTCTCACCAATTTGTCCCAAACAATGGCAATGGTTCGTGGCACTGAGGCAAAGGCGAAGTTCAGAGCTAGCGTCTCAGAAACCCACAGGGGCTGTCCGACCCTGTCCTGCAGGCCCGCCAGGAGACAGATGGGCTGGATGGCAGGGCGTTGGTGTGGAGTAACACAGCGCCTTAAAGCCCTGTGCTGTCTCGAAAGGTCTGTGATTCAAACCCATCTGGGGCTCCACAGGAGAAGAACACAGTCATCTGCACCCATACAGATGACAGCCGGAGAAAGCTTGGGGGGTGGGGGGATGGGGGGGCAGTCGGTGTTCTACTCGGTCCTATAGGGTCACTATGAATCAGGATCAACTCAACAGCAATGGTTTTTTGGGTTTTTTTCAATACGAAAAGTAAGATAGTGGATGGAAGTCGGCCACAAGGTCTTGACTCTCCCTCACAATCCAAAAGCGTAGTGAGCCACAATGGTTTCAAGGCAGCCACCACGGTCCCCTGCTGGGTCAGAACCTTACCACGCTCGCTGCCAAGCTCCTGGGCCTGGAGTCTGCGCCACTGGATGACGGAAGAATGTGCTGACCCTCAGCAATAACATGGGTTACTAGCCGTTTTATGAGGCTCCAGGTATGTGTCATAAAAGACCCGTGATGTGTTCTGTGACACAGGGCATTCTATAATTTGGGCATTTTGGGAATAGCACATTAATATCTCACCGGAGTCTGCTTGCAGCTGTCCTCCGGGCTGCGGCTTCTGCTGGAGGCCAGAGGCACAGTGCTGACTGAAGCAGGGGCTGAGAGGGCAAGGGTGAGGGCCAAGGGAGCAGAAAGGAAGAGAGCAGGGAGCGTGTGCCCCACCTCCGGGTCCATCTGCCCAAACAGCAGGAGCATCCTGGGCCCCCTGCAGTCTCCCTCACTCCACCTGTCCACCACACAAAGCCTGTGCCCAGAGCCATGTCCTCTGCCTCACCACCTGTGCCCCGACTCGGGCCCAGGCCTGTACGTGGCTGGGTTTGGGATCTTGGAAACCACTCCACAAACTCACTGTCGTTGAGTTGATTCTGATGCTGGTGGTGGGGTGGGGATAATAAATAAAGGGAGAGCTGCTTTACCTCTTTAAAAAAAAAACTAAAGTGACTACAGCTGTATATGCGATTGAACATTGCCCAAATGGACATGAAGCCGCGTATATCTACATTTACGATTGGGGGTGGCCAGTATAATGCATTATAGGTGACAGAAAGCAATGGGGTTGTGTTTTTCTGTGACCTGGAGAAGCAAGTGCTCTTTGTAAAATTTCATCAAGAATACCCTGACATTCTTTGCACTACTTAAAACAGTAATGAATGCTCAAGAAAATAAATCTACGTTCATGTTAACTAAATTAAACAATTGCATACGAGATACTGTGGCATCAAATCCCAAGGTAAATAAAGGAAATTGCCTCCTTTGGCTCAAAGAATAAATATGTGGCTCCAATGAGAGGGCAGGGAATACATTTCCTTCCCTCTAAAAGAGCATGCCCCCCAAAGTTGCTATTTCTCATAGGACAGACTGCAGGATGTAGAGGCCCTAAACGAGAGGGTCTAAAGGCTCTAGGTATACATTATATCCCAGCAGACATATAAACCACAGCCATTACAAAGAGATAATATCTGAAATTGCCCAAGTTCAAATTCAATATGACATTTGGAGTTATTAAAACCCATTAAGATTTTTAACTCTGAGTTCATAGAAGCAAAACGAAAAACCCCTTGCCGAAGTAGGAATACCTCTCCCTGAGGCATCAAAGCCAAAGACGTCAGCTCATAAACATCTCTTCCAAACGTGTAAGCCCTTAACGCGAATAAAGCTAGCTTAACATTTGCCCCAAAATGGGCCCTTTTCTAAGAATGTTGACAATTGATTCCAAGCAGTTCCTGAGAGGGACCGAGTGCATAAACACACATACACATACACACACACACACACACACACACACACACACACACACACAAAATAAGTGTGCTTGTTTACTATGTAGTCCTTCTACAAGAGGGGGAAACCTCTAGGGGGTAGAAGCCCACACCAGAGCATCTACTCCCCCACCCACCCCGAGACAGGAACATCTGTGTATTTTCTCCACTCATGTATCCCAAATGCCTAAAAAATTACCTTTGATGTATTATCTAATTGCACCCTCTCAACAGCTGTGATATATATATATATAATTTTATTGGGCTCTTACAACAATCCATACATCTATTATATCAAGCAATTTTGTACACGTGTTTTGCATCATCTTTTTTTTTCTAACACCCCCCATTTTTAATCATTTTATTGGGGAGCTCTTATAAATCTTTTTGTTGTTGTTTTGGGGTTTTTTTAAAATCATTTTGGGTCTGCTGATACCTGATCCTGTGGATACCTCCTGATCACACGAGCAGGTGTGTTTCTTCCATGTGGGCTTTGTAACTTCCCTGCTATGTGGCTGTTTGTTTACCTTCAAGCCTTTAAGACCTCAGGCACTGTATCTTCTAATAGCCGGGCATCATCCAGCTGCAATGTTTATGTCCATTTCACAGATGTGGCAAGTGAGATTCATAGACCTCATTACCAAAGAGACATAGTAGATCGATGAGTCTTCAGCTCTTCCCTGCCCTCTTGTTACTTGTTAGCCTGTTACCCAGTGACTCTAACCACAGTAGAGATTCTTTGTTGTAAAACTGAAAATATGCTTTTCAATTGTTTAAAGTCAAATTTGAGAACACATTAGGTACTACTCAGTAAGTGCATATAATGTAGATAAATTCCAAATGCATTCATTTAAATCAAAAGCATGTATAAAAGTGATTTTTAATGAAGTGTTGACTGGTAACATCATCTTTCTAATTAGCATCTGAACCTATAAAACAGACTACAGCACTCTGCCCCTGTTCATCATCCCACTGCCTAGACCTGAGATTCCCACGGAAAAGGGGGCGGCCAAGACAAGGCCAAATCCAAATGGGCCCAAGCAATCCAGAGCCAAGTATCAACAATGGGGAATTGTCTCTCTACTGGGAGATGGCAGCCAGGCCAATCATTGCCTCCCACCCACTCTGCCTTCTCAGAGAGCCTGCCTCGACATGCCTGAGGCCACCCAACATCCATATGATCTCTGCCTGCCAGCCCCAGCTGGAGGCCAGGGATGGGCACAGGCTTCCAAGAGGGACGATCTGGGGTCTTACTTTTAAATGTGGAATTGGAGCATCGGCAGGCTAAGACTATTAAGGAAAGAGCAGGTAGTGTGTCAAACTGAAGCAAGGTGTATACAAACGTGGCCAAGTGGGAACTCTGTGGCTCTAAGAAGCCCTAGATCAGGAGAGGACACCGGTCTTGGTCATCCTGGGCCGCCCCACGGCCTTTCTCAGTAGCCCCTTCAGAAACATCCAGCTCACATGAGTTCTTTCCATTTCATTATAACCCAAAAGGTCAAAGACACGGTGCTAGCGCCCTTTATCACTCCTAGTAAAAAGTGGGTAGGGACAATGGTTAAGCACTCAACTACTTACCTACAGGTTAGTGTTCAAATCCACCCAGAGAGGCCTGGCCATCTGCTTCTGAAAGGGCAGAGACATGAAAACCCAGGGTAGCATCTCTACTCGGCACCTACAGGGCCCCCATCCATCAGGATCCATTCAACGGCAACAAACAGTCATGATATTAGAAAAGGTGACTAAGCAGGCATCCCATCAGTGCCAGCAAAGACGCCACAGCATCACCGACAACGTTAAGAGGTCACGATCGCAGACCCCCTAAGAGCCCCGGAGAAGCCCAACTCCAAAGGCAGACATGAGTCAGAAGAACTAGAAGTATCCCAGGTACTACCAATCAAGTTTGAAAAACAAACTTTCAAAAAGATTTCACTTCCACGCGACAGCGTAAAAACTAAAGAACTTCCCACTGCTTTTTTGAGGAAGTAAATCTACAGAGCTCTCCGACTGTTAGGTGTCTATTCAGACAGAGCCGGCCTGACTCATGATGATTCAAAATTACACAATAATTTATCGTGAGTTAAGCCTTATTAATTTCAAATATACATGGCAGGCAAACAGATGCCTGGTTAAATGTTCAAGGAAGTGGAATTCTCGAATGGAGCACCGTCTCGAAAGCTGGAAGCAGGAGGAGAGAAAGCCCTTATGCTTAGAAAAAGCCCCGGGGTGGTGCAGAGAGCTGTTGGGTAAGCACGGGACTGCTAACCACAAGGTTGGAGGTTCAATCCCACCAGTCACACTGTGGGAGAAAGATGAGACTGTCAGTTCCCGTAAAGATTCACAGCCTTAGAATCTCTGTATAGGGTCAACGTGAGACAGAACAAACTCAATGGTAGTGGAGTTAACAAAGGGTTGGTGGGTCAAAACCACTCAACAGTCCCACAGAAGCAAGGCCTGGCAATCTGCTGCTGTAAAGACTCCAGTCTGAATGCCCTGTGGTACTTTGTCAACTTAGGGAGGTTAAGAGTGAAGGGGTGGAGTCTAGCCTGTCAATCAGGTCACAGCCTGAAGCCTCCTTGTGGGTGTGGCCTTCTCTAGAAGACTCTGGGAACTTCCTCAGGGGAATGCACTTGCTCTCTGCTTCACCTTCCAGTGGATGCTTCCATTGGCACTGGATCCATAAGACTTTCACCCACCGGCCTGTGATCTTCCTGCATTCGGCATGTCTGAAGAGGAATTTATGGACTGGTATCAGACGTATAGGCTAATATGGGACTTAGGGACTTGATTGGACTGGGCTGGGATGTTTTCTCAATATACAATTGCTCTTTAATACAAAGCTCTGGCATATGCATAAATGGCTGTCTCACTGAATTTGTCTCTCTAGTCTACCCAGCCTAACACACATCCTGTGGGGGATTTCACACAGGCTCACCACGAGTTGGAATCAGGTTGACAGAGATGGGTATTTTGGGTTAGGCTTAAAGCATCTTGCTGGATACAGAGAGAGGGAAGACTAGAAGAGGAAAACTCCCAAAGTGAAGTAAACATCCCTTCAGAGTACTAGTTAAGCACTGAGCTACTAACCACAAAGTCAATGGTTCAAAACCACCAGTGGCTCCGTGGGAGAAAGCTAAGGCTTTCTACTCCTTAAAGAGTTATACTCTGGAAAACCCACAGGGGCAGTTCTATCCTCTTCTATAGTGTCACTATAAGTCAGAATAACCTCGGTGGCAGTGAGAATGAGAGAGAGAGAGAGAGAGAGATGGAGAGAGAGAGATTGAGGGGGTGGGGGGGGGGGCCTTCAAAGAATTCCTAGTCTAGCCAAGAAGACAAGCATCCCACAAATAGCTCCAAACTGGGGCAGAATGTGACAGAGGCTAATTGGGAGTCTTAGCTATGTGTGATAGGATTACAGAGGCAGGGACAATTAATCAACAGCGAGCTAGGAAGCAACGCTTTACCCCCAACTTGGCACCAGGCTGTCATTGTAGAAATAAATCCACTTTAACAGTTATCATGAAACCCTGATCTTTGAGTCCTATCAGTCCAAGCCTTTTACTGATGAATCTAAATCCCTCCCTTGTCCAGGGAAAGCATCTGTTTATCATTCCCTCCCAGGGCTCTTAACATGACACAATGACCTTGAATTTTCCTCTCTATCCAGACTAGAATGTCCTCCCTCAGAATGTCCTAATGTCCTCCCCCGAAAAAGTCCAAGACCATCATTGATAAAAACCAAATTGCTGGGATTAGACTCCGTCTCTGGCTTCTGGGTTCCATGTCCCCATCAACTGATGGCTGGGTTCAGAGCTCTCGGAGCGAGCAGTGCTCTGCCAAAACCAGGTCCATAAAGCATTTGTCACAGCCTGCGTCAGCGGCTCTCTTGCCCTGCACACCCAGCAGCCGAATTAGAAACGAAGAGTGGCTGCCAGCAGTTCTCCTTCTCACCCAGATTCGCATCCTTGACAACGGCCCCCAGAGCTTGCAGAGACAATTCTGCACACTCAAGGTCCAACCCCAAAGAGCGCTGAGGGAATACCGTCTTCTAAGGGTCAGCTTTCCTCAGCCTAACCGCCTCCCAGCAGTGGGGGCAAGGGTGGGGCAGAGGCAGAATCCATTCCCAGACAACAGACTCTATGCACCGCCACTGCCCAGTGGTGGACTGCAAGCTGCTAGGATGTAAAATGGGAGGGCTGGTGGCATAGTGGTTAAATGTTGTGCTTCTAGTCTCAAGGTCAGCATTTCGAACCCACCACCCACTCCTCGATCCACTAGACGTTCTACTCCATTATGAGTTACAGTCTCAGAAATACCGGGGCGAGTCTACTCTGATCTATAGGGTGTCTATGAGTTGAAATGGACACAGTAGCAATGAGTTTTTATGATCTACAACAGGTTTCCGTGGAACTTCTAGGTTAAGGCAGGAGAGACTAGAAAGAAAAGCCTGGTGATCTACTTCTGAAGTACTCCGTGGTCCGTGAAAATCCAATGGATCACAGTTGTTTCCTGTGCAACCCATCCTGGCGAAGGCCAGGGCAGGGCACCATTTCCCTCTATTGTGCCTGGGGCTGCCATGGTCAGGGGCAGCAAGCAGCCCCACAAGGGACCAGTTCCCACCTGAAGTCCTGGCTGTGCCCCGCCACCGACAGGTGCCTACACACAAGACCGATTGAGGCTTCTGAAGAGGACTCCAAGAGGAGCAAGCACGCGGCGGCGGCATTTCTCATCCACCTCCGCCTTCCCCCAAGGGAGCCTTGTCCTGGAAAGTCGGCAGAAGTGTGCTACTGTGGAATCACAAGCATCAGAATTCGTCCAGCTAGTGACAGTCATCCTATATTCTTATCCACGATGCACAAACATGCTGCCCACCTCCTTCTTTTCACGTAGAGATTGTGTCCAACTTTAATCCCACCCCAAAAGTATCAAGCAGCACAAGTGATGTTCCATAGCCCGCGACGCATCATTTTTATATAAAGTTACGAATAATCTCTTCTCCAAAACTCGCTGCCATCAAGTCACATCCGTCTCACAGTGACCCCGCAGGATAGGGGCGAAAGGACCCCGTGGGGTCCCAAGACTGTAACTCTTTAGGGAGCAGAAAGCCTATATCTATGTATCTATAAATACACAGGTGTGTGTGTGTGTGTGTGTGTGTGTGTGTGTGTGTGTGTG
>NW_022111372.1:22582688-22599969 GCF_000313985.2 Echinops telfairi
ACCCACTCTCCCTCTACCCTCCCAGTATCAGCACTCACACCACTGGTCCTGAAGGGATCATCCGCCGTGGATTCCCTGTATTTCCAGTTCCTATCTGTACCAGTGTACATTCTCTGGTCTAGCCAGACTTGCAAGGTCGAATTCAAGTCATGGTAGCGGGAGCGGGGAAGAAACATTTAGGAACCAGAGGAAAGTTGAATTTTTCATCGTTGTTACATTGGTTTCCAAGACAAAATGCAGCCATCTCTAATTGGTGAAATCTCTGAGAATTTAAATACCGAGTCTACAGCTCAGTGATGAAGAACAGAGTTTGATACTGAAACTGCACACCAAGCCCGTGGTCACTGAGTCAGGACCGCTCGCAGCAGCCCTGCAGGACAAAGGCACACAGCCCAGCGGGCTGCCAAGGTTGTACTCTATGAAGCAGAGCGCCGCATCATTCCTGTGGCTGCCACAGTTTTCAGTTATGCATGCATACTTACATCGTTTTATTTTTAGGTATACACATAGATTGTAGTGTTATTTTTGGAATAAACTGTTGTCCCTGGGGGAGCAAGCAAGTTGCGGTTGCAACTGAAACTAACCGAAAGGGTGAGGCTCGGAACCCACCACAGCACACCCTGGAAGAGAGGCCTGGCGGTCTGCTTCACAATGACGACAGCCGAGAGAGCCCAGCCTAGTTCTCCCGTGGCTCGCGGGGCTGCCATAAGCCAGAATGAGATAGATGGCAACAGGTTCAGTTTATTTGGTTCATCATTGTTGCCGCCAACTTTCACTGAGCACCTGGGCTCAAAATAAGAGAATGTGTGACCTAGCAGAACCACATGAAGTGCAGGTCCAGAGGAGGAGCGGGCCTCTCCGATGTGCCCCCCACACTGGGGAAAGTGTGCAAGTCACAGCAGAAAGCACAGCCCCGCCTCTCCCTAGATCACTGTTCACCTGAAACAACAAGCGGCCCAAAGAGTGGGCTGGCATACTGCCCGAGGAGTTATTCACGTTCCACGGCCGATTCCATGGAAAAGCCCCTAAAGAACACCGAGACGTCTGGCCACATCATTCTTTTTCCGAATGAGGTCGGTAGGCCTGGACACCCAGCTTTCTCTTCTCCAGAGAATGCTCTCATGATCCCCACCCCCACCCCATCTCTGGGAGCAAGAGCGAGACCCCCAACACACAAGGTCCCCACCCCAACACCTCAAGAAGCAGTGATGCTGTGGCTCTAAAATATTGCATCACACACGGGAAGCCTGGTGCACAAGTTTTCAAGCCAGCTTCGTAAATGATTCCAACGTGTGTGTGTGTGTGTGTGTGTGTGTGTGTGTGTGTGTGTGTGTCCAGATTATAAAACTGCTAAAATCCCCCCGGGTTGTTTAATACTATGATGATTCCTCTCAGCACCCCAGAAAGTCTCTCAACCGGGTTTTCAGAGCAGTTTATTAATTTGCACACCTCCGTGGGGCTCCCAGCTGGTGAGACCCAAACACAGAAAAGTGTCTTGGCCAAAACCCAACAACTTGTAAATAAATACAGCCCTCAAGTGAGGCACAGGCCTGCCATCTCCAGACCCCAGAGAGGGATTCTTGCTGCCACACTGTAAGGGAGGGAGCCGCTGGAAACTGGCTGTCGATCGGAGCATTCAGGATCAATCTCCTAATCAGAGGCCCAGGTTTTCTGAGCTCTGATTTTCAAATAAGTCCCTCACACCTACAGTAAGGCTGGCAAAGATGTCTAAGGAATCGGTGAATGACTGACCTGCTTAGAGCAGTGGTTCTCCACCTTCCTACTTCCGCAACCCTTTCATACAGTTCCTCATGTTGTGGTGACCCCCCCCCCAACCATAACATTATTGTCGTTGCTACTTCATCACTGTCATTTTGCTACTGTTAGGAATCGGACGACCCCTGTGAAAGGTGTCTGGGGTGAAAGCTGAAGTACCCTGCTGCAATGAGACGGGGCCCCAGAAACCCTACAGAGGCTCGCGCTGAGTTACAACTTACACAGGGGCAGTGGGTTTAGTACTGTCTTTTGATCCTTATCCCGGTAAAGATCTAAAGTATATTTCCAGCATATTTTTAGAACTTACTTCCTGAACACGGAGAATATTCTCAGAGCATATAACAAGACAAACGGCAAACCCCTCATGTCGAGTTGATTCCCACCCCTGGTGCGCCCACGTGCATGGCGTAAAACCATTCGTAGGGCAGTCTCCTGTCCTCTTTCTGGGTGCGCTCAAATCACCAACCGCTAGTTACACAGTCGAACACGGACTTTCTGGGCCACCCAGGGGGCGCTTTGAAAGCACACAGTTATACCCTTTCTGTTGGTTATGTCGAATAGTCTTTGATTTCAGTCGTTGGTACATCTGTAGCCCAAACCAAACATCGAACGCTTCATAGGGGCCATCTCCTTCTGAACCATCGGCCACTGAGCACCCGATGGGCTCAGTTCTCCTCTGACACACACAGGTCGCCGAGGTCAGCATGGACACAGCCCCATGCAGGTGGTGTGGTTCGTCCGCGTGCTGTGGCCACAGGCAGAAAGAAGACGAGAAGACAGGAGACTTTGTCAAGCGACTGTGCAAGCTCACCGGCCGCCACCAGCAACATGGGGCCAGTGAGCGGGAAAGCCTGGATGGTGAAAGCGAGGCAGCCTTGAATTATCTTCCCCTAAACAGAGTTCAAACGAGGGGCTCTCGTTCCTGAGTCAGCGAAAAAGAGTCAAAAGTATAACTTGCCAACACTTAGCTTTGAAACTCGCTTCCTGTTTATAGAGAGCAAATCCCCCAAACGCAGAGGAATTAGACTTTAATGAAAGTCTCTTCGATCACGCTGTTGCTCAACAGGACTGGGGCCAAACTCGCTTATCCCTTCACAGAACTCAGACCTTTTTTCAGGGGACCAATCCAACTGTCCTTGGCTGGCGTTCATTTTCATCCTCTTACCATTTCGAGGATGACAAATGGTGGTTCCGTGGTAAAAGACCCGCTACTAACCACCAGGGAAGCAGTTTGAAACCATGGGCCACTCTGCCGGGGAAAGAGGAGGCTTCCCACTCCCCAAAAGAGTAGCAGTCTTGGAAACCCAGAGGGGCTGTTCCATCCTGTCCCCTAGGGCCGCTGAGAGGCAAAAGTGGCTCGATGGCAGTGATTGCTCTGTTGGTTTGCAGGCTGGCTTGCTCATTCATTGTTTGGGTATGTGGGAGACCCATGTTGGACTCCTGGCGAATGCACCTCACACACAGCTGCCACCCAATCAGCCAGTGGAGACTTATGTGTTGCTACGATGCGGAACAGGAGTCCTGGGAGCTCAGTGGGTTATGTACTGGGCGGGTAACCACGAGGTGAGCAGTTCAAACCCACCAGCTGCTTCAAGAGAGGAAGATGAGTGTCTGCGACTGTACAGATGCATCGCCTTGGCAGCCTACAGGAGCAGAGCTACCCTGCCCTGTGGGGTCACAGGGAGCTGCCTGCCAGGGGCTGAGGGTGGTGAGAGAGAGGGAGACAGAGAGAGAGAGAGAGAGAAGAATGAGTGATGCTGAACAGGTTCCAGCAGTGTTTGACTAAGATGGGCTAGGAAGAAAGGCCTAGAGATCTATTTCAAAAAATCTTTTTTAATCATTTTATCAGGGGCTCATACAACTCTTATCACAATCCATACATACATCAAGTGTGTAAAGCACATTTGTATATTCATTGCCCTCATCATTCTCAGAACATTTGCTCTCCACTTAAGCCCCCCGGCATCAGGTCCTCATTTTTTCCCCTCCCTCCCTGCTCCCCACTCCCTCATGAGCCCTTGATAATTTATAAATTATGATTTTCTCATATCTTGCCCTGTCCGACGTCTCGCTTCACCCACTTTTCTGTTGTCCATCCCCCAGGGAGGAGGTCACACATAGATCCTTGTGATCGGTTCCCTCTTTCCAACCCGCTTTCCCTCTACCCTCCCTGTTTCGCCACTCACACCACTGGTCCTGAAGGGATCATCAGCCCTGGATTCCCTGTGTTCCAGTTCCTATCTGTACCAGTGTACATCCTCTGGCCTAGCCAGACTTGCAAGGTAGAATTGGGATCATGATAGTGTGTGTGTGTGTGTGGGGGGGGGGGGGTAGGAAGCATTTAGGTACTACAGAAAAGTTGTATGTTTCATCGTTGCTACATCACACCCTGACTGGCTCATCTCCTCCCCAAGACACCTCTGCAAGGGGATCTCCAGTGGCCTACAAATGGGCTTTGGATCTCCACTCCGCATTCCCCCCAGCATTCACTATGGTAAGACTTTTTGTTGTGATGATGCCTTATACCTGATCCCTTCGACACCTCGTTATCGCATAGGCTGGTGTGCTTCGTCCATGTGGGCTTTGTTGCTTCTGAGCTAGATGGCCGCTTGTTTACCTTCAAGCCTTTAAGACCCCAGACACTATATCTTTTGATAGCTGGGCACCATCAGCTTTCTTCACCACATTTGCTTATTCACCTGCTTTGAAACCCTGGACAACCGATTATGAGGATGCTGCAGGACCAGGCGGCATTTTGTTGCTGTGCATCAGGATGCCCATGAGGTGGGGAACTCCGGGACATTTAACAACAACAAAGGCTTCACTCTGCGACAATGGGCCACGGATTCTGCAGCTGTAGCCCCAGCAGCAGCCTCTCCTGGGAGCTCGGGAGTGCAAACACCAGGTCAGTGGGCTGCAGAACCACTGATTCCGAGAGAAACGCTGGCTAGGGGCAGGTGTATCTCACAAGCCTTCCAGGTGACTCGGGTACAGGCTCCAAATGAAGCCCCAGAGCTCTTGGCCACCCAAACCCCCACTATTTGTGCCATCTAAAGGCCCCCAAGGCCTCCCCAGAGGGGGGCGCCCTAAAGATCCCTTCTCCCCCACCTTGGCCCCACATCCATCACCTCCTGCACAAATGGCAGAAATACAGGCTTTCTCTTGTCTTAAGTCTGCAAATTGTTGGAAATTGGGCTGGCTCAAGAACGTGCCCACCCTCTGCTCTGCCTACTGCTCCTACATCACTCTGGGTTGCCATCCCACTGTCCCGTGTGCCACTCTGCACCCGGCTCCCTGGGATTCCGACCGATGCTCATCATGAGGCCCGCTCCCTCCACTCCTGGCCACCACCGTGCCCCCATATTCCACCGGACTGTGCCCCATGGCTGGCCCCGGCCTGCCCCCACAGCCTCTCGGCTATGCCACTCCCCCTGCAGCCCCCTCCTCAGCGGCTCTCAGCTTTCTCTGCCCTGCAGGAAATACTGGTCCTCTCCTGGGCCTTCCTCTTTAGCAGGAGAGACCAGCTGGCTTCCTTTGGCTAAAAGCTAACAGCCTGGTCCCAGGCGAGGAGAGGCAGGTGAGGGGGCGAAGAGTTGAAGAGACGTTTATTTTCTTTCCAAAGCAGGATTTACAAAGGCTGGCTATTCCTGTGAGAGAGGAAGAGGGATCCAAGATTCCTCCAGCACTTGCACAAGACGGCCGGGGAAATAAAAGAACATCCTGTCTTGGGGGTTGACTCAAGCACAGTCATTAGAGCCGGTGGCAAGTGTGAGTGGGTGAGTGGGTGAGTGAGTGAGTGAGTGAGTGAGTGAGTGAGTGAGTGAGTGAGTGAGTGAGTGAGTTGTGTAAAGGGAGACAGAGACAGGCGGGACTGAAGGTGTAGGTGTCTGTGTTGTGTGTGAGAGGGACAAGGGCAGAGACAGGCAGAATTGAAGGTGAAGGAGTGCGTGAGAGGGCGACAGGCAGACTGAAGGTGTAAAAGTGTATGTGAGACAAAGGCAGACAGAAATAGGACTGAGGGTGTAGGACTATGTGAGTGTGTGTGAGGCAGGCAGGACTGAAGGGTAGGGGAGGATGTGTGTGCGTGTGTGTGTCAGAGACAGTTCAGAATGAGGGTGTAGGGGTGTGAGTGTGGGTGTGTCTCACACGGAGAGAGACAGAGAAGGAGAATATATCAGCCAATCAAAATGCACCGAGGTCCCCACGTCAGTGGCAGCTTGCTGAGTCTGACAGCACTAAAGCAAGCATCCTAGTGCCCTCGTGCAGCTGTGAGACAGCACACGTGGGCGCTTGTGAGCAAGAAGAGCTGTGTTCCCTCCTTGTTTAGGGTGCTGGCTCTAGGGAGGCCCTGTGTCTGCTCGGTCTCCCTCCTCTAAGGTCTTCTCTGAGCTCCTAGCACATCTCCACCTGGCCTCTGGCATCCGCAGGCTGTGCCTGCTGCTCTCTCTGCCTCACCTGCTCTTCCTATCTCAGAAGTGAATGGCTCAGAGCACACCATAGATTCCCACCACCCCATTCACACAACAAAGCAACTCCTCTTCCCAAATGGGATTACATCCACAGGTGTAAATGCAAGGATTCTGACACATATTGAGGTGAGAGGCAGAGCATAAATCAATCCAAAGCATGAATGGCCATGGCTCCGGTTCAATAAAACTTTATTTACAAAAACAGGTCAGGGGTTAGGTGTGGCCCATTGGCTGGCCCTTGTGGCCAGCTAATGATACCAACTATAAAGCACATTTGCAAGGAGGGATGGGGTTCAGTGGTAGAGTCTTGCGCTCTGTGAGGAAGACCCAAGTTCAATCCCCGGCCGCCAGTCGCCTGTCAGTGAAGGCCATTGCTACGACACTGATGACATTTCAGCAGAGCTCTCTGACCAAGATGGGCTGGGAAGAAAAGGCCTAGCAACCGACTTCAGGAAACCGGCTGAACCCACCCCCACGGTCCGATCCCACTGTGCAGGGGCCACCACGACACAAGAGGCTGACTCAGGAGCAGCCAACACAACGGCGCCCTGGGCAGCACCAAGAAGCACGCGTCAGCGGCATTGGTGAACGAGTTTTACTAAGGTGACCAGACGTCCCGCTGTTGGCGGGACAGTCCCAATTTTTGGCGTTTTTAAAAAGTCCTGCTTTTTGGAAAGAATGCACAACAAGCTAGGGAACGGTCTATTTGGTCCATATAGACGAAATTTTTAATCAAGAACACCGGCCCCCGTGTCAACGGTGTCCCGCTTTAAATCTGGTCACCTTACCAAGTGATGGGCACATTACGCCAGGTGGTCTGACTTAGCGTCATCGTTTCTGCGTGGTATGTTTTTAGGAGATTTATTTGGGCATGGTTATTGGTCAAGTAAAACAGAGGGCAGTGTTACAATGCTCCTTTTCCAGGAACCTGTTTCTGATGGGAAGGACTGTCTCTGTACACTGATGTGTATCTTCCTGGCTCCTGGCTCAGGCTCCGATCCCCAGTCCTACACAGCCCACCTCAGACGCCCCTCCCCACCCTCCCCTCACCCAGAAGGGAACATTATAAAACATACTGTTTCTTTAAAAAAAAAATTAAAGAAATTTTTAAAGAATGATGATGACAGATGTATAGCATGATGGGCATAATTAATGTCCATGAATTGCACGTGTTTTTTAAAAAATTAAAAGGCGACAAGGTAAATATTTCCTTAAATCTGTGTGCATTTACCATTATATAAAAATGACCTCGATTTTTTTAAGCAGCTGAAAGCACTTTCTAGTACTTTCTAGCTTGCCACATACACCGTTATGTCCCGAGTTCTGGGGAAGGCCAAAGCAAAGGACAGGCAAACACAAACAGGTCAGGCCCGGGCTCCTCGGATGGGGCACCCTTTCCAGCTGAGCCACAGCTTCGATCTGATCACCCAGCCGGCCTGCAGCACCAACTGGGGTGACATCACCCCCAAGCTCAGAATTGGAAAACCCATAGCACAACCATGGGCCGCAGGTAAGGGGAGGGGAGCAGGGGGGATGGAAGCCGCGCTCAGTTGGGCCGCATCCTTCCAAGTGCACGGCGGCTGCAAGCGTGGCACTGGGCAGGCAGCAAAGGTGGAAAAGGAGATGTGTGACTTGGCTCCCCACTGCTGCCCTGCTTCCCTCCTCAAAGCAATGCCACCCGGAGCCCAGGAGTTTGTCCCCGAGAGCACAAGGAAGAAAACGCGGAGCTCCCAGGAAAGCTGTGGCAAGGCTCAGACGGCCAGCCCTACTTTCTTTGTAACCTGAGGACACATTGCCCAAGGGCCCACTGCAAGGCCCCCATCCTTATACGGGTTTCCGGAGCAGCCAGGGCAGTCGCTCATATCCATAAGAGGAGCATAAATCCACAGCATATGTGCAGACGGCCCCTTCAGATGGTTTTCATCAGACTTAAAAGAGAAGCTGTCCTTTTTCCCGCTCCAGTCTCCCCGTGAAGAATCCCCAAGGACGAGGACGTTCTCAGAATGAGTCAACTACAAACGGGAAACTCCTGCAAGCAAGGCCAAGTGCAGGAGCCCCGGCGGGTGGAGGTGGGGCAAGGGTCCTTCCTCTGCGTCCAACGTGCCATCAATGAGGACCTCCGCCGCCTCCTCGGCTCGCTTCCAACCCGATGGCTTCCAGAACCAGAACATAAGGCAACCGCAGCATCAGGAAGCACTACCAACCAGAGCAACTCGAGCCCACCGGGGACAGGTGTCCGCGAGTTTGGAACCGGACCACAGGAAGAAGCAGCTCTCTTCTCTTGCCACCGGTGCAGATGGAGAGGATCTGAGGATCGTTTCCTCAGCAGGCAAGAACCCAGGAAAGAGGAACTGGGAAAGGTCACATCTAAATGAATCCATCAACACCGCTCGGAGGGATCCCAAAGCACACAGGCGGACACGACCGCCCCCTGGAGGAGGCGGCGAGAACAGTTCCTGCAATGGCCGCGGCTCTGCAGGCAGATGGGGAAAGTCCTATCAGGCTCTTCCAAAAGCAGAGCCACCTCCAAGTTAG
This sequence comes from Echinops telfairi, assembly GCF_000313985.2. Taxonomy (NCBI): domain Eukaryota; kingdom Metazoa; phylum Chordata; class Mammalia; order Afrosoricida; family Tenrecidae; genus Echinops; species Echinops telfairi. The sequence continues at coordinate 22,591,469 of NW_022111372.1, forward strand.
CCAGCCCTTCAAATAAAACCAATGGCGGAGCCCCAGTCTGGAAGGTTTTCTCACCTGTATGTCTCCCCAGAGATGCCTCTCCAAAGCACAGAGCCCGCGGCGGGACACGCTGTCACGCTCACCAGTAGAAACCAGCTGCAATGGAGCGACCTCTGGCTCATGGCGGTCTCCTATGCATCGCAGTGGAATCGACTCTCCCAGGGACTTTTCCAAGAGATCATCGGTGTCCTTCTGCATCGGGGAAAGCTTCTCCTTCGCTTTTCATCACCTGCTCAACAATTCAAGCTCAGGGTACAGTGGTGGTTTTGAGGTCAGACCCCGGTGGCACTGGGTGCGCAGTAAGCACAAGGTTGCTATCCAACCAATCGGAGGTTTCCAGCCCCAATGCTAAGAGGGAGAAAGACGAGATCCCGTTTCCATGGAGATCACCCTGTCCCCTCGGGTCGAGATGGTTTGGGTTTTGCTTGGTCCGCAGGAGACCCAGGTTTCGTCCCCAGCCAGGGCACCTCTTGCACTGCCAGCGCTGTCTGCGTTTCCGTGATGCTAAGCAGGGCTCATCTGAGGGGTCTTGAGGGAAGTCCTGGCAATTGTGGAGGGTTTTTGTAATCCATGAAGGAAACCCTAGGGATAGCAATGGGTTGACCCTGCAGGGGTCACCAGGAGTCAGAGGTCAACTTGAGGGCAGCTAGCGGTGACAACACGCTACCCTTTTAAAAGCCCACTACATGATACCAGGAATTTTCCTGTCCCGCATAGTCCCTTCAGCAAAACCCGACACTGAGCGCCAGGTGACAACTTTCTTCCTTAGAGCTTTCCTCCAACCCTACCTGTCTTCCCTAGACACACGGAATCCTCCCCCCACCCCACCCCCCACCGCCCGGGCCCCACTCCTAACATGTACTTACCCTGCAGGGTCTGCATCAAAGCCGTGCCCCCAGGAGGCGATCTTGAATCCCTGCTCAGAAGTGATCGCTCCTACTCTGGGCTTCCAACCCTCTAGCTTCCACTTCACTTGACATAGTGAAGCCTGTCTCCACTGCCTTCACGTCCTCATCCTTGATCCCAATGCACAGTGACAGCCTCCAAGAACGAAGCCGAACTCACTGCCATTGGGCCGACGCCACCTCACAGTGGCCCTGCCGGACACAGCGGCGCTGCCCCTGTGGGTTTCCAAGACTAACTCTACGAGAGTAGAAAGCCTCGTCTTTCCCCCAAAGAGCAGTTGGTGGTTTCAAACAGCTGACCTTGCCGTTCCCAGCCCAACACGTAACCCTCCACCACCTGCAGCAACACAGGGCAGAGTAAAATCTTAAACCCAAAAGTCCCTGAGACTATCAGCCTGACACTCTGGAAACTGGGATCTGAAACTCTTCCCTGAGGACACCTTTCAGGACCCTGGCAGACTCCCAAACAACATACAGAGGATATTTAAGAAGGAGACTCTCCGGAAAACAAAGCAACCAGTCCCGTCTGGCTGAGACCAGCCAGCATTTTCTCTAAAGCAAAGAGGAGGCACCAGGAGGGCAGGGAAACTAGAGTCCTGGAGATGGAACTACCAGACACAATGCAAGGAACTGTGGACCCATTGCTAAAAAATAGATAAAAATGTGACGAATGGCACTGAACCATTTGTGTGAAAATGGTGAAATGAGAACCCAACTTGGGTATACGTTCACCAGAAACGCAATTGAAAAATAAAACCACCAATCCCTCGCCAGCTACCAGAGCACACAATCAGCACCGGCGCACGAAAGCAGAAATGAAGTTTTTGTCCTCACAGTGGGCACAAGCAGACAGTACAAGTACACTCAGCCTCACCCTGGGACCTGCCTGGAGTGTTTGCCTCAGGCGCTCCAGAGCCTTCCACCACGCCTGTGGGCTTCCCACAACCATGTTCTCATTCCATCGGAAGCCCAGGCCCCTGAACCTTCTGTTGGCCTGTGAGCCCTAAATATTTCTCAGAAAGCCAAGGTAAACTCAGAGACTTATTTCATACACAGAGCTGGCCCGAAACAGGCCCTCATTGGAGATTTTAAGTCTACACACAGTGGCACCGCCCCACAGCTTGAACTGCAGAGATCTGAGACACGGGAAGTAAAGGGGAGAAGCGGGCACTCCTTAAACTGTGGCCACTCCCTACCCCGGGTCACATTTACATTGGACAGCATCGGGCCAGGCGCTGCTCTGGGAACTGAGTCAACACCAGTCACAGAGACAAAAGGTCTCAGGATGCCATCACAGGCAGGAAGAGAGAGCTCAGGCCCCCAGGACCGCAGAGAACACACATGTGCATTCCAGACCATTACCAACCGGTCACCTGCCTTGGGATGGGATGTGGGGAGGGGGATTTAAGGCTTCAAGGACTCCCAGCAAGGCTACTGTAGAGGAGAGACCCGTGGTCGTTTTCAACAGGTGAGCAGGGAGCCGGCTCAGTGACCGAAAGACACGAGAAGCCACATCTGAGGGTGTCTCGGGGACACCCACGTGGCTGTCCAGGAGCAGTAGACTCCGGGTAGAAAGCACAGCAAGGACCCGGGATCTGTAGCCGACACGAAGCAGCGGGGTGGAGGGAACAAGGCGACCGGTGGGCGAATGGATGCGAGGAGGAGGCAGCTCAAGCCCCCTGTGAGTAAGCAGAGTGGCTTTTAGGTTAAGGGACTTGCAAAGCCACAGGCAGGTTTTGCGCTGAGTGACACTGCCTGTCCTGAAAGGTACACTGGTTGCAGTGTTTCGAAGAAATGGCAGGAGGGGGCAATGAGGAGGTGAGGGCAGTCGTTGGGGGAGAAGGTTCAGCAGTATCCAATGCAGACTAGTCAGGGGTGTCCACTATGCCTCCACTCCAGCATATCTCTCTCTCTCTCTCTCTCTCTCTCTCTCTCTCTCACACACACACACACACACACACACACACACACACACAAGAAAGAGCACTCCGTATCCAATGCAGACTAGTCAGGGGTGTCCACCATGCCTCCACTCCTGCATATCTCTCTCTCTCTCTCTCTCTCTGTATCCAATGCAGACTAGTCAGGGTGTCCACTATGCCTCCAATCCAGCATCTTTCTCTCTCTCTCTCTCTCTCACACACACACACACACACACACACACACACACACACACGAACTACGGCCAGAGCACTCCGCTCAGATGAAAGGCAGCCGCTTCTCAGGCCAGCCCCATGGAACCTAGGAGCAGAAAGCTGGGCAGTAAGTTTGGCCCAGCTTGAAACACATGGAGTTAGAAGGGTCGCCTCGGATGAGAGGAAACAAAGATGGCCTTCTCTCGGGGGCACCCCAGGAAACACACACGCCGCAGTACAAGACTGTGCATACACCCTGCCCTCCCAACAGCCCCAGTGCCGCAGTCTCTCAGAACCAGTGCTTTTTACAGTGCAGCTGAGGAAAGGAGAGCGGACAAGGTCACACATGCAGGTGGCTTTGAAGACCAGCTGTGTCGTGGGCCTCTTGGATCCCCACGGAGTAGGCTATTCTGGGAAGCAGAGGCTGAGGCTAACAGCAAGCACTGTTCTCTGTTGCCCCAACACTCAGATAACCCGTGACTGGAGTGGGGCTCACAGAGCTGACCAGTACCCCCAGGCATCTGCACAAGAGCCTCCACCCTGGAATCAGCCATCTTGCCCTGGTTTGCGATGCTGGATAAGTGACTGAACTCCTTTAGTTCTTGTTCTGTAAAAAAAAACAAAAAAAACCCAGAAGATCCAACCTGCTAGTCTGGGGTGGTCAGCTCCTAGTTTTTAGTGGAATCTTTATGACACCAGATCACCAGGCCTTTCTACTGCAGGACCTCTGGGTGGGCTCAACCTGGCAACCGGTAAGCTAGTATCCAGTGCAAACCATGCGCACCACCCAGGGATCTCCCCCATGAAAAGCACCCCACTACAATGAAGGGAAGCTATTCTCGGGATAAGGAGCCCTGGGGTACGGTTGTTGAGCACTTGGCCACCAGCCCAAAGCCCAGCAGTCAGAACCCACAAACTGCCCACGGCAGACAGACGTGGCAGCTGTCTTCTCTCAAGATCGACAGCCTTAACAACCATGGGACAGGTCGGCTCTGCCTACAGGTCTCTGTGCTTTGGAATCCACTTGACAGCAACGGGTTAGGGGTTCGTTTTGTTTTCCATACTTGAGGTGATTATTGTGATCTCTCTTGTCTGTCCATGCAGGGATGAAAATTTCATTTCTTCCTCAGTAGGTAATAATTATCAATGACACCATGCATGTTGCAGAGCCATTTTAAACACAGGTTCAAAGTAGAGTTGCAACAGAGCAAATATCTCCTCCTCCACCACCACCATCCTGTGACTAAATGGGCCCAGTCTGCCCGAGATCTTGAACCAAGACCAGTATGTTCAGACAGTGCTGTGGCAGCGCTGTGAGTCAACCCTAGCATGTGTTACAAGTCTTTTCAATGGCCCTTATCTTTGGACCAAGTAATTTGTATCACGTCATTTTAAACATTTAATTGTGTACACAAAGGAGCGCTCATATGCCCACACATAGGACCACTAAATGGGGAAGAAACAGCTCGGTAAACTATAAGGCAGCTTCATAGGAGAGCGGTGGTGCTGGGAAGCTGCAGTCACATCAGATTCAGGTGCATGGGGACCCCAGGCGTAGTGGGGTCCATCCATTTTCCTCCACGGGGTTTCCAGTTTGTGACCAGGTAAGATCCAAAGTCAAATCTCCTAGCTCCTATCTTGACCTTTTTCCGGGTCCAGCAGAATGCAAACATAAGAGGGGACTAAGACTTCTCCATGGTCACATCTCACCCGTGGAGAAATCAAGAGCTGAAGTCACTGCCCCAAGAAATGTCAAGAAGTCTAACCAAATTCGGCTAGACTAATCGGTACGTTGATCCATAACATGGTGGCCTCGCTTCCCAAAAGAGAACCCGCCAGAAGTTTGGTAGCTGCTGTGAAAGATATCCAGATCCAAAAACCCAAACTCCCTGCCCTGGGGTCGATTCTGACTCATAGCAAACCTTAGGTCACGGCAGAACTGCCCCTGTGAGTTTCTGAGACTACAGTGTGTGTGTGTGTGTGTGTGTGTGTGTGTGTGTGTGTGTGTGTAAGAGAGAACTTTTTTATCAAAGAGTAATTGTATATTAAGAAAATATCCCAGCCCAGTCCAGATCTAGTCCACAAGCCCGACATCACCCCATATGTCAATACTAGTCCATAAATTCCAGATCCAGTCCATAAGTTCGATATTCGCCCTTATATCCGATATTAGTCCATATTCCTTTTTAGACTCACACAGCCATGCAATGACACTGAATGTAGGAAGACCACAGGCCAGTGGGTGGAAAGTCTAGTGCATCCAGTGGCAGTGTAAGCATCTCAGCGCTGGCATGGGTCTCCATGTGGCTCCTCCACTACAGGTCTCTGGCTCTATCAGTATAGCTCCATGTGGCTTATCAACAAGAAAGAGACTGTAATTCTTTATGGGAATAGGAAGCCTGTCTCTCTCCCTTGGAGTGGCTGGTGGTTTCAAACTGCTGACCTTTTAGTTAACAGCTCCATGTGTAACCAATACGCCACCCCAGACCTTGAAAGCTATCTAGAGCTTGGGTGCACAAAGAAGTCAAGTTTAGCAGGTCAAGCAGGTTGAAAATAGCTTCCTACAGGACAAACCGCAGACTCACAAGTCAACCAGCAATCTTGGTGAGATCTAGATTCTGGCCAATGGATTGGACGCTCTGATAAGCTCCCAGGGAACGATACAAAATCAGTTTCAGGGACATCTCTTGGACACTTTGAGTAGCCAGGGTAGATATGAAACTCCACACCCCACACAAGACACCACTTTTATGGCCTTGAGACTCCAAAGGGTCATGCTTCTTCTAGTAGAACCAAATTCACCAGCACTGGCTAAGAAATGGTATCTATTTTACAAAATCACATAAGCTTTCAACAAAAACAGCAAAATGTGAACCCATTTGTTCTGAACATATCCTCCATCGAGGTCTGTACATGCAAACCCCATCCTTTTTTTTTTTCTTTTCTTTTTAATTTGTGAACTGGGTAGAAGTTTACAGAGCAGATCAGTTTTTCATTCAACAATTCATAGACATTTTGTTTCATATCATTGATTGCAATTCCCACAATCTCTTATCCTACTTCCTCCCGATGGTTATTGTCTCCATAAAAGATCCATTACTCACCCTTCTGATCTTTGTCGTTGGGTAAATGCTGCCCACGCCAGTAAGTCATGATTCATTTTGGCTAAGTTAGAAAATGTGCATATTTGAATATGACAGTACATAAAAGTATGCTATATCTGTATTACAGCTGGGTCAGTGGGTTAGTTGCTTGACTGTAGGGGGAAAACAGAAAGCTTCCATCCTTTCAACCAAAGCCGAGATCCAGCGGGTTCTTCCTGTAGGAAACCCATGTGTCTCAGAGGGCTGTGTATCAGAAGATTTGCGAAGCTCCCACTCCCATACAGAGTTCCAGTCTCAAAGTGTTGGGAGCCAGTGGCCTTTAAGGCCTTAGCCTCCGCCACGAGCCGAACTTGGCTGCTTCCTGGTTGTTAAGTGTGTCTTTCATTTGCTAAATCTGTGGGAACTGGCCCTGCCTGAAATCCCTGCCCAACCCTGCCTCAGCGTTCCTAGCTACGTGCTCTGTAGCATGGGCAGTTGTAAAGTTGACCTTTTCACCCATTGGTTAATAATGCCAGGCGCTCATTGGAGCTTCATTAATGTACCTGTTGGATTGGATGCTGTGTCGCACACCTTATTAAAATATGCACCTCCCAGTTCCCCCTTTTATATACCCCAGCTTTGCCCAAATAAATGAGCTTGATCAGAGTTTTGTCTTGCTCCACGTCTCCGTGTCTCTTTTCTCCATCCAGGTTCGCCTTTCCCCGCAGGGCCTTGCTCGTGCGTCCCGCAGGCCGGGACGCAACATCAAAGAAACACGGGGTTGTTCTGCCCTATACTATAGTTCACTCTGAGTTGGAATTGCTCAATGGCAGTGGGATTGGTTTGGGGTTGGGGTTGAGGTTGGGATTGGGTTTGGTTTGGTTTGGAGAGCCTTCATTCTGAGGCACCTCTGCATGTTTTCAAACCTCCAACCAATCCTTTTTGCACGACTCAAGGTCCCATCATTGTTTCAAGGGAATATTAAATATAATTTAAAGCTCAGAAATCAATGAAATTTGTCATTTTATTCAAAACTTCACCCACAGCCCTTGGTCCAGCTGTAACATGGCGAGAGTACAAACAATCTGTTTTTGCTAGGAATGCCCAACAAAGCCCAGCAACCCTGGAGCCAGCGTAGGCCTGCCCCATGGAGTTGCCGAAGCTGCAATCCTACCCGGCCCTCCTCCCCCTGCAGAGCAGCCTGTGGGTCTGCACCACCAGCTTTCCAGTCGCCGCCCCGCGCCCCCCCCCCCCCCCCCCCCCCCCCGCCCCCTCCTGAGCTGGGGCCGCCCGGGATTCTTTCTTCCCAGGATCCTGAAACATCAGAAACCACACCCACTGCTGTCTAGTCCATTCCAATTCAAAGCAACCTGTAGCAGGTTTCGAAGACTTTACACTTTCACAGAAGCAGAAAACCTCTTCTCTCTCCTTCTGAGTGGCTAGTGGGTTCAAACAGCTGGCTTTGCGGTTAGCAGCCCAACAGATAATCCACTACACAAACAGGGCTCCTTTAATAGGATCAGAGGCCACCAAATAAAGTTAACATTATTGGGGCAGGCGGTGGGGAGGGCCCTTCTTAAAAATGGAGGGTGAGATCTTTGCAATCGAAAGCTGTCCCGAAAGACTCTGTAGAAAGGAATTGTGTCTTCAGGAGACTTTGCAGAAAATGAGCTGCTAACTCAGCCAGGATCACTTCTGCCCAGTCCTCAGACAACTCATTAGCCCTCTCGTTTCATTGCAAATGTGATTAGCTAGCCCCATGTCAGCGGAGGGTGGGTATCTATGACAATAGCTATTAAGTGCTTCCCTCAAGGTGCAAAGCACACCTTCCACCAGTCCTTACAGGCTGCACAGTCAATTTAATAAAGATGAAAAACAAACCCACTGTCACCGAGTCGACACCGAGTCGACTCAATGCAGGGTTCAGAGACCGTAAATCTTTATGGGAGTAGACATCTTTCTCTAGTGGAGAAGCTGGTGGGCTTGAACTGCTGGCCTTGAGGTTAGCAATCCAACGCTTTATGACGGGAACTCCTTTGATGAAGGATGACTCATCTTCAAGGACAAAAAAGTAAATGTTTCAAATAGACAGATCGTAGAGTTAAAGGGGAGGAATACTGTGTCGTGCTCAGGACTAGCCCCCCAGCAGTTAAGACAGGGCTTTGCATCTCTCTAGTCCAGCAGCGGTACAACAGACCGAAGTTGGTTTTGAGGAAAGTTTGAGTTGATGTTTGTATTAGTCTGGGTACTTTGGAGAAACAAATCCACAGCAACTCATGTGTAAGAGAGTTTTATGTAAAGAAAATGTGCATCACAAAAACATCCCAACCCAATGCTGC
>NW_022111372.1:22600569-22615846 GCF_000313985.2 Echinops telfairi
CTCACCACCCATTTATCCCTCCGCCTTTCAATTAGCCCCACATGTGATTATCGGCCAGGCTGGCACAATTAACTAACTCAATGTTATAGGTTGAGTTGTGTTCCCTCCTGTCTCAAAATATCTTTTCTAATCATAAAACAACTAGTGTTTCTCACTTAAAATAAAATTCCTGGGTTTTGTTTGTTTTTCTCTTTGATAACCAACAAAACTGCAGTTCTAATAATTTTACATTTGCTGAAAGCCTCTCCGTTAGACTCCAGGATGAAATCCAAATGCCTCAGCACGAGCCAGCCACTGGCCGTGCAAGCTCAGCTCACCCCTGCCCCGGACAGAATAACAGCAAGAGTAAGGACATAATGACAATAATAATTGAGGTTCCCCAGAAGCTCGCGGCCTTTGATTGCTCTGTACTTTTCCATGAGTGCTCCCCTCGGCCTGAAATGCCCTCTGGCTCCCTCTCACCCACCTGAACCACCACCACCGGGGAGTGACTCCACCTTGACTCCCCATGGCCATCAATCACCCTCATCTCCACCCCAGAGACTCTTCAGCATCCTCACGTGCACAGAGCGCTCAACAAACCACCCCACTCACTCCCTGCCTCCAGTAGTCCACGCCAATTGACAGCAACCCTACAGGGCAGGGGAGAACTGGCCCTGCGGGCTTCTGAGACTGCAGCTCTTTACGGGAGGAGAACGCCTTGTCTTTCTCCCAAAGAGTGGCTGCTGCTGACCTTGTGGGTCCCTTTAATAAACCATACTGGTAGTTATAGTTGTATGTGTGTAGCTCTCCAGCTTTTAAAGTAAAAGACAGTTGCCATCCAGTTCACACCAACAATGGCAATGTCATGTGAGCCGGACAAACGCGTGCTTTCCATGGCTGGTGTACATCACCAGGTGCCTCTGGATAAACCTAACCCTTCAACTGTTAGGTGAGGAGCCAAGCACTTAATCATCTGCACCCCTCAGGGACTCTGTCCAGCCAACCAAACCAATCTCACTGTCATCGAGTGGATCCTATGGGACACAGTAGAACTGGCCCTGTGGGTCTCTGAGGTCCTAACTCTTCAATGGGAGTAGAAAGCCTCATCTTTCTCTCACTAGGGAGCATGTTATAATTCAGACTGCTGGGTCCCACCCCACCTTGATTCTGGGAGGTTTGGGCTGAGGCCTAACGACATGCATTCCTATCAAGTGCCCACGCGATGCTGGTGGGGCTGGTCTGTGGACCGCACAGCGAGAACACCTGCACTACACCAGGGGTCCTCAGGTGAGAACTGTGTTCTTTTGTTGTTGTTTATAATAAATCGTTTTATTGGGGGCTCTGATCACAAGCCATACGTCAAATGTATGAAGCACATTTGTACATACCGTATATACTCACATATAAGCAGACCCAAATATCAGTCAAGGCACCTAATTTTACCAAAAAACTGCATTAAAAATGTGCTGGAAATCTGAGCTTATACACGAGTATATACGGTATGTTGCCATCATCAGGTTCAAAACATTTTCTTTCTACTTGAGCCCTTGGTATCAGCTCCTCTTTTTTCCCCTCCCCACTCTAGTGAACTCTTGATAAATTATAAATTATTGTCCTTTTCATATCTTATACCGTCCGCTGTCTCCCTACACCCACATTTCTGTTGTTCACACCCCCCCACCCCCCGCCCCGGGGTGTGTGTTAAAACATTGATCCTTGTGATCAGCTCCCCCTTTCTCTACATTCCCCCGCCCCTTCTCCCTACCCTCATGGTATCGCTACTCCCATTACTATTCCTGGGGGATTATCTGTCCTTGATTCCATGTGTCAAGAGCTCTGATCTGTACCAGTGTACTGTACTCCGGTCTAGCAGGATTGGTGAGGTAGAACTGGAGTCGTGATGGCGGGGTGGGGGGCAGCCATCAAAGAACTAGAGGAATGTTGTATGTTTCATACTGCACTTTGGCTGACCTGTCCATCCTTTCCTTGCGACACTTCTGTGAAATGTCCAACTGTCTACAGATGGGCTTTGGGTCTCCATTACAACCCCACACGTTCCCATACGTATGATTGTTTTTGGTCTTCTGATGCCTGATACTTGATCCTGTCTACACCTCGTGATCACACAGGCTCATATGCTTCTTCGAGGTGGACTTTGTTGCTTCTCAGCTAGATAGCCACGTGTTTAACTTCAAGCCTTTAAGACTCCCGATGCTGTATCTTCTAGTAGCCGGGCATCATCACCACATTAGCTTATACATCCATTTTGTCTTCAGTGATCGCGTCGGGAAGGTGGGCATCACAGAACGCCGGGTTATTACAACAAAGTGTTTTTGTGTTGAAGGAGAACTTGAGTAGAAGTCAAATGTCTGTCTGCTACCTTAATACTTAACATATAAAGATATGTACATAGGCCTACATCCCTATCATTATATATACATATGTACATGCCTATGTTTATACCTCTATAAGTGTCCTTTGCCTCCTATTTCTTTCCTCGGTTTCCTCTTACTTCCCTCCTGTCCCACTATCATGTTCTGCTCTCTGTACTTCCTCTTGGTTACATTGCCCTTGATTAAGCCCCACCAAGCATTCTACACCCTCCTTGCTGTCAATTTTAGATCTCTTGTTGTTCCCTTGTCCCTGGGGTTGGTGGCTGCCCCGCCCTTTCCCCCAGCTCCTTCTCTCCCCTGTCCACCCAGAACCAGCAGTCCGTTGTTTTCCCCTTGAGATTGTTTATCTTGCCTTTCTTATATAAACAGACATTTAAAAAAAAAAAGGAGAGGAAGAAGGAAAAAAAAGTGGGGTGGACCCTATGAATAAGTCCAGGTCTGTCTTCTGACTCTTATACATGTTTTCGGATCCAGTCTGATGAGGTGCCGCGCGCTGCCTTGCGAGTCTGAAGTCTGTTTGGGGGATATCTCAGGGACTTCGTTGCTCCCTCTCCAGTGCTCTCCCCTGCTGTCTGGTGGGGGGGGGGGGGGCCCACAGTCCTCTCTGTACCTTGGCTGCGCTAAGCAGGAGTGTCAGAGGACTATGTTCTATTCACCTCTTCATCCCAAGACAGTGCCTGGTTAAGGATATATTTATATATAAATTGTGCACATATCACTTCACCTACAAATACAACCCTTCCCACTAGAATACAGCACCGCACAGCACAATGTGCCCATTACATGGACGCTTACGATGAGTTCCTCGATCAGTCTGTGAAATCCTGACACCTCCATAAAGATGGGGTGACCGGTCAAAACCTTAATATTCCGTTTCCTTTTTGAGCATTCTCTTGGTAAAAGAATTTCCAACTTATGCCAACTCTCTCGGTTGTCCCCAGGCAAAGTGAGGGCATGGGGCGTGAATTAGAAATCAGAGGAGATGGGCAAAGATCTTACTTTCATGAAATGCCCAAATTGAAACTCAAACTCACTGCCATCACATCAATTCTGATGCACAGCGACCCTGTAGGACAGGGTAGACTGCTCCTGTGAATTTTGGAGACTGTAACTCTTCACAGTAGAAAGCCTCATCTTTCTCCCTCGGAGCAGCTGATGGTTTCAAACTGCTGAACTTACGGTTAACAACCCAACGTGTAACCACTACACCATCTTGGCTCTTGCTAGGAAATACCCAGAATAGGCAAATGCATAGACACTAAGTCTATTAGCAATTATCAGGGGCAGGAGAGAGGGGCAAAGGGGAAGCCACTCTTTGGGAGGCACTGCGTTTGTGTTTATGATGATGGACATTTTGGCAAGACATATTATTGATGGTTGTACAAGGTGATCTATATAATTAGTGTCACCGGATTACACAGTAATCTGAGATTAGATTCAATTAGATTTATTTTACTAAATAATCTGGAATTAGAAAATGGTAGATTACATATATGTTTACACATATATGTTTACAACGAGTTTTGAAAATCATAAACAACAGGTGCACAGAGAAGACTGGCTGTTCTTTTGCTCCCAACTTCTCAATATTGAAAGTCTATACGCCACTTTCCCAACTGTCCTATCTTCAATCCATCCCTCTTCTTTTTCCTATGCAATGATGTTGGACCGACAGCATCTAACCCATCATCATGTGACCTCCAGGTCTGCGAATTACGTATCTGGTAGAAGTGACCATTAACTTCCCAGGCACACCCTCCTGAAAGGTTGAGGGAATGGCAGAGCAATGATAAAAACGACGGCCTATGGGAACCCAGAAAAGAGAGGTGACAACTCCATGGGAAAATTAAGGATGATGGGTAATCAACATAGGAGTGGTTTCGATTCATCATGGTCCCTGTTTCGTGCCGATGTCACCATTCATGGTGGGACGACGGCTGCACATGATGCTCACAGTGATGTCACTGCACTGCGTGCACACGTGAAGATGGAAAGGGCAGACAGTGTTGTTTCCTGTATCTTCACCACCATTCAAGAAAGAGAAGAAATCGTTCCACTTGCAAATGCTAGGAAGACTCACTATCTGGAAGGGCAGGGTAAACAGAGAGTGGTTTTCAGAGAGAGGTGCTCCAGTAAACAGCGTGCCAGCAACATCAGGGCTCTTGTCCTCTAGTGGAAAGTGTACTGTGTGGTGGGAGAGAAGAACGGAAAGGACCTTGGGAGGTCAGACTGTGTAAGGTCTTAAGTGCCACGCCGCAAAGCTTGGGCTTGGTCCGTGAGCTGCAACACAGGACGACAGAGAGTGACAATCACCATGCCAAACAGTTGGAAGGAGGACCCGTGGCTCTGGGAAGGAGGGGAAGCAGCGGTGCCGGGGAGACACGCTTTTGCTTTTGCCGTTCTCCTTGTTGTAGGCAGGTGCCATCCAGTTCCCGGCGAGCCCGCCGCAGCCCTAAGTGACGGGGTACGGCTGCCTCATAGAGTCTTCTTGACTGGAATCTTCATGGAGGGGCCCTGGTGGCAATATTGGATTTCACACGAAGCTGCTAACCTCAAGGTCAGTGGTTTGAACCCACCGGTCACTCTGCAGGGAAAAGGAGTCTGGCAGGGTTAAAACGTCTTGGAAACCCACAGGCGCAGTCCTCCTCTGTCCTGTGAGGTTGCTATGAGTGGGAACGGACTCAAGGGCAGTGGGTATTTTGGGAAGGTTTACGGGAGCAGATTGCCAGGTGTTTCTCCCGCAGAGCTGCTGGTTGGGTTCAGACAGACAGCCGTTCAGCCAGGAGCTGAGAGCTGCACCGCTGCCCCACCAGGGCTCCCTACTCAGCGTCCCGGAGAGTAGAGAAATGTCAACTGCCGGTGATGGAGGCACGAACCAACACTAAACCGTGGATGGGTATCTCTTTAGCCAACACAGAGGGAAACGACTACTTCCCTTTGTTTGTTCCATCTCGCCTTGTTTCGGGAACATACGGTAAACCAGAAAAGCATTAAGTGCTGGGGAAATTGAGGTCAAGACCTCTTCAGAATGGGGAGTCAGGCATTCCTAGATTTGCTCCCGGCCTTGAAAAGGTCAGAGACAAGGCACTTCACCAGGACGAACAATGTTATTTATAGGTATAAGTGTCTTCAGGGACTTTGCAGAAGAACTAAGATTATCTCACTCTTTAAGAGCCAAAATCTTCTGAAGTGTGCCTTTCATCCCAAATTAACAACCTTCAGTTGATTAGATGGAACCAACTAGGCATAAGGAGAATAAAAACACATATATCAGTTAGGTCATTTGCTAATACAAGGTCTGGAAATAGATCAAGTCATTTGATTTATACTTCAACTGCAATTAGGCTGGACACACAATACGTTTAGTCAAAAGATGGGGCACTGCATACCAAGCGCTAGAAACGGAAGCTCTTCTTTTGGAAACACAAGAAAAAGATGTGTGACGATGATGCAGCCAGTGGAGGGAAAGAACGAAAAAGGATGTGGCCTCCATGGTGGAATGAAGCTGTAGAGGGGAGTGGCACACGGCCGCATCTCCCTAGTAAGACCAGGAGCACCGGATGGGGCCCAGCTACCCCAACGGACTGTCTGATCAGGGCTGCAGGCAATGGAAGCTGGCAGAAAGGCCGGAACACAGGGAGCACATCTCACATTTAAGGAGTTCAGACTAACTGGACCGGCCGAGACAGGCAGAGTCCCTGAGACTGCTCCTAGAGGACGCGTTGAATCTGGAGCAGAAACTAGGGCAGTGGTTCTCCGCCTGCCCAATGCCGCCACCCTTTCATACATTTCTCCGTGTGGTGGTGACCCCCAACCTTAAAATCATTTCCGCTGCTACTTCATCACTGTAATGTTGCTACTATTATGAACCGGGCAACCCCTGTGAAAGGGTTGTTAGACCCCCAAAGGGGTTGCAATCCACAGGTTGAGAACCACTGCTGTAGAAGCGAACCCAAGGTGCCCAATGGTAGCCCCGCTCCCTAACGGCCAGACGTTGGTGAGGGACAGGGAACCAGGCAGGACCCTGGGGTCACCGCCCTGGGTTGAGAAGAGATTGCGGTGAATTTTGAAAGAAGCCCACTGAAGAGCAGTTCACCGAATGCCACTATTTCATTGGTTCTTTGCTTCATAAAAGGCACCTGCTGGTATAGAGGTTATGCATTTGGCTGCTAACTGCAAGGTGGGCAGTTTGAAACCACCAGGCAATTCCAGAGAGAAAGTGGAGGCTTTCTACTCCTGTAAAGAATGACAGTCCTGGAAACCTGAAGGGCCAATTCTACCCTGTGCTCTACGGTCACTAGTATTTGGAACTGACTCAGTGGCAGTGAGTAGGGTTCTTGGGGTTTGGTGGTATACTGGTTTACGCACTGAGCTGTTAGCTGCGACGTCAGAGGTCTGAACCCAACTGTCGCTCTGTGAGGGGAAGTTGAGGCGATCTGCTCCTACAAAGATGAAAAGTCCCAGAAACCCAAAGAGGTAGTCCTGCTCTGTCCTGCAGGGGTCCCATGGGTCCAAAATGACTCAATGCAAGCAGTGGGTTTGGGGTCTGCTTCAGAAACTCCTCCTCCATCGGCAAGCTCCTCCTCTGTGAAGCCTGCCCTCCTTGTCTGAGTCGTAAGGACACTTTGCTACGCTGTCCTCTGCTGTCCCATACAGCCCCATTCCTTTCCCTGCATCAGACTGAGATGGGCTAGCAATCTTCTCCTGCAAATTCCCCAGTGAAAAGCCCGTGCATCACACAGCAGCGCATGTCTGATGGAATGTTTGAAGGCAAGGCTCCTCCGGTGGGCAAGGACACAAAATACAGAGCGACTGCAGCAATGAGCTCCTGCCCGCCAACGATGGTGAAGATGGTACAGGGCAGACGGAGAAAAAGCAAGGTTGCAGCCCACCGTGCGGGGAATGCCAGACACACCAGGAGCCACTCGCCAGCAGCTCGGACCCACTGTGGTTGAATTAATGGATTCATTCCTCTCACTCCCTGCCATCAAGTCGATGCTGACGCACAGCACCCTTTCCATCTATCAGTCTCCATGATTAACTGGGCTCCTCGGGGGGCCGTACCAAGCCAAGCACAATGCCATCGAACTGATCCAGACTCATAGCGACCCTACAGGCAGTGGTTCTCAACCTTCCTCATGCCGCGCCCCTTTCATACAGGTCCTCATGTTGTGGTGACCCCCCCAACCATCACATTATTTTTGTTGCTACTTCATCACTGTCATTTTGCTGCTGTTATGAATCGTCATGTAAATATCTGATATGCAAGATGCATTTTCATTGTTACAAATTTAACATAATTAAAGCATAGTGATTCATCACAAAAACAATACGTCATTATATATTGTGAAATATTTCTAATGACAGATAAATGAAACGCTGTCTTGAAGCATGGTGTAGCATGGGTAACAGTCTTCACGCCAAGTACTCTCATGTGGGCTTATCTGCATGTGGGCAGACCTGCCTGGAGATGGAGAGAGGAGTGGTGTCTCAGTTCCTAAGACCATCAGAAATATGTTTTCCGATGATTTTATGCGACCCCTGTGAAATGGTCGTTCGATCACCAAAGGGGTTGCAACCCACAGGTTGAGAACCGCTGCTATAGGGTTTCTGAGGTTGTACCTCTTTATAGGGGCACACAGCCTCATCTTTCTCCCACAGAGCAGCTGGTGGATTTGAACCATGGACCTTACAGTTAGCAATCTAAAGCTCACCCAGCAGTGTCACCTTGCACAGTCCTTGGCATTCAGCAGGCACTACACGAATGCTCGTTTGCTTCCTTTCAACATGAAAACAAACTCCAAGATGTTTACTTTTCTCTGATCTCAAAAATACCCCATTTCCACTAAAGAAAATGTGGGAAGAGACAAAAGTCTAGAGGGAAAGAAGTAAGCCATTTGCATCCAGTGGTTTTCATACCGATATCCCAAGATCTAATGTCTTCTACAACATATTCTAAATGCCGCCCCAAGTCCTCAAAACTGATCCATATGACCATAAATAGGTATTTCATTATTTACTTAACCACTTCTGGGGTGGACAAGGCTAGAGGTTTCCAATAGCTTCAAATGACATTTATAGGGTTAGAACTCACTGCCATTGAGACGATTCCAGCTCACAATGACCCTACAGAACAGTAGAATTGCCCTGCAGGTTGCTGAGACAACAGCTCTTCAGAGGAATAGAAAGCCTCCTCTTTCTCTCTCAGAGCAGCTTGTGGTTTCAAACTGTTGACCTTGTGGTTAGCAGCCCAGTGCATAACCCACTGGGCCACCAGTGCTCCATCATTGTCTAAATCTAGGATTGCCTTCTTAGGACATAGTAACTGAGCACTGATCCTCCTTGCTTCTCTGATGGCAATTTCTTCCCCAGCTGAGAAGGGGCGTCTAAATTGCTTCTTTAATCATTTGATGATATAGCCATCCAGGGCTACAAACTAAGTTTCAATTAACATGCAAACCATGGGAGAGGTCATGAGCTAGAGTGTCCAGGGAGAAGTGCTGTGCTGGATCGGTGAGTCTGTTCTGCATTACAGAGGAGAGTTTGCCTTCCACATGACTTCACCAGCAGCAACTGGATAGGTTGGCACCGCGTCTGAAATTGGACTTAATTCTAAAGAAAGCCAGGGTCACCTTCCTTTGACTTCAGGAGAAGAAGTCTTCTAAATTTGCCTGACTGGTGAATACCCTAGGAACCTACCATCGACCAGTCATTAACACTTAGCGCTTTCTGCTTGATCTGAGCATGCTGGACGCTTCCAGAGGTAAGGGAGCGACAGCGCCAACTTTGCCCTAGCCTCAAAGAAGCCGAAGGGACTTAGTGCACCACAGAAACATAATGATCATGAAAGGGCACGAAAGGCTCTTCTGTGCGATGTAATCTATGTGCCAGGTAGGGAAGGAAAGAGCGAGCAGGGAGGGAGGGACAGGCGGCAAGGGAGAAAGAACCCTCTCCCCAGCAACCACACGGGTCTGTTTGAGAATCCTGGAGCACCCTGCTGATGACTGCCAGCCTGCAGTGCAGCCCCGTGCAGCTCCTGACACGCCCCCCCCCCCGTGCCTCAGTTTCCCCATCTGGTAAAACAGGGATCAAATAATACTAACTCTATTGTTGTCAAAATGGGTGAATCAGGGCTTCACAAAACAAAGGGCTTCTACCGTAGCTATTTGAGGAATGTTAGTGATCTTGGCTGATCTACCAAAGCTTCTTTGCCAGTAGCTCAGCCACTGACTGTACTGAAAAATTAGAAGGTTTAAAAAAAAAACTAAAAGATGGTATATTCATCATTTAATTTTCTCTTACAATTGAAAGTTGCTCAAACCCTGTATCTCAAGCAGGTCCAAATATTCCCTCTGCCTGTCCTTGGGGCTGTCTCTGTTAGTTGACGTGGAGTAGGCGCTGAATCGTGGCTAGGCCATGCACAGGAGAAGGAACCGCTGCCCAGAGTCCCGCGCCACCTCCTCGGTCCTGAGCGAGCTCGACTCCACTGGTGTCGTCGAGTGTGCCGTCTGTGTGCCTTCCCACCCGGGACTCACCGTCCAGCACTGAAGCGAGCAGGGCTCTGCCGTGGTCCACGGGGTTTCCCCTGGCCCTTTCTCAGAAGTAGATCACCATGCCTTTCCTCCTAGTCTCTCTTCTTCTGTATCCCGCTGAAACCTGTCCACTCGGTGGATGAAGTCCCAGCATCACAGCACGCTCGCGGCACCCCAACTGGACAAACTGGCCTTCACAGAGTTAAGGAAAACCACTCCCCGCACTGCCAACCTCACGCATTCTAAGTCATGCCACAAAACAGATCCCAAATCCTGGCTTTTAAAAAAGTCATTACTTAAACGACCAAGTCTCCAGCAAATGGTATCTGAATTGGCTTGACCCCAGATCAGTGGTTCTAAGGAGAAGAGATGAGGAAAACTACCATCCAATAGGCTGAAAGGGGGAAATGAAATCACAAACCCACCACTGCAGTTAGCTTTGAGGGAAGCCAAGTATTTAGGTCTCCTGTGCCCCCTATTTTGGTCCTTAGGGCCCCACCATGGAACAGGCACCGTAAGGTAGAGTCCTGATGGGTTCCAAAAGAGTAAAGTCACAGCAGGATAATGGAAGAGTACTTTGGAAGAGTAACCTTCCCGTCCAAGCAACTCTTCCCAAAAGATCAATTTTTCCAAAAGTCCTCATTTGGTGGACCCATGACATACTAGGACTGAAAGACACTTAGCAATCCGATAATTATCTAATCCAAGTGTGTCCCAAGCACCCCTTACATCAGAGTCCCATGGGGTCGTGCATGTTGCTGTGGTGCTAGGAGCTATACCACCAATATTTCAGACACCGGTAGGGTCAGCCATGGAGGGTAGGTTTCAGCAGAGTGTCCAGACTGAGTGGGACTAGAAAGTAAAGCCTGGCAATCTATGTCCAAAAGCAGACCAATGAAGACCATGAACATCCAATATAGTGCTGGAAGACGAGCCCCCTAACTTGGAAGGCACTACAACAGCCACAGCGTGACTCAAATACATTAACAATCACGAAGGTGGTACAGGCAACATTTCATCATTCTGTAAGTCGAAGCCAGCAGCTACCCACAGCAGAATGCACAGAGCCCCACCCCGAACATATGACATAGGAATCAGGAAGCCGGGCCCTGGAGTTCTGCGGCTTAACAAGTGCAGTAAAGTATAGGAAGGAAGATAGAGCAAGCGAAGAGAAACCCTCCCTCGAACAGGCCCCATAGGTCATGGGAAGTGCCAGCAATCTGAGTGTCCCACGACTGTCCAGGTTTGGTCCGGCATTGTGAATGAACAATGTATTAATAGACTAAACTCAAGTGTATCGCAATAGACGCCTGTTACCCCAGCCCCAAAAGAACTTCTCACTACCTTGGAAAGAAACTGAAGCAAAAAGTACACCAGACTAAGAAGAAAATTGTTCTCAATCCTTCACGTCACTGCTTTAGCCGAGGGAAGCAAGAATGGTTGCACCAAAGCCTGGGGGGTAGGGAGGAGGGCGGGGTTTGGGGGAAATGACGGTACTGGAGGACATGACCAGGCCTGTTGGATTCCCCAACTGCTTCTGGTCACTTGGAGTAATCGAACCCTCTAGGATTGGACAGGAAACCATGAAAAGACAACTTGGGGTCAGCTAGCTCCCCAGAGGTTACAAAACAAAGGCAAGTCAGAGAGCCCATCTTTTCCCCTAACACCATCTCCCTAGAGAGACAAAGATGGTCCACAGCCCTAATCATCTCTAAAGCCTAGAGCAGAGCCTACGGAACATTCTGCCATACTTGGCAAACTTCATGGAAAACTGCCGTTCACTTTTCATTCCGTTATTCCGTGAACTTTCTGAAGCCCTGTAAATGTCTGAATTAATGTCCTATAGCTTATCTCCAGGTTCTAACAGCTCCTGCAATGGTGACTCCCAGACAACATTCATGATGACAGGGTTTATTAAGGGAGGTAATAAGCTGTAACCCCAAAGAGAAAAGCTCAGGCCTGAGATGTTTCTCAGGACATGTTACAAAGTTTTTTCTATTCTGCTAATAGCAAACCACCCACTCTGCTACAAGCCTAACCCAAAGGCATTCAGCTCAGGTTCTGTGGGTCCCCCAACCCAGCTCCCTGAATGAAGTGCCCAGAAGCACTCCCCTGCGGTAAGCATCCTCAGCCCAGAGGCACTCGGCTCCACTCCCATGGATCAGCAAACTCACTTCCCCTATGAAGTGCCCAGAGGCACCTCCCTCCACAAACCAACCTCCTGCCCAAAAGCATTCAGCGTGACTTGTTCCATGGGTCTGGGAGTCCATCACTCTGCTCCGTGCTCTGACTCCTGGCTCTGCTTCTGCTCCTCGGATGTCATCTGGATCCAGGAGGATCACTACCTAGGGATCTTGGAGAACCCACTCCACTCCTGGCTCCTGCTGATGAAATGCCACCTCCACCCTCTCAGAGGGCTCATTTTCTACACAGCAGGCTGCCACTTCAAGAAATCTTGTTCGCAATTACTCACAGGTGAATCCCATCAGCATCTTGCCTCACCTTCTTAGCAAACCCATGCAGGGAAAGGTCGCTTGGTGAGCTTTAGAGACTTTGGCTAAAAGAGTCACATTAAATAATTCACTGCCCCTGCAACCCACTCGTATATCCTCAGTGGTTTACTTCATTGCCTTTGGGGAAAGAATCTGATGTTTTGTTTTGAAATGCTTTGTTAAATCATCATTCACCAGCTATCACCCCCTGGGTATTCACCTAAATTGAAAAAAAAACAAAAACGTAGGTTGACACAAAAACGTATTCACAAATATTTATAGTGCTTTATTGACAGCTGCCAAGCATTTGAAGAAACCAAGAGGTTTTTCTGTAAAGCCAAAGCCATTGTCGCTGAGTCCACTTCAATCTAACTAGCCCACAGGGTTTCTAGGGCAGTCCTCTTCGGGAAAGCAGGCTGTCACACATCTTTCTCCCACGGAGCAGGTGCTGTGTTTGAACTGCCAACCTTCCAGTGAGTGGCCAAGTGTCTTAACCATGGCAACACCAGATCTCTGTCTTCTTCAATAGGTGAATAGATAAACAACTCAAAAGAAATACCTAGAGAAGCTATAAAGCTATGAAAGACATAACTTTAAGTGCATAGTGCTGAGGTTAAAAAAAAGTTTTAAAAAGCTACATGCACACTATGTGAATCCAATTACACGACAATCAAGAAAAGGTAAACCAACAGAGCCAGTCGAAACATCAAAGTTGCTACAGGTTTAGGGACGGGCTACTTTAGGGTACTTTAGGGTACAGCCCTGGTGGCATAGTGGTTATGCGTTCGGCTGCTTACCACAAGGTCAGCTGTTCAAAACCACCAGCCAGTCCATGGGAGATTGACGAGGCTTGCTACTCCTGTAAAGATTTACAGTCTCGCACGGGCAGTTCTATCTTGCCCTATAGGGTCACTGTGAGTACAAACTGACTTGATGGCAGTGAGTTTCGTTGGCTTTAACTGTACGAAGGAGTCCATACGTGGCACCAGGGGTGTGCACTGGGCTAGTTCAAACCCACACCAAGAAGCCTCAGAAGTAATGCCTGGTGATCTGCTTCCGAAAGGTCACAGCCTTAAAACCCTCTGGAGTATACAGTTCTACTCAATGGGCAACTAACAGCAACAACATTTGCATTATCTAGTAATAGCGGATGCAGGACATCATGCATGTGTCGAAAACTGTAACTGCAAAACACAAGGAGTGACCCCTAATGTAAACCAAGAAATGTCGTTAATAACAATGTATCAATATTGCCTCATCACTTGCACTAATAACACTCATGCAAGATGGTAATAATACGAAAAAACTGCATGCAGGATTCTCCGGGCAGTTAAATGGCAAATACACTTGGCTGCTAACTGAATGCCAGCAATTCGAATCCACACAAAGATGCCTTGGAATAAAGGCCTGGCGGTGGGGCACAATTCCACGCTGACGCACACAGAGTCGCCATGAATCCAGTTAAGAAAGCCCTCCTTGCCAACCAGTGACTGGGACTGCTGGATGGAAAAGGGTTATGCAGGAACTCTGCGCTTTCTGCATAATTTTTCCGTAAACCTAAAACGGCTCTCAAAAATTAAGTATATTTAAAAAAAATTAGCCATGCATATTTAAATGCTAATGCCCTTCAGTGACCTCTCCTGCCCTGAGGCTCCCTCCGCAAAGGCCCCAAGTTGCCAATCTGCCTGCTGCCACCCCCACTGACCCTTGAGAATGGAATATATTGCCCCCTGTAAGCAATCCACCTGCCCTCCCCACACCACCAGCAGGGGAATAAAATCCCAGATAATGTACTCTCGTGATCTATGGGTTATAAACTGCCTGCAACTTCTGAAGCTTTATCGCTCATGTGCTGCCAAAGGAAGTATTTTTTTCAAAAATCACATTGTATAACCTTGATTTTCACCATCAGCCTTAAACTATCCTGGTTTTCCAAGGCTTCAGTCTCTAGCAGCTCAGCTAGCAGCAGTGGCAGTTCATGGGTAGAAATCCTGCTTCCTATTCAGGAAGCCGGGGTTTGGATCCCAAACCGTGCGCCTCACACGTCACATGTCTCCATGGAGATTGCAGTGTTGCTATGACGCCGCAGCACTGCTCCTCGGAACAAGGATGGCCAGCCTTCCCCATGTACTTTGGACAAGTCACCAGGAGAGGCCAATCCCTGGAGGACAGCATGCTGGGGGAAGCAGAGGGCCAGTGAAAAAGAGGAAGACTCTGGAGGGGATGGACTGACAGGGTGGCTACAACAACGGGCTCGAATATAACAACCGTGTTCATGGCAGGATGGTGCGGGGCAGGCCACTGTGAGTCAGAACCACCCAACGGCTTCTAATGACCACGATGCCAACCAGGTCCCAGCAGGGACCCCCAAGTAAGAGGGAGGCGTAGCTCTCTGCTTCTGAAATCAGCCAGCCCTGTGGATCGGGGACCTACTCACAGACCGTTAATAGCAGCAAGAATAAGCTAAAAGCAGCTCCGTCTCTCGCCAATTGCTAAAAACTGGGCTTTGCAATGCTTTCTACGCAACACACAAAACCAGAGCCGGCCTGTAATATAAAAGATCCGCCAGAGCTGGCTTACAAGCACGCCACTCAGAATCGGTATCATCAGCTGGGCCTCAAGGTGCGGAGCCTCCCAGAGGTGCAGCCTCGATCAGCCATTAGGCGCTCCATGTTGTCAAGTCCAGCCAAGAGGATCGGAGTTGCTGAGATTTCATGAAGTAGAAATGTTCATGAAAATCAAGCCATACCCATTCTATGATGCTCACCTTCCCGACACAACTGCTGAAGACAAAGCGGGTGAATAAGCAAATGTGGTGAAGAAAGCTGATGGTGCCCGGCTATCAAAAGATATAGCATCTGGGGTCTTAAAAGCTTGA
>NW_022111372.1:22616648-22680525 GCF_000313985.2 Echinops telfairi
AAAAAAAAAAAAAAGAAAAGAAAATCAAGCCATGCCTCTTCAGCTCCAAGCCCCGGGACCGGGTTTCAGTGATCAGCATTAGAGCGAGGCCATCGCCCGGAAATTAAAAAGAAGCAGTCACCAAACAGTTGCAGCACATCCTGAAGTGAAGGCATTACCCATCGGCTATGCCCAGCTTTCCTGAGGCAGCCAGTGGCACGCTGGGCCGGCCAAGGTCAATAGCAGGAAACCAGCCCGTCAGGAAGGGCGCTTCTCGAGTTCAAAATAAGCAAGTAAATGAACACTGCGAGGTACCGACGTGCCACCAGGGTCTCAGCACAGCGGTCTGGTCGGCTGACGTCCATGCTTGTGCCCTGGGAGTTTGTAAGAGGAAAAAACTCCAAGACTAATTGCTGTAACGGTGAGTTCATATGCCACAAAACACGGGAAGGAAATATGAGGAGAATGAGGAGAATGTGGAGGGCCATCGATCAGGGCCTCAGACACAGAAGGATACAGTATCCAGATACACTGGGGGTGGAGGCTGGTCAAGGCCATGCCAACCCACGGCGACTACAGGTGTGCACGGTAGAAGTGCTCCTAGATGAGAAGGTGCCCTTGCATGCTTGAAGTGGCCCAGGAGGACAGTTAAATAGACCCGGGCCTTTCACCAGGGTATCGGGTGATGACCATCATCACACATTCCAAAGGCCATGTGTGACCTTTCGAGCAAGACTGCCAGACCTGTTGTCTGAGGCATCTCTAAACCACCAGCCTTTCCAATAGTCAACCTACCTGTTGCCATATCTGAGTGGATTCTGAGTCATACTGATTCACAGAACTGCCTGTAAGTTTCCAAGCCTGGTCTCTGTGGAAGCCGAATGTCAATTTCTCCCTTGGGGCAGTTGGTGGGTTTCAACCACCAACCTTTGAGTTAGTGGCCACGTGCTTAACCATTGCTCCAGTAGGCCAGCATTTAACCACTTAAGCTCCCCAAGGCCAAACTCGCTGCCATCAAGTTAATTCTGACTCATAGCAACCCAATCAACTCAAGTCTACTATTAAATTTTTATCAGCCCCCACCCCACCCCACCCCCACACACAAAGCAGCAGCCCTTCCTACGGAAGGGAGAGAATACAAAAATAGTAAGTAAACAAGTAACATTTCCCTGGGAAATGTCACCTCACATATGAGGTGCCACGTCAAATGTCACTGGCTAAGGTCAGAGGCAGTCATTCTGCAGGGATAAGTGCGTCTCAGCTCAGAGCAAGGCCCCAGGGCTTCGGCGGCGTCCTACCTGAGGAGAAGGGCATGGACTCGTTAGCACTGTGGCTCTCCTGGCACCCTGACATGCCATGGGGGAGTCACTGTACTCATGCAGTCGGTTTCTGGAATGTTCTCTAACCACAGTTCTATTAGAGTACAATCCTCAGGATTTTTTTAAATCATTTTATTGGGGGATCATAGGACTCTTATCAATCCATACAAACATAATCCTTGGGACTTTAAGATGTAAATACATAAAATGTTAAGCACAGAGCTACTAAATGAAGGATCAGTGGTTTAAATCTACACAGGAGGGCATGACAATCTATCTCTCCCCTCCAAAGAATAAGCCATTACAAAGCTTATGCAGCTCAGTTCTGTTTTAACACTCACAGTCACCCACCATGATTCAGAATCCACACAATAGCTGTGTTAGGCCGGGTTGACTCGAGAAACAAATTCAGGGACCCTGATGCATATGTAAGAAATAGTTTTATATCACGAACAACTTATGTACCAAGCAAACATCCCCGCCCAGTTCCGGATCGAGTCCATAAGTCCGGTACTAGCCCCTAAGTCTAATACTAGTCTATAAATTTCTCTTCAGACTCACCCAGCTCCTGCAATGATGTAGAATGCAGAGAACACAGGCCAGGGGCTGCAAGAGGTCTTGTGGATCCAACGATGGTGACTGCACCACAGGGCTCACAGGTGTCAGTGTGGCGTCAGCAGCCCTCCAAGTGCCTCAACAGCAGGAAAGTGAAGGCACAGGGTGGGGTGGGGGTTACCAAGACCCTCCTTATGAGAAGGCCAAGGCCACAAGGAGGCATCATCAGGCTGTGAGGTGATTGACAGCTAGACTCCACTCGCTATGTATTCAAGTTGACGTGAAATTCTGTAACTACCACGACAGCAACGGGTTTGGCTGGGTTGTTTTAGAGGGTTTTCCCCCACCAGGTTTTGTTTTGGGTTTTGGTGGGCTTGGTTTTCCCCTGGTTTTGCCAAAGAGGAAGCAGTGCTCACTCCAAAGACTTCCTCGTAAAGGTGGAAATTTTGTGGAAAGTGATGTACTACATGTCACGAGGTATTAAGCTTCCCTTACTCTCTCAATGATGTCGACAATGACAATTGAAATAGACTCAGACCTTAAAGAACGCATGGGATTATGAGCAGCACCGCCAACGCCCCCAGTGGCAGAGGTCTCAGACACCCACACTGGGCAACAGCCCAAGGCCTCTAGCATCCTAGGAGTCCTGGGCCATCCCCAGGCCTTGCAACTGGCAAAGAAGGCTACCATCCCTGACTCCCTCAATGGGAATATACCCAGTGGGTGTTCAACCACACACTAGCCCTCCCAGACTCAGGGAAAGAAATGCAGCCAGGGTATCAGGAAAGGGATGCTCCTGGAGACCCAAAGGCCATGCTTGGTAAAGTCAGGGAAGAAGAGAAAGGCCCGTAAGAACTGGGATGGACATGGCTGTCACATCGGACTCAAACATGACGATTCTAAGGATAGAATAGGACAGGGCAGTATTTTCTTCTGTTGCACACAGGGTCACTGTGAGTCACAACCCACCCAGCAGCATTGCACATCAGCAGCAAGATGAAGAGGTAAAAGGGAGCATTGGGAGTTTCTGGCTTGTTTAACAGCAAGGTCAGTGGTTCGAATCCACCAGCTGCTCCACAGGAGAAAGATGATGCTATCTATTCCCATAAAACTAGTCTCGGAAAACCCTAAGCATTTAATCTTGAACCCTAAGATTTAGTTAAAACCCTATTCTGCTCTATAGGGCCACTATGAGTGGGCATGGACTGATTGGTGCTGGGTTTGGAGTTTTAACATTGCTTTTAAACAAAGTCTCCAACAGAACCAAATAAGCAACCTCCTGCTGTCATTTACTGAAGACAGACGTGGACACTCTGCACCATGCCTGCAACCCAGATGCACCCCCAGAGACAGAGGTGGAGCCATGCGATTCCATCTGCCCGCCCAGTGCTAAGATGCAGGTGCTCAATCTCAGACAGCATGCTGAGAACCTGGCGAGAGCACTCGCCCTCGCTGTCACGATGGACCAGTCCTGCAGGCCACCCGCCGCCTGTCAGTTCATCACACTATGGAGGCTTACATGTTTCCGTGATACTTGAAACTATGCCACTGCTATTTCAAATACTAGCTGGGCTGCCTGTGTTGGGCAGACTTTCAACAGAGCCCCAGATGACAACCAACTAGAAAGAAAGGGCCTGGAGACAGGTTTTCAAAATGTAGCCAATGAAAACCCTATGGATCCCATTAGAACATTCTCTTAGAACATGCTGGAAGAGGAGTCCTTTGTGTTGGACGGCACCCAGGACAGACAGTGATCACAGCAACAAGGGGCTTGAGTATCCCAAGCATCTAAGGATCATTAAGATGGCGAAGGAGCAGTCAGTCATTCATGCTCAGTGCAGCGAGGGGGAGGCACAAGGGGCAAGTTGTAAGTCGTATTGATTCATGGCAACTAGCAAACACCACCACCACCACCACCCCCCACACACACACCCCAGGCACACACACACCCCAGCCCCACACACATTATTTTGGGTCAGAAACATACAGATCACTTCCCTAGCAAAGCCTGCCAAGCACTGTCTCATCCTTCTCTTTCTCAGGTGGGCCTGGGGCCACCAGTCTAGAGTTGGGAAACAAGCACAAGGCAGTCATGCTTACACTCTCCCAGCAGAATAGGAGGGAAGATGGAAGAAGCACTCCAGGAATGATGCAAAACCGGGATGCCCTGGCCACTGGGAGCAGTGCCACCTCTCAGCCACGAGTATTATTAAACAAAGGCCGGACTCAACTCCCCTCCCGCCAGACACCATCACAATGAGCCAAACCTCCAGAGACCATTTCCCATCCATCCTTCTCCAGCAGAAAAGGCAGTGCCCCTCTCCTTGATTTGGGCTAAACTGTGTCTCCCCAAAAGATACCATCAATTCCTAAGTGCTAGTACTTTTGAATGTGACTGGGTAATGTAGATATAATTAGGAAACACACACCCACAGCAGAGTAAGATGGTTCTCAAAAACCCTGGAAGTTATGCACAAGGTGGGCAATGTACTGCCATTGACAGGGAACTGTCAGGGAAGTTCAGGCCGGATTCAGGAAAGGATGTGGAACAAGGGATGTCATTGCTGATGGCAGATGGATCTTTTTTTTTTTTTTCTTTTTTAACATTTTATTAGGGGCTCATACAACTGTTATCCCAATCCATACACACATCAATTGTGTAAAGCGCGGTTGTACATCGTTTCTCAAAACATTTTCTCTCCGTTGAAACCCCCGACATTAGGTCCTCATTTTTCCCCTCCCTCCCCGCTCCCCCCGGCAGATGGATCTTGACTCAAAGCAGAGAATCCCAGAAAGATGTTTACTTGTGTTTCATTGACTGTGCAAAGGCATTAGACTGGGTGGACCATAATAAACTGTGGCCAACCTTGAGAAGAACAGACATTAGAGAACACTTGATTGTGTACATGAGCAACTTGTACATGGGACAAGAGACAGTTGTGAGACCAGAACAAGGGTGTGATGCATGGTTTCAAAGCAGGAAAGGTGTGCATCAGGGTGGTATTTTCTCAGCACACTTCTTCAATCGACATGCTGAGCAAATCATCAGAGAAGCTTAATTATATGAAGAAGAGTGCAGCATCAGGATTGGAGGAAGGCTTATGAACAACCTGAGGTATCCAGATGACATAACCCCACTTGCTGAAAGTGATGAGGAGGAATTAAAGCCCTTGCTGATGAAAACCAAGGATTGTCGCCTTCAGTATGGATTACGACCCAATGTAAGGAAAACTGAAATCCTCATAGCTGGACCAATAGGAGATGATCATGATCAATGGAGAAAAGATTGAAGCTGTCAAGGGTTTTGCCTTACTAGAATCCACACTCAATGCTCATGGAAACAGCAGTCAAGCCATCAAAAGATGTATTGGGTAAATGTGCAGCACAAGACCTCTTTAGAGTACTGAAGAGCAAGGATGTGACTTGGAGGATGAAGTTGGTCCTGACCCAAGCCATGGTCCTCTCCACTGTATCACATGCATATAAAAACTGGACTTTGAAAAAGGAAGATCGTAGAATAATTCATGCATTTGAATTGTGGTGCTGGAGAAGAATATAGAAAGTACTATGGACTCTTAAGAGGACAAAATCAAACCAAAAAAAATACAAAACAATCGGTATTGGAAGAAGTAAAGCAGTAAGACCAGAGTGTTCCTTAGAGGGAAGATGGCAAGACTTCGTCTTACATACTTTGGACATATTGCCAGGAGAGTCGCTAGAGAGGACATCATGTTTGGTAAAGGGAGGAGCGGCAAACAAGATGAAGGCCATAATGAGATGGATTGACACAGTGGCTACCCCATTGGGCTCGGGCATAGAAACAATAATAAAGATGGCACAGGACCGTGTAGTATTTTGTTCTGTTGTGAAGAGGGTTGACATGGGTTGGAGCTAATTCAATGGCACCTAGAAAAAACTACAAAAACTCTCACTGCCATCAAGTCAATTCTAGTGACCCTATAGAACGGCGTAGAATTGCCCTGTGGGTTTCTGAGATTATTACTCTTTTTCACAGTAGAAAAGCTCATCTTTCTCCCATAGAGTGACTGATGGTTTCAAACTGCTGGCCTTGTGATTAGCAGCCCAACGTCTAGCTACAATGCCATCAGGATGCCCTGGTGGTGTAGTAGTTAGGCATTGATCTGTGATATACATGGTCGCCAGTTCGAAACCACCAGCAGCTCCAAGGGAGAAACACTGGCTTTCTACTTGTTGAAACAGTTACAGTCTCAGAAACTCAGAGAGGGTGGCTATCAGTCAGCAACGACTCGGTGGCACAGAGTCAAGGTTCCTAAGGTGTCCACCGTCTACCATAAGGGTGTCGAGTGAGACTTCTCAAGACCTTCACCTGCTGATGGGCTACAACTCAAAAGGAGAAGAAACAGCTGGAACATCTATTAGTAACTAGAGTGGAAGGCATCAAAAAGCAAATACACTGCATAAACATTGATATCCCAGCTTTAGTGAGCTGAAAGGGACCTGCAAAGGCCGCTGTAAATCAGATAAATGGGCTGCCAGGATGGAATAACAGAGTGGAGAGAGAGGACATTACATTTGTCAACAAAAAGAACTTGTCAAGATGCATCCTGGAAGTACACTGCTATCGGTGATAACATAATATGCACACGCCTATAAGGGAAGCCAGTTAATAAGACTGTTTTCAAATTTGCACATCAATTACTAATGCCAAAGATGAAGGTATTGAAGATTTTTACCACCCACTGCAGTTGAAAATTGATCAAGTGTGCAATCAGGATGCACTGATAATGACTGGTGATTAGATGAAAGAGATGAATTAGTAGCTGGAAAATACAGCTTGGGTGGTAAAAATGACACGGGTGGTCACATGACAGAATTTCATAAGACCAATGACTTATTCGCTGCAAATACCTTTTGTCAACATACCAAACGGGTGCTCAGTGGGCTAAGCATTTAGCTGGTAACAGGGTTTTGGGTGGTTTGATCACACCAGCTGCTTAGCAGAACAAAGACAAGGCAGTCCGCTTCTGAAAAGATTCATAGCCTCCGAACCCAACCAGAGCGGTTCGACTCCGACCTACAGGGTAGCTGTAAGTCAGAATCAACCTGACAGCCCACGGCATTAAGGGTAATGATTCACACAGTCTTTGCTCGGTGAAATACACCGGAATCAAACCAACACCATTTTTGGATGGAGAACTTCAATATCATTGGTCAGATAGTCCTCATATTGGCGGAAACTCAGTATTATCCTAAGCCACTGACTTCAATATCATCAGCCAGGGACTGACTATGAAACAGACTATCAATTGCTCATGGGCAAGTTCAAGGTGAAGGTGAAAAAAAATTCAAAGTCCTCCATGAGAGCCAAAGTTACAGCCTTGAGTATGTCCCATCTGAATTTAAGAGACTCCACTGACTTAATTAATGTCTATAGTTTATCTCCAGGATCTAATATCGGTTGCAATGGCTACACGGAAACTCAGAAGAAGAAGAAAAGTCTTGATTAAAGGGTTTATTAAGGAAGTTAACAAGTTGCAATGCCAGTGAGAATGCTCCGGGTAGCTGTTTACCAGGACATGTTCAAAGTTTCAGGTCTGCTAATAAATGCCCAAAGGAGCGGACCACTCTGCTGTAAGCCTAACCCAAAGACAAAAGGTCCTCAGGTCAGCAAACCTGCTCCCTGAATTAAGTGCCAGAAGCGTCCCACTCCAGGAAGCCTCAGCCCAAGGGCACCCAGCTCTACTTGCGTGGGTCAGCAAGCCCAGCTTCCTGAATTAAATGCCCAGAGGCGCCCTGCTCCAATAAGCCTCAGTTCAATAGCACTCAAGAGGACCCCAGTGGAGTAGTGGTTACACCATTGGACTGCTAACTTCAAGGTCGCAATTCGAAACCACCAGTTACTCCGAGGGAAAAAGACAGGGGTTTCTACTCCCATAAACAGCTACAGTCTTGGAAACTCACGGGGGCAGTTCTACCCTTTCCTGTAGGATCACTGTGAGTCAGCATCAATGGAAATGGCAGTGATAAAGGCACTTGGCTCCACTTCCGTGTGTCAACAAGTCCAACTTCCCCAATGAAGGACCCAGCAGTCACTGGCTCCGTAAGCCAATAAAAGTACTCAACTTGCTCTGTGGGTTGGGACGTCCATCCCTGTATTTCATGCGCTGACTCCTGGTTCTGCTGCAGCTCCTCTGACGGTACAGCTGTCACTGGATCCAAGCAATTCACTGCACAGGGATGTTGGGTCCAGAGCATGTGCCCTGGCTAGTAATGAAGTCCTTCCCCCAGCTTCTCAGAGGCGTCATTTTATACCCAGCAAGATGGCACAGCAGGGAATCCTGTTTGCAAGTACTCCCATGTGAATCATATCAGTATCTTCTCCTACCTTCTTACTATGCCCGTGAAGGGAAAGGTTGTTTGGTGAAAGTTAGACTTTAACTAGAAGAGCCACATTAAATAACACACTGCCTCTGCAGAAACCATCTCAAAAGCAGAGATTTGACATATTGAGCACTAATGGTTGAAGATCAGACAAGTTATGGGATGACATCAAGACAATCAATCCCAAAGAAAGGAAAAGACCATTAAGACAAGAATGAAACCACAGACCGACATTGACACCAGAAGAAACTCGGAAACCCCCGCAGGGAATGGAAGAGACGATGGCATAAAGGAGTCGGAAGGGCAGCCCGAAGAGACCAAGTATTAACAAGGAATGGCAGAAACCTGGAGTTATGGCCCCCAAAGGCTGTGCATGTCTCAAGCTCAAAGGATTCTACAGGGCAAGATACTGAACAAGAAGCATCCAAATAAAGATGAGAGCCTACCAAGAGTTGGTTGACGACAACCGTTTCAGAAACATACCATCAATAAACAACGGTACTGAAAACTAGTGATACGAGGACATTGGTAAAGTTAAAATAAAATCACAAGGCTCCAGAAATAAATGAATATCCATTGAGATGTTTCAACAAACAGACACGATACTGAAATGGTTAACTGTCTGTGTAAGAAATTTGGAAGACAGCTATCTGGCCACCTGACTGAAGAAGATCCAGACTCATTCATGCATACGCCTGAGAGAGTTGACCCAACACAAGGTCGGGGTCACGATCACAGGCAACTAAATCTTACTGAATATAGCTTAAAAACGACTGCAGCAGCCCATTAGTGAGGAACCACCAGAAGTTCTAGACAGATTCAGAACACGGAACAAGAGACAGTGTCACTGACATCCAATGCGGCTTGGATGAAGGCAGAGAACATCAGCAAGGTGTTTCCTTTGGTGTTAGTGATTACACAAAGGCACATTCGACTAAGCAAGTCATGGCAAACCATGGATAGCATTGCAGAGAATGAAAATCAACGAACACTTCATGGTGCTCAGGCAGAACCTCCATACAGACCCAAAGACGGTCCTTCAATCCAAATAAGGGACACTGCCTGGTTTACAACCAGGAAAGGTGTGAGTCAGGTTGTATCCTTTCACGAAACTTAGTCAATCTGTATGTCGATCACCTGATCCACAAAGCTGGACTATATGAAGAAGAATTGGTTATCAGGAATGGAAGAAGGCACGTTAAGCACTTGCGACATAGAGATGGCACGGCTTGCTAGCTGAGAGTGAAGAACGCTTGAGCACCTATTGATGAAGATCAAAGACGACGGCCTTCCGTGTGGATTACAGCTCAGCACCAAAGAATCAGACACCCTCGCAACTGGACCAAGAAGTAACGATACGGTAAAGAGAGAAGGCTGAAGTTGTCAAGGATTGCATTTTCCTTAGGGCCACCTCAATGCATAGTCAAGAAATCAAAGGACATATTGCACTGGCTCAATGTGCGGCACAAGACTTTTAATTAGTGTTACAACGATGTCACCGTCAGTACTAAGGCACCTGACCCGAGCCACAGTATTTGCAATCACCACACACACATGGGAAAGCTGGACGATGAATCAGAAGGACTGAGGAAGAACTGAGCCATTTAAATTGTAGTGGTGGTGAAAATTACTGATTATACTATAGCCGTCCAAAAAAGAATGAACAAACTCTGCCTCGGAAGGAGTTCATTCAGAAAGCGCTGCTCAGAAACGGAGATGGTGCAAGTTTGCAAGTACTCTCCGCATGTTATCAGGATGGACCAGTCTCTAACGAAAACCAGGCTGGATAAAGCAGAGGCTCAGAAGAGGAACCCAGTCACTGAGATGGCTGGACACAGTGGATGCAATAATAAAGACTCAACCTTTCCTGAGGTATCAGTAACAACCCACTATAACCCACGTATAAGAAGAGAAAGGGTGGGAAGGAGGGAGGGCAGGAGAGACGGTGGGTGTGCAGGGGGCTCTGAGTTTCCCTTGATGGTCATGGGCTTATTTGGAAAAGATGGTGACAGCGTCTCAACATGCTGGCTATACCGAGCATAGATCGTACGTGTCAGAAGTGTTGAATTGGCAAATGTCTTATGATCTATATTTCAAACACAGTAAAGTGGGTTGGTTGTTGTTTTTAAGGGCACGAGAGAAAAGACGGACAGACAGAGGAAGCCCAGGCGAAGATGGGAGCAGAGATGAGAATGATGCCTTAACTAGCCAAGGAACACCAAGGAGTCCCACTACCACCAGAGGCTGATCCTGCCCCCCTCCATAGCCCCCGAGGGAGCGGGGTCCTGCTGGCATCTTAAGTTTGGACTTCTAGCCTCCAGGACTGTGAGAGAAGACAGTGTTGCTGTATTAAGGCACCCAGCCCGTGGAACTTCAGTTACATCAGCCCACGTCAACTGGTACACTGCTATTTGGTAGAGAGGCAAGGCCAAAAAACGCCTCCTCCCTGTTTCCTGAAGAAAGCAGGCGCCAGGAAGCCAGGGAATCTCCCCCTTTTACCCTGCTGTTAGAATGGGTCACTGTCTTGTGGGTGTTCGGCCTCAGCCTTGAAGGAGCTTCCCATAGCTGGGTGAGGTGCTGAGCAGACAGAGGATGCTCAAAGGCCCTGAGAAAGAGCAAGGTGGGCCTGCTGTGGAGAAGATGGCCACTCCCACTGAGAGCCCGTGAGAACATTCCTTGTGGGCATACATCGTCATTAAACAGCACCTCCTCCATCCCAAAGCAATTCGGCAACACACCAAACCGAGACTTTCTGGGGGAAAGCCTTGGCCAAGATGGATAGGATTCAGGCCCCACATATGAGGACAGGCCTGGTCATCTGCAAGACCACAGAGGGATTTGTGGCTCCAGTGCGAGTATAACTCAGGCAGAAAGCAGCAGGCTTGCCCATCGGGGCCACAGGCACGCTGGAGCTGGACATCAATCACGCTGGGCACTCTGAGGCCCTGAGCCAGATGGAGCCCATCGAAGGGACAAGTGGCTTTGATGACTGGGCTGACTAACAGCCCTGCTCAACTCTGTCCATCACACCTACCTCACGAATTGCTTAATTCAGACGATTCACCAACATGATTGAAAACCACCACAAAACCGTACTGTGTGCTCTGCATCGGAACGGACTCCCTAAACTCCTTGCCGATTCTGACCCACGGTGGCCCTCTAGGACAGAGTCAGCCTGCCCCTGTGGATTTCTGAGACTGTGAATCACGACGGGGGCAGAAAGCCTCATCTGTGTCCTCCAGAGCACATTTCTGTTGGCAGCCCCTGTGCCAGCTGGGCTCCCACTGACTCAACGGCAGTGGGTTATCTGGACGCACAGAGGAGTTAGTGAATATATGCGGGGTGAGGTCACACAGTTCAGCTGACCTTCCAAGGGGAACACGAAGCCAGGGTTTAAGCACCTGACCCAAAGGGACCAGAGCTTCTGGAGTTCAGAGAAAGGTGAAGCCATGGAAACTCGCAGAGGATGATGGTGGGGCCATCCTTTGGGGCAGGCAAGTGCTCAACCCACGTGGCAGGAGTGGAGCAGGGAAGCCGTCTGCTAACAAGGGAAAGAGCAGACAGACAATAAGGCTGCAACCAGACTCAATACCACAACGTCTGGGTGTGCACATAGACACCCGTGTGTGCGTGCAGGAGCCTGTATGGAAGACAGACAGGCCTATTAACCAGTGTGCAGGAACACAGATTGCAAAGGCCATTTCAAGACAAACTTGAGCGAAGTCATCCAGCGACAGCGTGCTGAGTTGCTGTGACCTTGGGGGCTGTGCCATCAGTACTTCAGATGTCAGTGGGGTAAGCTGTGGGGGACCCGTTTCAGCAAACTTCCTGACTTCTTCAGACCAGGAGGAAATGTCTAGCAACCTACTTCTGAAAATGAGCCAATGAAAACTTCGGGGTCACCACAGAACATGCCCGACTCTCTTGATTCAGACGAGCCATCAGTTGGGCTCACTCCCTGCAGGAGGCCCTCATGGACAGAACAAGTAGAAGTCCCCTCCAGGACGAGGGAGATGGATTGGCACCGTAGCTGCAATGATAGGCAATCAGGATGACGCAGGGTCAGGCGACCCATTCACGTGAGACATAAGCCCACTAGGAACCAGAGATGAGTCAGCCAGGGCCCGAAGTAAAAGGCTGATGAAAACCACGGAGAAGAGGGGTCAGTGCTTACACACAGGCGGACAACCCGGGAGGTGGGTGACTGGCCGAAACACTAACAGATATCAGGAAGGGGAACACGACGAGTTTCAGTGTCCCCCTAGACTTCCCGCATCAGCGAGCCACCCTGTGGAGTAAGCACCCTATGGCGCCCCATTGGCCCACAACCTTACAGAATCCCCTCCTGTTGTGTTGGCCAGGCAGCGACGTAATTTTCACCAGCAGAACAGAACACAGATAACATGACAGCACCCCTTGGACTAAGTTACATCATCAGGCAAAAGTGACAGGGGGCGCACATCATTATGGGAGGCTCCGTCTCAGAGGACTGGGAAAAGCAAGACACCCTACTGGCCGTGAAGAAGCACACTGGAAACGGCCTATGGGGTGCACCTGCAACATTTTTTAAAAGTGTTTTTTAAACCACATCGCCTTCAAGTCCACTCCCACTCAGTGTGACCCCGTAACGTTACAAAGGAAAGAGCGTGTGAGGAAGCCCAGCTGGCTATCGGGGAGGGGAGGGGTGGGGGTGGGGGCTGGGGCTCAAGCCACAGGCAATAATGGGAGGTAAAAGGGAAGGAGGGACCCTAGGGAGGAGTTCCCACATTCTCCCTGATGTCCTCCCAGGAGCACTGTGGAGTCTCTGCTGGCACAGGGTGAGCACTCGGAGCCCAGAAGCCAGCGGTACAGTGAGGGACAGCCATCTGCCACCTTGGGGAGAGGGCCAGCTTCCTCAGGCCTCACGCCAAACCCACCTGTCACTCAGGGCACAGGGCCTTTGCCAGGGGAATGAGGGCACACTTGCTGGAAGCTTCTCTTGGAGAGGACATGAAAAGGCTTCAAATGTTCTCATAGTTTGTTTATGTACATATATACATACTTACATACATATAAATTTCAAAGAAGTAAGACAAGGTTCAATTCTTTGAACATTTTGCTATGGAATATTTTACATGATGGGTGTAGCATACCCTGTGCCCATAGTCCAGAGCTAATCGCCCAATCTCACCTCAGCCTGCCCTGCGTGATTCATTTGCAGGAAAACCCCAAGCATCTGATAAAGCTGGCTGAGAATGCTTTCATGCATGTGTCTACAAGAAACGGGCCTCGTCTTAAACAGCATCACATTAACCCTCATCAATGCTGCCACTTAGTCATTTAAACAGCCTCAATTTCACAGGTCTGTCCATCCATCCGCCTCCCTCTTTCACAGTTGGACTGTTGAAATTCGCATACAAGCAAGATGCGCATACTGCGTTTGGGTGGGTTCTTGGGCCTCTATATCCATAGGGTCTGCCCTGGTCCTGCCGTTTTCTTCCTCTTCATTGGTTTTGAGACCCCCTTTCAATTAATTAAATGACTACATAATTTATAGTACTCTCCTCTCTCTCCCTTCTTCTGACTCCTCTAATTTTCTCCGGGATAATATGTGCGTGTGTTTGTTTTAATTCTTTTAAATCCTTGAAGAGTCAGGACACTGGCGTGTTATGTTCGGCCTTGAGTAAGACCTCAGCCCCCGCAGAGCTCTGCGGTTCACCACATCCGCCTGCCCATTCCCTTACTGCTCTACCATTAACCATGACTGCAGTGATGACAAGGGCTCTGGTGGCACAGCGGTCATGAGTTGGGCTGCTAACCCTGGGGTTAGCTGTTCGAAACCACCAGTCGTGCTTTGAGGGAAAGATGAGGCTTTCTACTCCCATAGAGAGATATGGTCTTAAAAACTCACAGGGCATTTCTACCGTGTCCTATGAGTTGGCATCTATTCAATAGCAGTGCGTTTGTTTTTTGGGATGAATCACAAGCTCACTTTGGGCTTTAGCTCTGTTATCTGAATAAGATGACAGTGTAGATGGTGGTGGTGGTGACAGTGTTGACGGTAATGAAGACAGTATTAATTGTACAGTCACTTTATGTGTTAATGTCTTCTCAAGACCTGCTCTCTGATTTTTTTAATAATTTAATGGGGGCTCATACAACTCTTATCACAATCCATACTAAACCCATTGTATGTCAAGCACATTTGTTGCCCTCATCATTCCCAAAACATTTGCTTTCTATTTGAGCCCTTGGTATCAGCTCCTTGTTTTCTTCCCCCTTCCTCCTCATTCCCTCCTCCTCGTGAACCCTTGATGATTTATAAATTATTATTATTTTGTCATATCTTACACTGTCCGATGTCTCCCTTCACCCTCTTTTCTGTTGTCCATACCCCAGGGAAGAGGTTATATATAGATCCTTATAATCACTTCCCCCTTTCTACCCCACCTTCCCTCCACCCTCTGCTCTCTGATTTTAACGTACCCTTAAAGAATTGGTACAGAGAAATCTTCATTTGTTTTCATTGGGGCGGGGGGAGCACGGAGGGATGAGGATTTTTTTTTTTTTAATAAATCGCTTCATTGGGGACTCTTACAGCTCTTATAACAATCCATGCATCCACTGTACCAAGGACATTTGTACATTTGTTGCCATCCGCCTTTTCAAGACATTGTCTTTTACTTGAGTCCTTGGTATCAGCTCCTCTTTTTCCCTCCCACCATGAATCCTTGAAAAATTAAAAATTATTATTTTCATATCTTACACTGTCTGCTGTCTCCCTTTACCCAAGTTTCTGTTGTTTGTCCCCCTGGAGAAGTGGGTTACACGTCATAGATCTTTGCAATCGGATCCCCCAGGGATGAGGATATTACATAAATGACAAAAGAAAAGAATGTTTATGGGGAAACAGAATGAAGAGAAAATGGAATTTTTCCATGCTATGTCACCTTGACCTAAACACACAGCCTAAAAAAAACAGAGTAATATAAAATCAGAGTTTGACCATTGAGATGAAAAGTACATCGCAATCATAATCAATATTTGAGTAA
Organism: Echinops telfairi; assembly: GCF_000313985.2. Taxonomy (NCBI): domain Eukaryota; kingdom Metazoa; phylum Chordata; class Mammalia; order Afrosoricida; family Tenrecidae; genus Echinops; species Echinops telfairi. Next base: position 22,631,896 of record NW_022111372.1, read on the forward strand.
CATTTCATCATTGCAAAGCACTTTTTTTGCTTCCTGTTTTGCTGTTGCTGAAAATGTACACTGCAAAATGTACACCAATTCAACAGGATCTGTATGCAGCGACAATGCTGATATTCTTCAAGTTAGCCAATGACTCACATCCTTTTTCAGAATTGCTCCTTCTCCATAAACATGACCTTCCTCCCAGCGCTGTTCTCACAGACAGATAGTGCTTTAAGAAAACTACTTAGGGCAAACATTCTTCATCAATCAAACTACACTAAGGAGCCCTGGTAGTTTGTAAGCATTGGACCAAAACCAACAAGGCCAAGGGTTCAACCCACCAGCCACTCTGTAGGAGAAAGATGAGGCTGCCGGCACCATCAAAGACTGACAGCCTCTGTAGCCCTATGCAGGGTCTCTCTGAGTTAGAACAGACTTAATGGCAGTGGGTTTGTTTGGGGGGGTAAGGAACGCAAGTACAGAGTGATTTACACATTGGGCTGCTACCCTCAAGGCAGGCAGTTGAAACCACTTTCTGTCTGTTCCCTGAAACATTTTCAGACTCAGAAACCTTATTTAAGGTTGCTATGAGTTGGAATCAACTGAAGGGTGGTGGGTTTGGGAGTGTTTGGTTTGAAGAAGACTTACAATCTGGGTAATGGCTTCAAGGGTTCATCAATCCTCTATGGCTCCAGAAAGGCTGGATTCTATGGGAATCTGAAAGTCTGTTCTAAATCTCCTCTTCTCCTGCCCCATGATCAAGATCTCTGCCAAAAATTCAAAGCACCTTGTTACATATTAGCAAAGCATGATCCCAACTACCAGATAAGCGGACAAGACAAGCCGGGAAAATGCGAACGGCAGAATCATGGCGATGAGTAGGTGAGGATTCCACCAGATGGGCAGTTCGGCTGGGTACCTTTCCCTGCAAGGGGACACTGAGTGATACTGAGGAGATGCTGGTGGTCACAGTTGGCGCTGTGGTACTGGCATCTGACTCCCTCAAACCCTAAGCTCTGGAGTGTTTGTTTTGAAACCAGCTTCTTTCCAGTCCCACAGCAGTTACTGCCCCAAGAAGGCTCAATCTCAGATATTCTGTCGCCAAGCAGTAGGGAAGAGCACCCGCAGCTGCCACTACCTCTGAGAAGTACCCGGACCTGGGGCATCAGGGGCAAGGAGCTCTTGAGCCCAAGGAGTCATGGTCTCTTCCAGTTGTTGAACTGGATCTGGGGGGAGTTCTGGTCTCCCACTCGTAAAGGGGCTAAAAGAGGCCTCGAGGGGCTGTCGGGAATCAGGGGCGCAGGATCTGAGACTGGATGGCGCTCCATGCTCCGCTTCTTCTTTTCCTGGTGGTGACTCCTCCTTGGGCTCAGACTTGCTGCCGTCACGATGGTGAGACTCACAGGGAGATGGGGCGTGACAATGAGGCTGCCTGGCCTTTCTGGGCCAACCTGACACCTGGTCAGGGGGAGACCTGACAGACACCTGGTCTGATCGAGTCTGGCTCATGAGTAGAAACGTGCTTCCTACGATTCTGAAGGACTAGTGTTTTGTTTTAGAAGCAGATTGGCAGGCCTTTCTTCCGAGGTGCCCTGAGGCCGACTCACACCTCCAACCTTTCAGTTAGCAGTTGAGCTGTGTGACAAATACTAGTCTACTCTGATTCTCTCAGGATCTGGGACTAAAGCTCTCGTGCCATCGAGTTGATGCCGACTCACAGGGACCCTACAGGGCAGGGTAGAACTGCCCCTGTGGGGTTCCGAGACTGAAACTCTTTACAGAAGTAGAAATCCCTGTCTGTCTCCCTCGGAACTAGCTGATGGTTTCAAACCGCTGACCTTGCAGACTGCAGCCCAATGCACATCCACTGTGTCACCATGGAACTGGTAATAAGAAGTCTGCCTTGTCTCTCCATGACAAACCTGAGGGTGGTCAGGTTGGAGGGGAACCCTCGGTCCTAGCTCTTCTTCCATTCTTTCTACCACAAGAATAAGGAGCAGGGCAGGTAACAAGGCGCCGTCATTTGGGCCCTGATTCAGACAGGATTCAGAAGATAATTCAGATATTATCGCATCTTAAGAGGTCCCCTGCCTGCCCAAACTGAAGCTTCATACTTCAAAGATAGATTGTTAATTACACATTATGATCCCAATTATATCCAAGTGCTTTATAAAGCAGGATCTTTGCTGAACAATTTTATTGTTTTAATTCTTTTCTTCCATCATTTTTAATAACTACGCTCTGAGTTTTATTGCATTAAAATACAATTAAGAAAAAAAAGTCCTCTATATTTTAAATCTATTTAAATTCCTCTCTGTCTCTTTTTAACTTAAAGAATCCCTCTGCTATCTGGAGTGATGCAGCACACAATGTAGACAAAAGGCAAAAGGAATAACTGAGCTAAAATGAACAAGTTCCATTTAGGCAGGGAAAAAATGCTTGCCCACTTATTGTCGCACGAGGTATTCCCTTAAAGGATAGAGAAATCCAGTTCTGAGAGGGCAAGGGGAATCATACACTGGAGTGGGGGGCATGGGGACAGTGGTGGGCCAATGGGAGAATGCTTGACCTCGTTGTGGGAGATCCAGGTTGCATTCCCGGCCAATGCACCCACCCCATGTTTATCAGTGGAGCACTGGGTGTTGCTATGATGCTGAACAGGTTACAGTGGCGCCTCCAGACTAAGTGGTCCACAAGGGACCATGAAGGTGGCGGCTCATGGCGGCGCTGCACTGCACCACTCGACAGCAGCTACTGATAAACATCAAATCATTGACCCAGCTGGAAGTCGCCGCCCACACAGGTTACAGCCGAGGAAACCCATGGGGCAGTGCTGTCCAGTCACGGGGGGGCCCTCCGAGTCTAAACTCTTTCGAGAGCACCCAGCTTCCACCAACAACCAGCAAAACGATGCCACGGCCTTGTGCGAACCTACTCTTGCTGTATGGCACTTGCTTCCCAGTAGTAAGACCATGTATCTAACGTGAGCAAAAGTACAAGGTCTTAGTCCTGGACCCTAGCACACAGGCTGAGGCTGAGCAATATTTATCTCGCTGAGTGTCCTACAGTCCAGGGGTAAGCAAACTGTTTGGTAAAGAGTCCAGCAGCAAATACTTTAGGTTGTGTGGGCCAGCCATAGGGTCCCTACTGCAACCACTCCACATCGTCATTGCGGTACAAAAGTAGTCCTAGACCAGCGACCTGTGGGTCGTGACCCCTTTGGGGGTCAAACGACCCTTTCGCAGGGGTCTCCAGATTTATAATAGTAGCAAAATTACAATTATGAAGTAGCAACGAAAATAATCTTATGGTTGAGGGGTTACTACAACATGAAGAACTGTATTAAAGGGTCACGGCATTAGGAAGGTTTAGAACCACTGTCCTAGACAAAGGTAAGACGAGAGATGTAGTTGTGTGCAAATCAAACTTTATTTCCATGGGCTGTAACTTGCTGGCCCCTGTCTTAGTTGTCAAGGAGCTTTAGTGGTGTTGGGCTGCTAACGACAAGGTACGCAGTTCGGACCACGGGAGAAAGAGGAGGTTGCCTGCTCCCTTCCATACTGACACTCCCCAAACCCCACAGAGGCACGTCCACCCTGCGCTGTCCAGCCGCGGAGTCAGAACCCCCTCAACAGCAGTGAGCGCCTTTGGTTCCCGTTTCAGAGCGCTAGGATGCAGGGGAGAGCAGAAGCCAGCACAGGATGCAGGAAAGCTGCAGAAACAAGCAGAGAGCCAGCTGGTTTGAGATGGGGTAAACAGAGTATGACGACCGCCCACCCCACACACTGAGGAGTGAGCGCCTAAGAGCAAAACCGCATCTCAGTCTGCTGGGGAAAGAGTCATTTCTCAGCCAGGTTTGCTTTAAGATGCAAGGGTTTCCCCCAACAGAAGACCCTTCCATGCTACCATGGGGCCTGCTCCCTAACCTGGAGGTCCATTTCTGGTTGCTGCTGCTGCTGCTGCTGCTAGTAGTCATGGCGATGGCTCTGACGCTCATCAAAGCGCTACAGAAGGAAACACCGTCCACTTCTGCACCGTCTTCATGACCGCTGACAGGGCAGAGCTGTTGTTATGGCGATTGCGACAATCCACCTCACTGAGAATCTTTCCTTTCCTCTGCCCCCCTGTTGACCAAGCATGCTGTCCAGGCATTTCTAGAAACTGGTCTTGCCCGATGGCACGTCCAGAATCCACAGCACAACGTCTCACCAACCAGGAGCATCCCATCTTTATTTCTACTAAGGTAAAATTGGAACTGGAGCTCATTCGAGGTGCTTCCAAAATTGCCAGATCTGGTGGCCCCCTTTTTACAGCAGGCCTCGCACTTTGGAAAAGGAGCCAGCCAGGCTGGGGGTACAGCCGGTGGTCACCGAGCACAGAGAGTAACTGTCCTCCAGGGAATGCACCCACCCAGCAACTCAGAAACCACCCAGGAACAAGAGCTAGGTAAGCGCACTTCCCACTCCCAGTCCTGAATGGCCGGGAGGGCTCCGGGTGCCAACAGCAGAGGTCCTCCCTGTCACCTCCCAACTCCCACACGCAGGTGCCCTCGCTCTGGTCTCCACCACGCACACACTGCACATCCCGTTGGGCTCTCTTGCAAAGAGGAGTCGGCACCCAGCTGCTGCCCTTCTCCTCAGTCTCCCTGATTCTGCCCTTAACCCCTACCCAAGACGATTCTCATGCTCAAAGTCTGATCATGCCCACCCTCAGCCCAAAAGCCTCTCTTGAATGGACCCCAAAGTCCTGGCTCTGAAAGGAATTCAAGGCCCTAGGCAATCTGGACCCTAATTCTCATCACCTGCCTAATCACCCCTCAGCCGGCTCCCACTCATTCAGTCACGGTGTGTCCTCAGACAAACCAGGTACACCTGAACTCTGGACCCCAGCAATGCTCCCCCCCTCACCTCCTTTGAGTCTCTGCTTAAACTTTGCCTCCGGAGGCTCTCCCAGGTCACAACCCTGCCCTGCTTCAGAGCCCCTAAAAGGCTCTAGGTTCAAGTCCATCCAGAGGCACCATGGAAGAAAGGCCTGGCTGCCTACTTCCAAAAAAGCCTTGAAAATGTCTGGAAGCACAGGTCTACTCTGGTCTACTGCAGGGAGTCGCCACGAGTCAGAGGCAAGTCCACAGCAAATGTGGTATCTTGTTACCCTCCTATACCCGACCCCCACCCAGGTCTCCCCGGTGCCCTCCTTGTGTTACTTTTTCTCCACAGCACCCAGCAGCGTCTGGCAGACTCCACGTCACAAGGTCATTCGTTTGCTTATCACATGACTTGGCACGCACTAGAATGCCCAGAACAGGCACAGGCAAATAGTAGGTGTGGAAGGTGCATTGATGGAATACACTGATGCCTTCACGCCTGTCTGTTCTGGAGTATCTAAGACTATATCTGCACACGCACACACACACACACACACTTTTTTTTAATCTCTGATTTTCCTTCAGTTTAATTTATTCTGGTCTCTCCCTGTGCCAATCCACATCACCCTTATACTTATCCACTGCACCCCTGTACACATCATTCCTTCTATCCGTTCCCTGCTATCTGGAAACATCTGCTCAGAATAATTCAGATACATGTTTTTAATTCCACTTCTATAAACTCCTCAATTCACCATAAGGGACGCTATTAACCCAAGAGTTGACACTGATGTTAAAAAAAGAAGAGATCTCCTGGCCACCTGTGGGGATGAAAGGAGACCACTGCGTGAACAGAACGCACCAGGCATTGCTCGGGCTCTCCTGCACACACTGTGCCCCGAGTTAAGTAAAGGAGGGAAAGAAAAACAATCACCCTGATGTGTTTCTTGACAGAAATTCGGGGAGGGGTTAAGGGTACAATCAGGGAGACCTTCTTGTGGCTCTTAACAAAATAACACAACCCGTGGGTGGTGCAGACATTCCTGGATGCCAACTGAAAGGTAGGAGGCTATGAGCTCACCCAGAAGGGTCAGAGAAGAAAGGACTGGCAGTCTGGTTCAGAAAAGCCATCCATGGAAAACCCCTAGACTGTACCCTTTCATCATCCACACGTCTGGAAACGAACCCACCCAGGGGCTGATTTTTCAGAGAAACAATAGGCAGGTCTACAAGGGAAATCTAAGTGACATGGAGGTACGCGCACCTCATCATAATCAACCAGTTAAAAGTTAAAAGCAGAACACTGACCCCAAAAGTTCAGAATCATTAGGAAAGAGGGAGAAAAGGAAACGGGAAATGCAGAGAGGAAGCGGGATAAGCAATGTTAACGCTACGGAGATTGCAATCAATGACATGAAGCAAAATGTGTATGTATTAGTGCATGTAAACAGCACTGAAGCTACAGCTCAGGGAGAGGGACGTGTCTGATCAGAGCACACAGGAGCAAATGAAGGGAGAGGAAGAGAGAGTGGAGCACATCCTGACCCACCAAGCCCTGAGGATGATATTCCTGCTCAGAGCAGCCTATGCACAGGGAGGACCATAGGGCCAGCCCCACTATGAGATACGATGACAACACTGAGGCAGTTCGGGAATTATGTCCGATCTGACCCCACCACACCGAGGTGAAACACTAAGGACATGCAACAGAACAGCAAAGGGAGCAGAGCAATGAAGTCCCAGGGAATACCAAAAATAGAGAGGGACCAGGGCTTGGCACCTCATCAGACTCGACTGGAAAACATTCCTAAAAGTCAACAAGCAGACCTTGAACTATTTATAGGCTTTTATTTTATTTTTTTGTCATTGGTTGTTATTTTCTTTTGTTGCTTGGTTTTGCTGTCTTGTTTTTGTTCATATTATTATCTCTGCAGGTCTAGATAAGATAGGCAGGATAAACAATCCAGAGGAGCGAACAACTGGACTGATGGTTGGGGCGGGGGTGGGGGAACAGAGGGGAGGGCCGGACATGGGAGATGGGGGGCAGGGGAAAGGAAGTGGGTGTTAACAAACCCAGGGACAAGGAACTAACAAGTGATCTAAAATCGATGGTGAGGAGGGTGTAGGAGGCTTGGTAGAGCTTGATCAAGGGCAATGTAATCGAGAGGAACTACTGAAACCCAAATGAAGGCTGAGCATGATAGTGAACAAGAAGAAAATAAAAGGAAATAAAGGAAAGAACTAGGAGGCAAAAGGCATTTATAAAGTCTAAATACAGGCATGTACCTATGTAAATATATTTATATATGACAATGGGGAATAGATCGATGTGCATATATTTATAGGTTTAGTATTAAGGTAGCAGATTGACATCAGGCCTCTACTCAAGTATTCCCTCAACAAGAACACTTTGTTCTAATAATCCGGCATTCTGTGATGCTCACCTTCCCAAGACAAAATGGGTGCATAAGCAAATGTAGTGAAGAAAGCTGATGGTGCCCAGGTCTCAAAAGATACAGTGTCTGGGGTCTTAAAGGCTTGAAGGTAAATGAGCGGCCATCTAGTTGAGATGCAACAAAGCACACATGGAAGAAGCACACCAGCTTGTGTGATCATGAGGTGTCAATGGGATCAGGTATCCAGGATCAAAGAACAAAATATCATATCATTGTGAATGAGGGGGTGGTGGTGGAGTGGAGACCCAAAGCCCATCTGTAGGTAATTGGACATCCCCTTACAGAAGGGTCTTGGGGAGGAGCCAAGCCAGTCAGGGTGCAGCATAGCACCAATGAAACATACAACTTTCCTCTAGTTCATTAAAGCTTCCTCCCCCACCCACCCCCTCTATCATGACCCCAATTCTACTTTATAAATCCAGCTAGATCAGAACATGTACATGGGTACAGATAAGAGCTGGAAACAGGGAATCCAGGACAGATAAAACTCTTAGGAACAATAAGGAGAGTAGCCATACCAGGAGGGGAAGGGGAAGGTGGGAGGAGAAAGAGAGAGCCGATCAAAATGATCTACATGTAACCCCCTCGCAGTGGGATGGACAACAGAAAAGTGGGTAAAGGAAGACATCAGTCAGTGTAAGACATGACAAAATAATAATTTATAAATTATAAAGGGTTCATAAAGGGGTGGGGAAAGGAGAGGAAAAAATGAGGAGCTGATACCAAAGACGCAAGTAGAAAGAAAATGCTTTGAGAATGATGATGGCAACAAATGTACAAATGTGCTTGACACAATGGGATGTACAGATTGTGAAAAGAGTTGTATGAACCCCAATTAAATGATTTATTAAAAATAAAAAGCTTTTAAAAACGGGTGACCTTCTCTGTAAACCGTCACCCAATGTACAACAGAAAGTTTTAGAAACACCAACCATAAATACTAATAATAAAATTGAACTCTTGATCCACTGAAGCAATCATCAGACTTCAAATTCCATGGGATCCTAACTATTCAGTGAACTGAAACAAAGAACCGTTGCTAACAACGAATTCAGCACGCACAAAAGAAAGCTCCAGGGAGCACAGCTGTGGTCTGGCTTACAGGGAGCCCCCTGAGTCAGGGTCATCTTGAGTCAAGAGGGACAGGACAGCAACTGTTTCTGGTAATGAAATCGCAGGCTGGAGCCAATGGCCCCCAGTGGCTGCCAAAGGGCGCTGGACCAAGCTGACAGGAAATGGAATGGTGGGTGGGCCAGGCTGACCACACCTGTCAACAGCGCATTTCACAAAGTGCGAGGTGTCACCAGATGGAAGTCGGATCACCCAACAGTTCAGTTACTTCTGCCTGAACCTGGGAGCCTGAATCTGATCTAAGCTTTCTTGGAAATACACACGATACATGGCACCCAGGGGTGCCAGCAAAAAAATCCAGATGGTGTGGAAGTCCGCCGGACAAATGGCCCCGCGCCTCGGACAAACAAATTCCAAGAGTGAGCGCGGGCAGAATGCAGGCCCTGATACCCCCAAAGGAAGAAACGAAAGGGGCTGTCAACCAGATGCAAACTGCAGACATTGCTAAGAGCCTCTGATTATCCCGAGATATTTTTAACCAGCTGTCAAAAAATATTTATAAGACAATCAATGGAATTTGAACATGAATATTCATTTACATTAAGATGCAAATAAGTGCTCTTGTTTTTTTTAATGTGTGTTGGTAATTTTTAAAAAATATTTTATTGCAAGTTTGGGGAAAATTTGCCTAGTAAATTAGGTTCTCATTGAACAATTGCTCTCCCTATCAAAGGTCAGTTCCTACAGCACAGCTCTCTTCCAAACTCATGTGTTCAAACACGTCTCTCGATCAGCAGCAGGTGGCTGCAGGCTAGTGTTCTCCGTGATGCGCTTCTCACTCTTATGGGGGGGCCTTCAACAAAATAACAAAACCAACAAAAAGGGGGATACATTTTGTATCATAGAGGGGAAAAAAAACCCTCTATTTTGTGATGCGACCTATTATCAAATTTTTAACAAAACTCAAATGGACATCTCAAACCACTGAAGCTCCTCAGTGAGTCCCTGGGACCACTGCCGCTCCTCATGCAACATGTTTGGGATGGAGCAAAGCTGGCGAGACCGTCAACCTCAACAATGAAGAAACCCACGGAAGTCCAGAAATAAGCGAAAGACAACCACAGATGCCCTCTGGTGTGAGAGCTACTGACGCTGGGATCTCACTGCGTTCAGCATTTTCAAATGTATGCAAACAACTGAGCTTCAGCAAGCTTTCAGCTGGATGGATGTCAACAGCATTGCTGACGATCAGCTAGCTCAATCTTTGATGCAAAAACAAAGCTCATGAAGACAACTTTATGAAAAGAATTGGACCCAGGAAGGGGGGTTGGATTTACCAATAAGAGCCAGAGAGCAAGATCCAATCAAAGCACTAACTTACAAGGTGGTTGGCTGGACCAGTTAAACTCAAGGCAGAGAGGTTGGCCTAGAAGTTTATGGTAATTGTTTTTTGGGATCCCAAAGGGAAATCTTGATAGATTCTCCCACAGGATGAGCAAGGACGCTTATTCAGAATGAGCTTTAGGAAAATTGTGCTGAGGAATTGTTTTTTCCACGGTGACAATGCACCTACTCATTCTTCGAGGGTCGAAGGGCAGTCCAGTGAGAGTTTGGTTGGGAAATCTTACCCCATCTGATGTGCCCCTTCAGACTTCTTTGTGGGCCCAAACTGAGAACATTGAAAAGGAACACGATTTGAGTCCCTCGTGCATGCCAAAACTGTTCTTTGGACTTGGTATAAATCAAAGAGAGCAGAGTTCTTCCAGGGAGGGTTGGAAATAATGACAATGCTTTCAGAAATCCATAGACCTAGATGGAGGGTAGGTCCAGAAACAATAACATCACATGTTTATATTTTTGTTTATTTGATAGTTTTGTTGGTGACCTTTTTGACCCTCGGCTTTCTGAGTGCCATGGTTACATTTTTCAGATGTGGCAGCATTCTCATGATTCCCATTCTAGCTGTTCTACTTCCATACACGTGGCTCCCTCATCCCCCCTCCCCACTCTCGCCACCGGTTCCCAAGCTTATGTGTTCTACTGGCCCCCTTTTTGGGGGTGGGGAGACAGACGATGGATGAGGGACTCACTCAGCACTCCCACACCCAGCAATTAAAACTGCTGAACTGTAGCCCATGATCCAGGATAAATTGTAGGTATCTGCTTTTGCAGCTACCAGGATTGTCCTGGAGCACGCATACCCACACGGGGGTGGGGGTTGGGGTTGCCCACTTTGGGAAACCAAGCTCCACTGCAAATCCTGGCCACGATTGCTGAAAGGAGCATAGTATTCAAGGGTGGCATTGTTCATCTTATCTGCCCCCCTGACTTTGGATTAAAGGTGACCCCTGGGAGGGGGTAAGCTCCAAGTTTAAAAGGCAGTACCTAGTCTCTGACAATCCAGGCGATCTGGTCTTTGGTAGGAATTCTGAGTTTTGTTCTACCTTTTTATCCCATTCCATCCGGGACGATGCGGTTCTTGTCTCAAAATAGGTGATGCCGTGGACCAGGTAGACTTGTAGCGCTGCAGACCCGCTTCTTCTTGGAATCTTTGGTTTCTTCTCTCTTTTGTTCCACGCATGCAGAGGCCAACAGTGTGGTTCTCTGATGGTCACTCACAAGCTCCCAAGACCCCAGGTGCAAGTCACCAAACTAACAGGTAGAACACTGCCTGTCATGTACTGCTTACTGTTCACGGTGGTCAGCTTGTCAATACTTAACAGTATCCTTAAGAATTCTCATCTTGTAGAGAAGAGCCCTGGTGGTGTAGTGGTTTCGCACTGGGCTGCGATCCACATGGTGGGCAGTTCTAAACCACCAGCCGCCCTGCAGGAGAGAGACTGGGCTCTCTACTCCCATAAGCAGTTAACAGTCTCAGAAATCCACAGGGGTTGCTATGAGTCAGCATTGACTCGATGGCAGTGAGTGATGAGTTATAGAGCCATGCAAAATAGTTATAAATTAATCTGATCTTTTAAAAGCCCCAATAGTACTCTCCAAACAAAGATACAAATGGCTCTCACCAATTTGCTCCTGTTTTCTGTGTTTTCTGTGGCAGTCAGGGCCTTACATGCCCATGAGTGAGGCGATGGGGCGGGCGCCAGCTCTAGCAAGTCAACGGCGGCCACAGAGCAGACCCTGACTCACAGTGCCCCACTGAGTCTGGGAGGCTGTAAAACTCTATGGGGCAAGCAGCCTCGTCTGTCTCCTGTACAGCGGCCAATGGGCTGGAACCCCTGACCTTCCGAGGGCTCACCAGGGCTCCTTGGGAGCCCAGGAATAGGGAACAATTGCTAATGAGAACAAAGTTGTCCTTAAGTGATGATGGAAACGTGCTCGAGTTGATTGTGGCAATGATTGCGCAATTCTGTGAACACATGCAAAGTCATTGAATTGTATGCCTTGAAAGAGAGAATTGTACAGCATGTAGATTTATAGCTACCAAAGCTATTACCAAAAAAAGAAAGGTAAGAGACAACAATCGTTTCAAAATACTTTCAGTGGCAAAGCTGTGTCATTTTAAAACCTTATTTATTTGCTCAGCGGAGTAACAAAATTAAGACCAGTGAGTAGCCGCGAGCGCAGACTTCGGCTCGTTACCAAAGGAAAAAACAGCTGCCATCAAAGGTGCTCCAAGTCGTGCTGATGCTGCATGTGTCCGAGCGGAACTGTGTCCTGAAGCCAACTGCTATGCCTTTCTTCCGAAGCACCTGGGGGTGAGATGGACGCTCAAAACGTCGGATTTACCGGTGTCCCTTGTCCAGGGACTCCTGGTACGAAAGCAGAGCTCATGCACAACCAACCCACAAGGGGGCGCCAGCGCTACTCCTGTGCTGCGTGGAGGCAGAGCCTGCACACCTGGGCTGCAGGCACTGGGTGGTGTGGGAGCAAACGTGATGCAGAAACCCAGACAATTCCAAGGTCTATGCTGGGTAGGCAGCAGCCCTGGTGGCTTAACTGTTAGCATTTGGCTGCTAGCCAAATGGTTGGCAGCTTGAGGAAACGCTAGGAGGAACGGCCTGGCAACCTGGATCTGTAAAGATTTTGGCCTAAGAAACCGTATGGGGCAGCCCTCCTCTCCTAACAGCTCTATTCTACCCAACAACAACCACAACACAAGGTCGTCCTTCCGAGTCACACAACAGCAACCTGCTGGGTAAGGATCACTCAGCTTGACAGAGAAGGCAGCAGACAGTATCAGCAGGATCCAGACCTCCACTGCCCCTAAACCTCTGACTGCCTATCACAGTTCCTCACTTTGTGTTGCAAAACCTAGAAATGCCCGGCTTCTACACATCAAACATCCACAGGATGAAGGGAATCTTAGCTTTGAGTACAACACTATGTGAGGAACAACTTATGTGCAGCCCCTGTGACAGTGAGGCGGACTGGTGCATCCTCATCAAGCATAACGAAGGCTCGCAAAGTGGCATTAGAGACAGGCATAGAAATAAAACAGAAGAACCAAAAAGCTGAATTGAAAAGCAGCTGACACAAACACAGGAAGCGCTAAATCCCTAACAGGATTATATAACTTCCACAACACAAACTAAGCAATTACCACTAGTGCCTGATACCTGGGGTGCCTTTCAGAATAACCAAGCTGCCTCCATTTGGCTCTGAAAAGCACCACCTATTGGATAGACATTATGTAAGAATGCAGGACCACTCTCACTGCCATTCAGTCCATTCTAATTCATAGCAACCCTACAGGACAAAGTTGAATTTACCCTTCAAGTCTCTGAGAGTAGAAGGTCTCGTCTTTCTCCGTCCGAGCAGCTGGTGTGGTGTCCAGCTGCGGGCCTGGCAGTGCACAGCTGAGGCATACCCACAAAGCTCTGGCTGTCCGTCTTTCCCACCGTGGTCAGTGCCCTGGAGGCTGACCTCACCGGCCAGCATCAACCAAGCTCTCTTGTCCTCTTGCCCCTTGGAAAGCTATCCCGTGGGGGGAGAGCAAAGGTGTTGAGTTGCCTCCAATGCAGAGTGTGACCTTGTGTAAACTGTTGACGGTCCTGTGTCACCGTCATGATTGTTGGTATGTTTTGTGACTACTATGCTAAACATGTGCTCGAACAACAGTGCCCTGCGAGATTATTAATACAACGTGTACTACCAAGACAATCAAGCCCATTCAGCATAGAACAGTGTCTCTCAACCTGTGGATCGCAACCCCTTTGGGGGCTGAACGACCCTTTCACAGGGGTCGCCTCATACTTCCTGCATATTAGATATTTACATGATGATTCATAACAGCAGCAAAATGACAATTATGAAGTAGCAACGAAAATAATGCTATGGTTGGGGGTCACCCCAACAGGAGGAACTGTATGAAAGGGTCGCGGCAGTAGGAAGGTTGAGAACCACTGCTCTAGAGGAAGGATGGCGAAACGTGGGCTTGTTTCCTTGGCCACGTCATCAGGAAAGCCCAAACACTAGACAAGGTGGGTATTCCCGGGATCCCTCTGGCCACAGCTCCTCCCAGGCGGCTTTCTCCTTCTGTCTCCACATCCAAGGTTTGCAGGGGCTTCCCACTTTGGGCCCAGAGTATACCTCACTCCCCCTTTCTGAGTTTCTTTGTCCGGGGTCACCATTCTCCTCCATCACCTTGTGGAGGGCACCCCTCTTTCTTCTTGGAGCCCCTGGCTGAGAACAGGAAGGAGAGAGGGAAGGCACAGAACCGGAAGTCCCGTTTTCCGTACGGCCCTCAACTGAAGGGGTGGGAGAGGAGAGCACGATCTTATTTTATTTACTTATTTTATACTATTCAACTCTTTTATTTCGTTCTCGCCCCCCCCCATTAAGTGTTAATACTTAACACTTAAATATATGTACATAGACCTATATCCCTATCATTTTATATATAAATATATTTACATATGTACGCGCTTGTATTTATACCTTAATAAATGTCCTTTGCCTCCTAGTTCTTTCCTCTATTTCCTTTTACTTTCCTCTTGTCTCAGACATCACACCATTCCACAGTTCAATCGCAACAAGCAGAACTGTACAATTGCTATGACAAGCTGTTTCAAAACATTTTCTTCCTTCTTGCACTCCCTGGTGTCGGTCCCGTACCACCCAGGAGTCCTTGTTCCAGGTGGTGTCCCATCAGTTTGTCCACCTGGGTTTCATGAGAGCCCAATGATACGCTAGACCAGGCGTCCTCCAACCGCGGCCCGCCCGCCGAGAGCAATTATCTGGCCCGCCGGGTGCTTTTGCCCCGCTTGTGTTTTTACTTCAAAATAAGATTATGTGCAGTGTGCATAGGAATTTATTCATAGTTTTTTTTTAAACTATAGTCCGGCCCTCCAATGGTCTGACGGACAACGAGCTGGACCCCTGTTTGAAAAGTTTGAGGACTCTTGCGCTAGACATTATCATGCGTCTCTGAATCCATGAAAAGGCAAATTTACGCACAGCCCAATACTGTCTCAAAGGTGGACGCAAAGTTGTGCAAGAGAAACACAGAAACAGCCCTTGTCTGTGTGCCAGGAGAGGACACATGCCTAAGCACGAGGAGTGGACACAGAGCTCCTGGCAGGAGAAAGTTGGGAGCAGTGGTGGTTGGATAACAAGATGAACATACTTGGTGTCGCTGAGCTGTACGTGTGAAGATCGCTGAAATGCCAACCGTGGTGGAGTGCAAGCCCTTGGCTTGGTTCTTCTATCCATCGTCTTAATACCTCCCACCAAATGCCTGGTTGGACGCGGAAGCATTTAAACAAGGGGCAGAGAACTCTAACTCGGGGATCTGCCACTCTGCTCGATACAGGAGAACCGTCTCAGAAGAAGACAGAGAACCCCAAGGCCACCCAGACAGAGCGGCTACCAGTGGAGCACAGGTGAGAGCCTTGCCTGAAGCGAGCGGAGGAGGAGGCAGCGGAGGCAGCAGCACCACACTCGTGAGACAGAGCGGAGGAGCCGCTCTAGACCAAGAGACGAGCAGTAGGCTTTGGGCAGAAGACTGGTTTGTGGAGCGGGGTGTCCCTGGGCATCAGACCCAGAGTCCCTCCAAGGCAGCATCAAGTCGAAGGCAGAGTACAGGAGCTTTGTGGCATGTGCCTGAGCAAGGCAGAGGCCAGCACCCAGAGAGAAACTCGCTTGACTGCATAGCTGAAAACTGTAATCTTGATAATGCTTTCTGAGCCTGATCATGGGCCGCCTGCTAACTTCCCTATAAACCTCATAATCATGAGTGCGATCTGAGTTTTATGCAGCCATTGCAATAGATTTTGCAAAATTATATGCTGCAAAGGCAGCAGAGGGGTAGAGTGCATGCAAGCAACATTTGGTGAGGCATGCCCCGACCTCTGGGTGGAGTTGTTCTCTGTCCATCTCGTATGGTCTGAGGAGGTCAAATGTCGCTTCCACACCATTTCCTCAGCAACCTGTGTGTGACATCTATGCTGTGTGACATCTATGCTGTGTAACATCTATGCTGTGCTGCTGCTACATGCCATTGAGTTGGTTCCAAACCACACCAACCCTACATGTAGCAGAATGAAACGCTGGCCATCCCTACATCACCCTCACAATTGTTACGTTTAAGCCCATTGTCGCAGCCACTTAGTACCTAAATATTTACCACATCTCTATCAGTTGTGTGTGTGGGGTTTACCATAGCAGATTGACCCAGTGGTAGCAACAATGGGGCTCAAACACAACGATGGTAAGGATGGCACAGGACCGGGCGGTGTTTCATAAGGTCACTATGAGTCAGAACTGACTCACCGGCGCAAAAGCAGGTGGTAGGCACCCAGGTTAGCAGCAAGTGCAGGAACACTGCCTGCCCACCCACCCCTCCCCTCACTGTGGGAGCTGGGGCTAAAGGTGGGCCCGCCACCCTCCTCCCCACTTACTGCCCACTCACCCAGCAGAGGCAGCTGGCACTGTGTGTTCCCAGATCGCTCCGGCTTGCTCCCGCACAACAATCACTCCCAGCACTCGGCTGACATTTACAGAGCTCAGCAGGTGCTCTGGTGCACACGCAACGGCAGAAACCATTCAGAGCTGCGGGAAAATCTCATCCTGTGGTTCTGAACAGCTCTGGGCTGCTGAAGCAGCAACCCGGGAGAGGGAACATCCAGGCTTACAGAAGAGCAGAGCTGGCCCTGCAGCAAAAGGCCCACATGATACAAAAAGCCCAGAACCTGTCGGGGAAGAGATCTGACCGAGAGGCCTTGAGCCTCAACCAGGGCTGCAAGCGTGTGACCTGTCCATCCTGGGCTAGTTTGTTCCTTTGCAAGACGGAGATGACAGGCTAGGTCAGCAAAGGTCAAATGCTCAGCCTTTCTAACCCACCCTGAGACAGCTCAGAAGACAGAGCGGGGGATCTGCTTCTCAAAGGCCACACGGGCCCTTGAAACCTCTGTAGACGGTGGTGCTATTCTGCACACATGGGATGACCATCAGTCAGAATTGATTCGGGGGCAACTAACAAACACCTTCAGTATGCACCCACAGGTCTGCTGTGAGAGGAGGTGAAAAAAAAGTTGTGATCCAAGGATTGTAAATAGTAAAATCCAAGATGGAAGAAGGAAACTGTATTACAGCTGAAATGCTGAGCACCCCGTTTGCAGAGGGCAGTGGATGGCAGTGAAAGCCCAAGTGCACCTGGAGCCTCTGAGGAAGGTCCTCTGATCACTGACGATGGGTGTGAATAGCCTCGCTACAGACATACAGCACTGGGAAGTGCAATAACGTGGATGTATTTTAGTGAAATTTGTTCTCATATGTTTTTCTGCTTTCTTTTCTATTGAGGTTTTCCTCTAATTTATTTTGTTATAGTTGTTGGAAGTGAGCCAAGTCTTACAAGTTCTCCTTTATATAAAATCAAAGATAGGTAAATGAATACGAGACGGTAACTGGGTTACTAGTTTCTTAGGGTTACGGCAGGGGAGGTTGGAGGAAATTGGGAGCTAATAATAAGTAGCACAATGAAGAAAATATTTTAAAATTGCTTGTGTGATGACTGTACAACTCTTTTAAATATATTGCAACACTTGTATTGCATGGTGTGTGAATCATTTGTCAATAAACATGGGGAGAAATGTGAGTAGGCAGAAACAAATGTCGGCAGACAACACTGGCAGTAACCTCAGAGAGCTGATGCCAACAAGGGGTGACCAGGCTTCAGAGAGGCTGCACTGGCAGGAGCCAGAAACGCTGACCACGGGGCACCTTCGAATCACTGTCGTCTTCCGGCCACTGGGGCAGCTCGGAGCAGAGGCAGGAGCACTGAGCTCCCGGTAAGGGGGATGGAAAACCCGGGAACAGGGATGACTGAACAACATAAGGAACTCTTTGAGTGCCCCTGAGCTGCACCGGTGAGGATGGATAACATGCCAAGAGTTTTGTTACCTATAAATTCATTTTAAAACTTAAAAAGATTTTTGAAAAAATAATAATGAAAGGCTGGCATAGAAACCAGACAGCCTGTCACTTGTCCTTGGCATTTACTAACTGGGTGACCTTCAGCAAGCTGTATGACCCCTCTGTGCCTAAGTTTCGTCAACAAGAAACCTGGCATAGCCAGTCTCCAGCTTGTTAACATAGAGCTCTGGTAGCACTATAGGTTAGCCTCTGGGCAACTAACCAAAAGGTTGGCTGTTTGAATCCACCAGCCTCTCCGTGGGAGAGAGATGAGGCTGTCTGCTCCTATAAAGATTTATAGTCTTGGAAAGAGTACAGAATCAACTCAATGGCAGTACGTTTTTGCACTTTTAAAATACTGTTCATTACCAAACTAACAAATAGATCGGCTCAGGCAAAGTTCGTAAGGTATGCTATATGACATACAGTCAAACCACCACCATTTGCCAGTGTGTCACACTATGGTGGCTTCGTCTTGCTATGATGCTGAGAGCTATGTCACCAGTGTTTCAATTTCCAGCAGGGACGCCTATGGTGTTAGAAGAACTTCCAAGATGCAGGCAGCCTGACGATCTCCTTCCGGAAATTAGCCCATGAAGAAGAGAAGACTAGCAGCACAGGGCTGGAAGGTCAGTCCCTTCAGTTGGAAGGTGCTTCCCCAAGTGCACGGCCCACTTAGCAAAGGTCCTGAGCACAGCAGCAGCTGGGACGATGGCACCGGACCCGGCGATGCTTTGTTTCTGCTGTACGTGACTCCACGCTGACACAACCACCGCTAACCCCAGCACACAGCGATTAACTCAGCGAGGACTGCCTGCCATGACTGCCCAGCACACTGCATCCAGTTTCCAAGCAGGCCTCAGTGCTCTGAAGACCAGCCCAGGCCCCACACCAGGAAGAAAGGCCTGGCAACCTGTTTCCAAAAATCACCCAAAGAAAACTCTGTGGATTACAACACTTTGACCCGCCCATCAATCAGAGAGTTGGCTCAGGCCGGGGCAGCTTTATGTTCCATTGTGTGTTGAGGGGAGAGAAAGCTTGCCCGTAGCTGAGGGCCAACTAGCCATCGGCCAAGAGCAAGGCCACTCACGCTGCCAGAGGCGGTATCTGAATCCCTTGGAAGAAAGACTGCACAAGCTATCTTTCTACGGATGCCTTTGGGAATAAAGATAAATGTCCCAGTGCCTGGAACGGCTGCCGACGGCTTGCTTACACAGCCTTTTCCTTCTCCAGACAAATGAGAAAACATCAGCGCTTCGGAATATGCCTCCTCTTCAATTAAGACGTGGATGTCGGAAAGCACTTTTGGCAGGATGGACTAAGTGTTTGCCACTGTCCTCTGACTTGCAGTGCTCAAGGTTGGCAGGGCGATTTATTTTTGTTGATTAAACCAAAGACCGACGGAAAGGGCCTAAAAATTGACTAGCCACTTAAAGCCAATGATGCTCAGCAACTAAATGTGCACGATTAACTGTGTCAGAGTCATAAAAAGACCTCCTCGTTTTACTGCCGGCTTCGGGATTTACACCATCAGTGTCTGTGCGGAGGGCAAGATGCAGCGAGGGCTGCATTATGCAGCACTTGTCTTTTGCTAGTACAGAAGGAAGACACGCAGAGAGCAGCCCGGGCCTCGCAGGCTGTACCGCTCTGCTGATTCTCAGAGAGGAGACTCGGGCTGAGCAAGGTCGCTGCTGTCTCACCCTGTGTGCACTTGTTCTTCCGGAAACGACTGCTCCTCCCTCCGGGGCCAAGGTGTGGGGAGGACGACCGCCATAAATATCCAGCTCCTTCATCTTTTCTGCTCACTCTCCAAGGGGATGACTGTTCAGTCAGGCAGCCAACCAAGCAGTCGGTGGGTGTCGGACACTGTGGCAAAGCGACTCGGTGCGCACAGGGGCACGGGAAGCTGGCGCCAGATCAGAGGGAGGCTGCTCCTAATTGCCACCACAAGGTGAGCACCACGCACGACAGTAATCAAGTCAGTCACAGTCGCCACAGCCCCGGGCAGCAGACACTTCCTGGAGGTCAGAGCGTGGATGCTGCTGGCGGCCGTACATTTTCGAACCTCATTGTACATAATTGTTCATCACTGACCCATTCTCCAGCCCCGCCTGGGCTGGAACCTGTTGCCAGGCAACCAGCTTGCTCCAGCTACCTTCTGAGGGCCAGGGAAGCAACACCTCAGCTGTCACCTAGTGAGCACGATGCATGAAAGGCAGGCCCCAGCAAAAGCAGGGCGCCGGCTTTCCTCAAAGCACGCCCACCCCGGTGGTCTCTTCATAACGTGGACGGTACCCCCGCACCTCGCCACGCAGCTGAGGACTGGGCCATCGGAGGTCGGGTGGATGGAACTGCCCTTGGGTAGCTCGATTTGGCAAGTCATAAAGTTCAAAGAGGTTTCAAAGGCTTCCAAGAGGTTCCCGCCTGCCTCTGAAACAGAGGAACTCTATGGATGACACGGGGCTTCGCGACCCGGAGTGGAATCCCAGCACCCTGGATGCCCGCAGGGTGTTCCATCTTCTCCCAAGATGAGATGTGACAGCGTGTCACCCCCATTTCCTTTGTTTTCAAAGTGCCAACTCTTCTTGTCCTTTCCCCTCCCCCTGTCCCTGCCGTGGTTCACTCGGTTGCGAACCTGCCCTCTACTAGTTGAAAGAAGATTCATTAGAATTATTTGCGTTTTCAGCAGTTCAGCGCTATCCAGGGGGTTCTGTCTCTCTTTTGTTTTGATTTTTGGTGTGATGTTTTAAAGCATTGATTTAAAAACTGGAAGTGACTGATCTGATGGCAAGCTCTAGTTTGCCCCCAAGACCCCGGGGTCTCAGCGTACTCTTTTCTTTTGAAGACTTTGTGTCCCCCAGATCATCCTGTGTCCCCTTTCATAAGCTCACAACAGCGTCCCGGGTCTTGTCGGATTTCTCGCCACCATGGACCGTGCACACCTGCTCCGCAGAGAACTTTTTTGCTTCAGCCTTTGCATGACTTTTAGTACTTTGAAGTCAATTTTTTAAAAATGCACAAGTTATAAATACAGAAGAAAGAGCAACTGACCAAACCGACAAGGACACCCGGAAGTTTTTCATATCCAGGCTGCGTGTAGATTTCAGTTTCCTGTATGTTGATTCCCCCCACCCCCAAAAAAATCAGGGAGAGGGGAAGGACTCCCAAACTGTCTGCATCTTTGTATGTATTTATTACTTGATGTGATAAAGGTTTTTTTCATTAAAAAAATTATGAGGGGAAGGGAGGCTCAAGCTTAAACTCCTGGTGTTCCTGGTCAGGTTTGAGTGTCTCTGCAGAGAGAACTTGCTAGCAACCACAATGAATTCTACCTGGGATCGTTATGTAATGACTTATACACCCAAACCAATTGTCTGCATTCGCTCCCAGTAAAATGATGTTGAAACTTTTTAAAAATTGGATGACATATGGCATTTACGCCAAGAGAAGAACTTGAAACATCAATAAAGTGGCTGCTTGAATTCGGGTTGCGTTTGTTGAGCGGTGAGTCTGTGCCTGGCTCTGTGCCCAGGCACTAAGCACCAAGAGCTAACAGATTCCATCCCAGTCCCCGATTAGCTGATTAGCTGACAGTTCAGCGGGGCCACCAACTGCCTGATGGCCACCCTGCAGGGCAGGCGTGAGTTTCTCAACTCCTGGCCACTCCCGGATGAAACCACAAACTCATCGGTGATGTCCCGGGAGGCTTCTCAGCAGCATGGATGCCCCTCGCTCAGTGTCACTGTGGAGAGCTGGCGTTCAGGAGAATTCTCCAGGGCAGCTCATCTCCTCCAGACAATGTGTCCATATTTTCAAATAAAGACAAGGAAGCGTCTCCTTCCCTCTCTCCAAGTTTATGACACTTACAAGAACACCCAAATCAGGGGCCCCCAAAAAACAAAGAGTGTGAAAGCACACTGCTAAAAGCCCAGGCACACGGAGAAAAGAAATGATTCAACCCCCTATGCACACCCAGGGAAACTGAGCCCCGCACCAAGGGGCTCCCAAGAGGGAGCGGAGCTGGCGAGAGTTGTCATCTCAAAGGAGAGAAAGCAATCACACACACACAAAAGAGGGATGCGGGGGTACCCAATGAAATGCAGAGACACCAAAGATTACATTAATTATCAGGAGCCAACTGCTAAATTGGACCTTTACGCTCCCGGCACACGCTGGAGAGAAGAACGTTATTTCAACAGGGCCATATTGAAGCACCTCGGGAGGAAATTGTGGGCCGGCGGGGAAGATTCTCAAGGCAAAGCAACAGAAACACTTGCAGAAGCTCTGGGAGCTGTCACCAGAAGGCCAAGACAGCAGCATGGCACACGAGGGTGTGCACATCTGGGCACCAGGCACTTCAACTCGGAATCAATAAAGCCATGGCCGGGCTGCAGGTCCCTTGGTAGTACAAATGGGTTGCTCTCGCTGGCCAACCTAAAGGTCATTGGTTTGAAGCTTTTCGGCAGTGCCAGGGTAGAAAGGGCTGTCAATCTGCTTCGGGAAAGATTACAGACAGGACAACCCTACAGGAGCAGAGCAGCCCTACTCCATAACACAAGGGCTGGCACTGGTCACAATCAGCTCAGGAGTTAAAGCGCGGACTGCGCTTCTGGTGTTTTGATTTGCTTTGCCTTGTTTGTATGTTTGGAGTTGTATGAGCTTTACTAAAAGAAGGTGCTACAAAGTTGAATTCTAGCTACCTCAGGCGTAGTCTCAGAGCCCTGGTGTCATAGTAGTTACTTGTTGGGCTATAATCGCAAGGTCAGCAGTTCAGAACCACCAGCCACTCCTTGGGAGAAAGATGAGGTTCACCAGCTCCATAAAGAGTCACAGTCTCAATAGCCCACAGAGGTAGCTCTCCTCTATCCTACAGGGTCCCTATGACTAGGAATCAACTTGATGGCAATGAGGGGGTTTCTGCTGTGCTTTTTTAGTCTCAGTGCAACACAAACTCGAAAAAAGGTACCTCCTCTCTCTAGACAAAATGAGGGACCTGGACTACAGGAATTTAAAAGAATATAAATAGGGGAGGGAGGGGGGAAATGAGGACCTAATGTTGGGGGTTTAAGTGGAGAGAAAATGTTTTGAGAATGATGTACAAATGCGCTTTACACAATTGATGTGTGTATGGATTGCGATAACAGTTGTATGAGCCCCTAATAAAACGTTTAAAACAAAAAAGAAAGAAAACCATAGGGGAAAACACCCTCTGAATTCCTGAAGCTGAAAAGCATTGGAGAGAAAATTAAGGAACTTGGATGAAATATTGATAGATTTTATGGGCAAAATACTTTTTTTTCAATGACACAAATGACAAGTACACATGTGGGCTTCTCCAGATGGAACACACAGAAATCAAATTGAATACATCTGTAGGAAGAGGCAGTGAAGAAGCTCAGTATCAGCAGCCAAAACCAGACCAGGGACTGACTGGAACAGACCATCAATTGCTCATTTGTAAGTTCGGGTTGAAGCTAAAGAAAATCAAAACAAATCTACTTGAGCCAAAATACAACCTGGAGGCTATTCCAGATGAATTTCAAGAAAATCTAAAGAACAGATTTGCTGCATTGCACACTAATAACAGAAAACCCGATGAGCTATGCCCTATCTTGTTCTCTCTCTCTTCTTCTGAAACTCCAATCAAATATAGTTTATACCATTAAATAATGTCTCCCTGGTTAAAAATATATATATATAAATAACTGAATGCCACTATTTATTAAGAATAAATCGATAAACAACATATAAATAAACCACATATAAGTTAATAAACCATTACTCATAGAAATCATGGTTGGATAAAACTGTGTGTGTGGATGGATGGATGGATGGATGGATGGATGGATGGATGGATGGATGGATGGATGAATGGATGAATGGACGGACGGACGGATGGGATGGGAGACAGTGATGTACCAGAATGAGACTGCATAGATGTTTTTTGAGTCAGTTCCTTTTTGTCTGTCTGTCTGCAGGAATTCTATGAACCCAACTGGCATCATGTGAGTAGCCTGGACTAGCCCATGAAATGTCATTGACATCAGGGAGGTGAATCCTATAAACAGAACTTCTTCTCTCCCCTAAAGCAGTTCGCCAGCACATCACTGATGGAAGAGGGCCAGAAGGAGGAGGTGCAAGACGATGTACGTACACAATTCTCCGGATGAGCCATGCACTTACTATTTCCTGGGCTTGAAAAGTGATTCCTATCACTGCCTGAATAATCGGAACCTCTACTCAGCTCCGGCATCATCACCGCTGTCGGGGACATCCAGCGCTCCCCATCCTGCTGCACCTCCCTCCCTCCAGAGTCCCTGGGTGGTGCAAACCATTATGCTCAGCTGCAAGCCAAAAACCTGGAGGTTCAAGTCCACTCAGAGGCCCCTTGGGAAAAAAGCCTGGCAATCTACTTCTGAAAGCCCCAAGGGGTGCGGGTGCCCTCCAATATTCCTAGGGTCCCCAAGAGTCAGAAACGATGCTGTGGCATCTGGTTTGACCTGAGATAGTGTGGCCCTTGAGCATTTCATTGGTCCCACTAAACGGTCAGCTCCTTTAGGGAAGGCCCAGAACAAAGTCAGGCACATAATCACCACTCGATGGATGCACGGTGAATCAGGCAGCAGATGCCGCTGCAAGGCAGAAGCCTCAACAGAAGAGGGGTGGGAGAAGAAGAGCTCTAAACGCAGGCCCGCGTGCACTCAATCCAAGTACAATAGAGCACTTAAGTGCACTTTCCCTCAGGTGATGGTGTCCCATTCAGTCAGTTAACCTACATTTGTCACAAAACAGTGCTGTGTGTCACTGACCCACTTTGTTTCATTCCCCACAATCCAATGGCATCCATGGGTTGCTGTGAATGGCCAGCTTCAATAACGAGCTAAATGTGTTGTCCTGAATGTAGCTGAGAACGCTCAGAGAGCATGCGGATACACCCTCATCTTCCAGTGCTCCACGCACTAAAGTGCCAGGCTTTCTCCTCCTCCTGTGCCCACGCTATTAAATAAAGACAGCAGCCGGGAACAAGAGAGGTGGGGAGGGAGGGGAACTACCACAGCATCTATTGGCTACTATGAGACCTACTGTTTCTTACCAGGGACACCTTGGGTGGTACAATTGGTCAACCCGCTGCTGGTATGCTAGTAGTGGCTCAAGTCCACCCAGAGGCACTTCAGAAGAAAGACCTAGTGATCCGAGTTGGGAAAATCAGCCACTGAAAGCCTGGGAGAGCCCAGTTCCATGAATCAGAACCGGTCATTGGTCTTCCCCACAAGAGGCGCAGGTTTTCCTCCACTCTCCTGAAGGAAATGCATACAAGGACCAAGCAGGCGTCTCAACATCCTGACCTGCCCACCCCACCCCCACCCCAATGCTTGGTGGGTGTGATAGTTAGGTTTTCATGGTACCAACATGGCACCTGTAAAAAGATATGGATGGGGTTTAGCCTGTCAATCAGGTAGAAGCCTGATGACCTCCCTTGGAGGTGTGTGACAGAGATATATGGCTCTCTAGAGACAGGACAGGTCTGTCTGTCTGTCTGTCTGTCTGTCTGTCTGTCTGTCTCTCTCTCTCTCTCGACCTTCCTGCTTGCTGGCCACCCTGAGAGCTACTGCAGCCCTGTAATGTTCTCCACCAACTTTGGATCCACACGACTTGGCACGCAGCAGCTGTGACGTTCCTGCATTCTGCATCATTGCATGTGGCTCGTGCGTCTCAAGGGAGATTGAGCTGGACTGGGTTAGGATTATTTCTTGGTATATGATTACTTCTTGATATAAAGCTCTTTCTTACACATATATCAGTGTCACTGGATTTGTTTCTCTAGTCAGCCCAGCCCAACACAGTGGGGTTGGGGGGTTGGGAGAAGATACTGAGGCCACGTGGCCCAGGTACATCTCTTCTGGAAGTTCACCATCTTCAGTGCACATCCTCTTGGCCAGCCCTGCAGGTGTGGCGAGGGAGGTGCAATTTGCAAGGCCATTTGGCCCTCACCTCCTAGCTGTGTTCTCCAACCAACTTTCTGTGGAAGAAGGCTGATAGTTGGATCACCACTTGTCTAATTCTGTGTTAGATTCATCAGCTGTCTCCAAATACTGTGAGGGCCAGGAGGCGATTAATTATCACCCTTCAAACCCTGCACTGCGGGGACCTTTGTGTGGCATCCTCACAGCACCCCCCAGCTCTCCACCAACACAGAGGCAGCGTGGTGGGGGTTCGGGAGGGCCGTGTCTCTGGGCCACAGTCCCAGTGCTTCTACAGAAAGGACTCCCAGCCCAGGCCCTTGGCAGCACACCCTCCACACTCTCCATAAAAGCCCCTGCTCAGTCTTTCCATTCCCAGGGGTCACACACCACGATGAAAAGAGGGAACCTGTGTTTGGTAACGGTTTAATTGCGGTGGCAGAGAAAGCCCAGGCAGTTACTGTGTTGTTGTTGTTGTTGTTGTTGTTGTTGTTGTTGTTAGGTGCCATCGAGTCAGCACAGACCCACAGCCACCCTGTGCACAGCAGAACAAAGCAGTATGTTCAAAGTACGTAAGGAGTCTTTCTGTCGTAGCCTCTAAGGAGCACGCTGGTCTTCCTTCTTCTAATAGAGATCTGTTTATCTTTTTAGCAGTTCATGGTATGTTCAATATTCTTCTCCAGCTCCACAATTCAAATGCATCCATTCTTCTACAGTCATCTTCACTACCATGAAAAGCTAATAAAAGTGATTGGAAGTGCCTTCTTCCCAAACAGTAACCAGTCACCCACTAAACTAGCCAACAGGAAAAGGTACCCAAGCAATCCCAAAAATAGACTTCAGGGGCAGGGCTTGGCACCTCATCAGACTCAATCGAGAAAATATTCATAAGGGTCAACAGACAGACCTGGAACTATTTATAAGCTTTTCTTTTCTTTTTTTTTTTTCATGTCTATCTATATAAGAAAGACAAGATAAACAATCCCAAGGAGAAAACAATGAGACCAATGGTTGGGGGTGGGGGGGAAGGTGGGAGCCACCAAACCCAGGAACAAGGAAACAACACGTGATCTAAAATCGGTGGCAAGGAGGACGTAGAATGCCAGGGGGGGTTAATCAATTGCAATGTAGCCAAGAGGAATTACCGAATGAAGGTCAAACTCATATGACAGTGAGACAAGAGGAAAGTAAAAGGAAATAGAGGAAAGAACTAGGAGGCAAAGGACATTTATTAAGGTATAAATACAAGCACGTACATATGTAAATATATTTATATATAAAATGATAGGGATATAGGTCTATGTACATATATTTAAGTGTTAAGTATTAAGAAAGCAGATGGACACTGACCCTCTACTAAAGCACTCCCTCAACACAAGAACACTGTTCTTAAAACCTGGCATTCTGTGATGCTCACCTTCTTGACAGGATCACTTAAGACCAAATAGGTGAATAAGCAAATGTGGTGAAGAAAGCTGATAGCGCCTGGCTATTAAAAGATATAGCGTCTAGGGCAGGGTTGCTCATGCTTTTTCATCAGGTGAGCTACTTATAAAATGATCACGTCAAAATGATCTACCAACTACAAAAATGAAAACATATATTTATTTTTATTTATTTATTACATTTATTCATAAATGCATTGAGAATTCTTTATATGTACAATGTATGTTTACGTAACTTGCATAACCACAAGTTCATATTGCACAACACAATTAATTATGTACATTTTTTGTCATTACCTGAGTTTACTCTGATAACTTGCACTGAACGGAATGAGCCAGGGATGCATAGTCCAGACAGTAGCGGCTGACAGCCAGCCTCAAGCACACTTCCAAAAGATCATCAGTCATGGTGGAACGGTACGTGGACTTAATGATCTTTATGTGGGAAAAGGCTGACTCACATAAGGAAGTAGAGCCGAATAATGCAGTCAAGGAGGCAGCACATTTTCGCATGTTTGGGCACTTTCCCTCTGCGAGTAAGTTCCAGAACTGTTCACGCACTCTGGACTTCAGCTGAATGTCTGTAGTGTTAAAATCTCCCATTCCGTATGAAAGTGATACATTTTTGCCTTCTTACTTGGTCCAGCTCCCCCACTCATTTCAATACCCTTTCTTATGTTTAAGAGAAAAAAAACAAGGTCTAAAAATTGGGGATAACTTAGCTTGTCAGTTTTGCTGCATTTAGCACAGTTGTTTACGCATGCGTTTGACACCTACGATTGCATCTGATTGGCTCCGCTGTGTATCAGTTAAGTGACGGGACTGATGATAGGCTATGTCTATTTTTTTAATGCCATGCCATCTCCCCGCACTACATTTGTGATATACTAGTAGACGGCAATCGATGTATTGAGAACCCCGGGTCTAGAGTCTTAAAGGCTTGAAGATAAGTGGACATCTAGCAGGGAGGCAACAAAGCCCACATGGAAGAAGCACACCAGCCTGTGTGATCAGGAGGTATCGACAGACAACAAACAATCATATTGATGTGAACAAGGGGGGTCTGAGTGGAGACCCAAAGCCCATCTGTAGCCAATTGGACATCCCTCAAAGAAGGGTCACAAGGAAGGGATAAGCCACCCAGGGCTCATCAGAAACGTGGGTGAAGGGAGATAGCAGACAGTGTTAAGATATGAATATAACAATTATTTCTAAATTATCAAGGTTTCATGAGAATGGGAGGGTGGGGTGGGTGGAAAACAAATAAAGAGCTGATCCAAGGGTGCAAGTAGAAAGAAAATGTTTTGAAAAGGATGATGGCAACATTATGTACAAATGTACTTGACACAATGGATGGATAGATGGATGGATGGATGGATGGATGGATGGATGGATGGATGGATGGATGGATGGATGGAAATAAGAGCTGTACGAGGCTCCAATAAAATGATATTCAAAAAAAGATCCCCCAATAAAATGTTTTATTGAAGGTTTTTTTAAAAGAAAAGAAATAGTCACTGAAAACCGGGCAGAGTGCAGTTCTACCCTGACACACATGTGTTGCATGAGCTGGAGCTGGTCATCAGTCCTCCTACCAGAGGACACGATGCCCTCCCCTGGTGCGTGGAAGGAACCAAGTATAGAGTTGCGTGGACAATGCCTGGGTCCCGGACACTCCAACCAGTTGTCGCTATGGGATAAAAGGGAGATGTGGATTGATCACTTTCTGCTCCCCTTTCCTTGCCCTGCTGACCATCTAGACCTGCTGCTGATCGCCAGCATCACTGAAGGGCCATGGGGGGGAGCCTTTGCAGATGGGGGCTTCCCATCCAAATGAGAGAACATAAGGACATCACTGTGGTGTCTGGTTACCTTACCTTACCTTACCCTTAACCTTAACCTTAACCTTACAGGGAAGAGCTAGGTATACCAGAAATCAAATCTAACCTGGATCCAAGTGAACTTCAACATACAGGCCAAAATACAATCCCCGATATATGTGCAGGCTGGGGACACTGAGTAACCCACGTGACTGCACACCCTGCGGTTGACTAGTGGCTAGAGGAGACAATCTACCATTTGCTGCCCAAAAAGAAAAAAAAAAATCAACATTTAAAACAGTGAGTCTCGAACAAGGATAGGAGCCTTGGTGGCATAGTGGTTATGTGTTGGGCTACTAACCCCAAGGTCTACAGTTTGAAACAATCCACCACTCCTCGGGAGAAAGAGGAGGCTTTCCTGAAAAGAGTTACCATCTCAGAAACCCACAGGGGCAGTTCTACTCTGTCCCAGAGGGTCACAATGAATCAGAATCAACTCAATGGCAGTGAGGTTTGTGAGAGAACAGGAGGAGAACAAGAAGTTAAGGTACACCCAAAATAAAGGAAGCAGTCATTAAGAAACAAGCTCTATTTTAAAGGGCTGTGGCATCTAAAAGGAGCTCTGGCCGTGCTGTTACAGAAGGATTTGATGGCTAGCCACAACATTGGTGGTTCCAACCCACCAGGCACTCTGAGGGGGACAGGTGAGGCTATGTGCTCCCATACAGAGCCCTATCAGATTGGGTCACTGTGAGTGCCAGTCAACTGGATGGCAGTCGGCTGAGTTTGGTTTGACAATAGGAAGGAACCCCGGTAGTGCAGCCAGTTAAGCATCAGACTAGGAACCGCAAGGTCGGGATTTTGAACGCACCAGCCAATCTGCAGGAGAGGAATGAGGCTGTGTGTTCCAGTTATCAGACACCCTGTGCAGCAGCTCTCCTCTGTCCGACAGGGCGGCTGGGAGTCAGAATGGACTCTGGGGCACTGGGTTTGGGGTTTGACCATCTGCAAGCTCCTTGAGAGGTTCAAGTAGTCTTTATACTTGGCTACTAACTGAAGGCTGGTGGTGCAAACCCAGCAGCACTGCCAAAGAAAGGCCTGGTGATTCGCTTCCGGGAGATGACAGCCATTGAACATCTGATAGGACAGTCTACCCTGAAGCACCAGAATCAACCAGTGGCAGGGCACTGGGTTTTGCCGACAATCCAGAGAAGCAGAGGAACAAGGCCCTGAGAAGTCTCAAAACAAAGTCCATCCAGGGAATTCAGACGTGAGAAATGGTGAAAGGAGAAATATTTGGCAGCAATCTTAGGCCAATTAAGACGAGGGCTCCTAGGGCTCTTGGGCCAATGGGGTGAAGTCACTAAAGGGAGATTTCAATGTAATTTGATATTAGAGATGCACCCCACCCCTGACCCCAATGGAGAGTGACAGCTCTGTGATAACACATTGGTCACCAGGATTCTGCAGGGACAGACAGAGGCCCACCAGTCAGGGGTGTGGCCAAATGAGCTCTGGCCTTCAGAAGAAACCTAACTTGAGGGCCTATCAATGGCCTTCTTGGCTCAGCATTCAAATCCAAGCCAGGTTACAAGGGCCCAAATCAATACCACCTACTGAGCCACACATCCTGGCTGGAAGTTCGGCCTTGCACCTGACCCTAAAGTCCTGCCTTCACCTGAGCTTGATCACCTGAGCTAATCAACCCAGCACTAGAAACCCCGGCAGGGCTCACTTTTGTGCTCCTGTGTGGTGCCGGTTGGTTTTGATCCTTTTGGGAATGGCTTTGGGTGGGAGGTGGGAGGGGGCATGCATGCCCGCAGTCAGGGATCACAAAGCACAACAGAAGGTTGATGCCACACACAAGCTGACATACAGGGAACACACCCACCTACCAGCCCATGTGCATCTGGCAGAGTTAATTTCAGACACCAAAAATGTCCCCCAGCAAAGCCACCCGAATGCTGAACATACTGGGGGGACCTGGCAGTGACCCAGGGCCAAGTGAGGCCTAGACCAACCATTTGTCTCTAATAGGAGACGCTGAGTGGTGCGATGACTAGCGCCCTTGGCTGCTAACAAAGGGGTGGCAGTTCAAGTCTGGCCAGAGATGATTCGGAAGACAGGCCTGGTGATCCACTTCACCCCAAAATCAGTTACTGAACCCCCTATGAAGAAGGGATGTGCTCTGGTATACCCAGGCTCACCTTCGGTCGGTGATCAACTCAATAGCAACTTGTTGGTTTATTTTATAACGAAAATGCATGCCATTACAGAATAACATAATGTGCATGCCACGTCTGGAGCAGCTACCATGGTGTGCTCTGCACCTAGGTAACCGATGGCCCTCACCGTCCCACTGAACAAGAAAGGGCTGTACCTGCCCGGAGTTGTCGCTGTCGGCTGCCATCCAGCGGATGCCAACACACGCTGGCCCCGTGTGCACGACACAACTGCTCCATTGGGGTCTTCAAAGCTGTGACCTTGGGGAGCAGATAGCTTGTCCTGTTTTCCAAGGTGCCTAGTAGGGGATTGAAACCACCAGTCTTTGGGCGAATAGTCAAATACTTACTCTTCTGTGACACCCAGGATCCCACTAACCTATTCTGTTGACAAGGAAATAGAAGCTCAAGGACTAAGTGACTGGCCCAAGGTAATGTTCTTGGACATGGCTCCTTCTCATCAGTCAACAGAGAAGCATTTAATACAAGCACACGTCAGCGGCCAACCTAAGGCCCCAAACGGCACTGTAGACTCCATGCACCGGGCTGTGGTCAAACACCCTCCCCCTCCCCTGTGTGTTTTATGAAAAGATACACCCACCCGGCACCACCCGCCTCAACGCGAATGGCTCAGTGTGTAAATGGCAGTGTGGCGCTTGTGCCAAGACGGTGGAGCGGGTTTATTTTAATCTCAGTGTGAAGACAGTCGGCACTAGGTTGAGGCTGAGAAATGCTCCTTCTAATTAAAACTTTATTTCCAAACACATGTCACAGTTTCAACATGGTGAGACTCGTTTCTTGCACTGTGGCTTTCTCGGAGTCGGAAGCAGCTGCTCCCCCAGCCTCCTCCCTTCATCTAAGGCAGCCTGGACGCCCCGCGGGGCAGAGACTTGTGGTGCGTTACACCTGGGCAGCAGCTCTGAGGCCCCGCAGAGCCCTCCGCAGAGATGTGCGGAGGGAAGAAAGAACCTGGGGAAGCTACTGGAAGGTGGCTGAGATTCTGAGAGGCCCTGGGCAACTGAGAGGCAGCCGGGCAAACCCACAAGCTGGACCGGAGACAAGGGTCCCCATCAGGCCAGAGGACAGAGCATTGCAGCACAACTGCTGAGGAGAACCGAGGTAACCTTGGAATGAGAGAGCAGGCCGCAGAATTAAAAAGCTTTGCTCGCTGAGGGAGCCCAGGTGGCATGTGGTTATCGGCTGGGCGGCTAAAGTCAAGGCCAGCAGTTCGAAACCACCAGCTCCTCCACTGGAGAAAGATATGGGTTGTGGCAGTCACGGACTCTCCTGTCAACTTGCTAGGGGGTGGATTCTAGTCTGCTTGATGACCTCATTTGGAGGTGCGGAGAAGATACATAACTCACTGGAGGCCAGATACACTCTCTGCTTTGTCTTCCTGCTGACAAGACACATGGAGTTACGCTAGAGCCCTGGAGCCACATGGAGACCCCTGCCAGCGCTGAGATGTTTCCACTGCCACTGGATCCACAAGACTTTCCACCCACTGGCCTGTGATCTGCCTGCACTCAGCATCATTGTATGTGCTGCATGAGTCTGAAGAGGAATTTACAGTCTGGTATCGGACAAATGGGCTAATATTGAACTTATGGACTTGATCTGGACTGGGCTGGAATGTTTTCTTGATATGCAATTACTCTTTATACAAAGCTCGTTCTTACACACACGTTAAGTGTCTCTGGATTTGTTTCTCTAGTCAACCCAGACGAACACATGGGTCTTTCTACTCCCATAAAAAGATAGTCTTAAAAAAAAAAAGTCAGTCTTGGAAAGCCACAGGGACAGCTTGACCCTGTCCTCCAGGGTGGCCGTGGGCAGGATGGGCTTGGTCGCAGTGAGTTTGGTGTCTGGTTTGGATCATGACGGAGGAGGCTGCTGCTACTGGCAGGTAAGCGTTGGACTGCTAACTGCAGGTCAGTGCTTCACACCCACAGGGGCTCTGGGAGAAAGGGGTGAGGCTGTCTGCTCCCATCAAGACGCAAAGACTCGGCAACCTTACCTAGAATCACTAGGGATCAGAATGGACTCGAGGCAGGAGGTCTGGTGGGTTCGGGTCACTGCTGGAAAGAAAGGAGTCTGAACATGCTCTGAGCCTGCCGCATCCCCTGGTGATGCAAAGGGTGGAGGTCTGAGGCCATCCAGAAGCACCTCAGAAGAAAGGCCTAGCAATCTACCTCCAATAACCCACCATTGACAACTCTGTGGGGAGCAGGTTCTACTCTGAGGCACGTGGGAGGGTCAGGAGTCCAAATCAACTGGTCATGAGATGGACAAGAGAGTGCGGGCAGGGAGGGGTGTCACGCCGGCCACAACAGTGGGCCTTGAAGGAAGCACCGAACAAGGACGAGAAATCCGCAGAGCACGAAGAAGGAGTGAGGAGCACCAGGCTGCTTTCCCAGAAGCAAGTCCCCTGCATTCTCAAAGTAGCCCCCAGCGCAGTCCGAGTAGCCCCCAGCACAATGCCGCCTGGTGTTCTGCAGACTCGGTCAGCCGTTGGATCTCATCATCTCATTTCTTCGAGCAGAGAATCCGACTGTTGGTGGGCTGGCTCGGGAACTCACAAGGCAGTGGTATCAAGATGTTATAATTCACTGAGGCGTGTTCTAGGGCCTGGGAAATTGCACAGGAGCCTGGCTGGAGCAGTGGGTTAAGTGCTGGGCTGCTATGATAGTTAAGGTTGATTGTGCCAACCTGGCCGATAAACACACGTGGGATTCATTGAAGGGGGGAGAGATAAATGGCTCAGTGAGGCTTTCTTGTTCTCCGGTCTCTTGTTCCCTGATGTCACACCAGTGTGCAGCTGCCTTAGCTAATTCTTTCCCTCAGCTGGCAAGACTCCCTTCCTTTGAGACATCCCTGAGGAGAAGCCGCATGGACCTACCCCAATGCAGCCCTGGGTGCTGGAGCAGCACGCTTCCCACAGATCCAACAGCAGCAACCAATGGCTACCGAGTACTAACCAGGTACCCCCATCGTGGACAAAGCACCGTCTCGGGTGTAATTGTGTCCACCAGAAATGGTAAGCTGAAGTCTGATCCCCTGGTCCTTGTGAATGAGGGCCTGTTTGGAAGCAGGGTTCCTGCGGGGGTCATGCGAGGGTAAGGTGTGTCCTGAGCCCATCTGAATGGTGTCCCTGAAGAGAGGAGAAGCAGGCCAGGGAGACAGAAGCGGACCAGGGAGCTATATTGCCACCACAAACCAATGAGTGCCTGGGACTCTGCCCTGGTAGGGCGAACAGATGAGACCTCCCCTACAACCCTGCAGGCACCTTCCCTTTGGACTTGTGGCCTCCAAACTGTGAGAGGAGTTTCAAGCACCCGCTTTGTTGTACTTGGGAGAAAGATGAGGCTTTCTACTGCCACAGAGGTACAGGCTCGGAAATGCACAAGGGCAATTCTACCCTGCCCTACAGGGTCACTATGAGTCGGGGTCCACTCGATGGCCAAGGGTCTCCCTAGGTCACTCGTTCAAGTACTGTCAACCTCCTTGCTCCCATTGAGTTGATTATAACTCAAGTCAGCCCAAAAGGGCAGAGGAGAAAGCCCCTGTGGGTTTCCAGGGCTGTAACTATTTCTCCATGTAAATGTAACTCTTCCTGAGAAGTCTCATCTGTCTCCCCAGGAGCGGCTGGTGGTTTGGAACGGCCGACCTTGTGGTGAGCAGCCCACTGCATAAACCATTACACTTCAGTCCTCGGACCACTCCTGAGGGATAGGTGCCACAACCTCTCCATTCTGCAGATGAAGAAATGGAGGTCCAGTGTGGCTGAGTCGTCCCCCACCACCACCACCACAAGGTCATCAAGCCTGACGCAGCCTGTCCCCTGGGCTGTGTTCCGCTCCCTACAGGGAGTTCTTGGCACTCTGAGCCCCTGGGTCTGGGTGTCATCATCATTAGCTGAACACGGAACATGTTCAGGTCCAAGAATAAACTGCGCCTCAACAAGTAGCAATCAGCAGCACAGCACGCCCCGTGCCTCCACTGCTAAATGAATCACGACTGGAAACAGACTCTCGCCCACCAGAAGCGGGGAGCTGTGTAGGGAGAGGCGGTGGCTGG
Organism: Echinops telfairi; assembly: GCF_000313985.2. NCBI lineage: Eukaryota > Metazoa > Chordata > Mammalia > Afrosoricida > Tenrecidae > Echinops > Echinops telfairi. The sequence continues at coordinate 22,667,166 of NW_022111372.1, forward strand.
CACTGCTGACAGCGAGCTTGCTTCAGGACAGGGAGACTCCAGGGTGCCCAGCTGTGGAGACCCAGCATTCTCAACTCCAGATCAGCCTACAAGAGCAGCACCTACCCTCTGGCAGCTGCCCAGGCCCCCTGGCACACTCCTCAGTGCCCCTGGGTCCAGGTGGGCACGCACAGAACCACAAACAAGCTGGACAAACCGTCTTCTCACAGACCAGCCCCTTTGGGGTCAGAACAACAGGGGCAGAGGCAGTGGCCAAGGCTGTGGAGAGAGATTTATTATCCATCTCGTTTATCATGGACAAATGCTTAGGTCCTGAGGGGCTCCTTTGGGCTCGGTGGGGTTTGTTTAACCACCTCCTGTCACACTGGACCAGCCCTCAATGGCAGCCGCTCAGTCCGCACCTCAGTGAGCTCAGCGGGCAGGACGAGGGCCCAGGGCCTCCTGCTTCTCTGAGGAGGGAGTGGGCTGGCACCCATAGAGGGCGTGAGAGAGTTAGCCTGCTCTAACAGAATACTATAAAAATTTATATCATTAAGATATGTTGGCAATCCAAAATATAACAGCCCCCCCCCTCCCTTGCATTAAAAATTCCTTCGAAGCTTCATCAGCAAGGATGTTCTAACTCCTTGGTTAACAGAACAGCACAATTGGCCAGGCACAAAGCATATCCCCCACTTAGATAAACAATGGAGCATGTGGCCTCTGGGGATGGTGGTCTGGTCACCTCTAGAGCAGCGGTTCTCAACCTATGGGTTGCAACCCTTTTGGGGGTCGAACGACCCTTTCACAGGGGTCGCCTAAGACCATTGGAAAATACGTATCTCCGTTGGTCTTAGGAACCGAGACACCGCTCCTCTATCCGTCTCCAGGCGGGTCCGCCCACATGCAGATACATCCACATACGAGTACCCGGCGTGAAGACTGTTACCCATGCTACACCATGCTTCTAGACAAAATTACATTTACACTTAATTAGAAATAAATATTTCACAATATATAATTACATATTGTTGTGAGGAATCACTCTGCTTTAATTATGTTCAATTTGTAACAATGAAAATACATCCTGCATATCAGATTCATAACAGCAGCAAAATTACAGTTATGAAGTAGCAACAAAAAAAATTTTATGGTTGGGGGGGGTCACCACAACATGAGGAACTATTTTAAAGGGTTGCAGCACCGGAGGGTTGAGAACCACTGCTCTAGAGAAACGCAGGTAGAAATCAGTTTCCTGTGATCACTGCAAAGCCTGCTTCTCTGTCACAGAGTTTGGGGTATTTAACTTGCTTGATTTTCACTAGGTTTTGAAACAGGATGTGGCAAACCCCACTGTTTCTTTCGGTCTGGTGCTTACAAATTGACATGGTCTCTGTATCTGGCTGAAACAGTGATGGGCAACCCCAGATCCCTGTTTTCGTTGCAGCATATCGACCATGAGAACTCAAGTACTACATTGAACTGCTAACATCTGGGAGCTCAAACGTATTGGACAAGACTGTTCTATTAACCAAGAGTCGCTGGGTGGCACAAACAGTGAAGCACGGTTAGCTCAAGAGTTGGTGGTTCAGAGGCACCTTGGAAGAAAGGTCTGGGATCACCTTCAGCAAGGCCACAGCCTTGAAGCCCCTTGGAGCAGTCCTATTTGTGCACACAGGGGACCCCGCGGGTCGGAATGGACTGCAAGCTCCGGGCTAGGATCCTTAGCGGAGCTCATCCTGGTCGGCCCATGATAAATCCTGAGTGCTCTGGCCTCGTGGTTGTCAACCTAAGGGGATGTGTCTCAGGGGACATGTGATAATACCTCAGGACTTCTTTGTCCGATTGCCACTGGCCTCTAGTGTGTGGAGGCCAGGGATGCTGCTTAGCACCCTGCAGTGCACAGAACGGCCCCTCCTCAGAAATTATGCGCCCCTTGAGGTCCACAGCGCCAGGTGTGGACTTCCTGTTTCCCCTGGCAGGGGCGGGGAGCAAGAGTTGGGAGGCTTAGCTGTAAGAAGAGTGTGTCTACCGAGAGACCTTAACGCCGGGCACTAGGCGGAGAGGGCTCCCGCCCCCTTACAACAGCCCTCTTCCTCTGCCCACTTCACAGCCTGGGAAACTGAGGCACATACAGCCCCCACCTTCATACCACTCAGAGGAGGAGCTGGATCTGAATCCTATAGGTCTGATCCCCAGAGAGTGTACTTGCCAGGGGTGGGGGACTTCCAAAAGATGTAGGGAAAATTCCATAATCTTTGCATTATTCTTTTTATCGTGAACTTTTTGAAGCCCCTTCTGCATGATGCTCACATTGAACTGGGGTGGGGGTGGGGAGGGGGGAATGCAAAAGAGAAAGGAGGAAGAGGAGGAAGAGAGGAGGGAAGAGAGATGTCAGAGACGACAGCAAAAAAGACAGCCGGAACACCGGCCCCGGTCTGTATACATGGAACCAGGAGAAACTCTAGCTTTCTTCTGTGTATCTCTCTGTACAAAGTCCCCACTGAGAATGCCTTCCACCATCAGGAAGGGGAAAATGAGCTGAGAAAACGAGCCAACGGGCAGACGTGTCAGATGCAGAGCAGCAGGAAGAGTCAGCCTCCCACCGGCAGGCGCGGACAGGCACCCCGGGGCACTCACACCGGACACGGCCCCCCTTCCGGCAGGGCCTTGGGAATCATCCCAGAGGCCAGGCTGGAGCATGCCTGCCAGGGGACGGCCTGTCAGCTCCTCATCCATCTCGCAGCGAGCCCCCCAGGTCGCCCCACGGCCTCCATCCCACCCCTCACCTGGGCTCTGCTCCCCTGCCCCCAGTGCTGAAGACAGCTTCCAGAAACAGCCCATGCCCAGCCATTAAACTGTTCTCCCGGCGGCTTTATGAACTGGTGGTGGGAGCGAAGGGAAACAAGAGTCTCTGATGCGGAGTTGAATGGGAAGGTTTGCTTCAGAGAGAGAAAGTTTCTTGTCTCCATCTCCGCACCCACACAGAAAGTGCACTGGCACTCTCAGTGTGGAGTCTAGTTCCACTAACAAGTCCGGGCTGCTGCTGCTGTCTATTCCTACTCACAGTGCCCCCCTGTGGCAGGGGACAACTGATGCTGGAGGCTTTCTTGGCAGTAATCTGTAAAGGGCAGGTCACAGGTCTTCCTCCTGCAGAGCCACGAGGTGGGTTCGAACCACCAACCTTTCAGTTAGCAGCCGAGCACTGAGCTCTAGCACCACCCCTACCCTGTGCAGAGGAAGCCAATACCATTGACACCTTATGATCATCGTCATTACTGTCTCACCCCCATCACCGTGACTCAGGGGTCATAATGAGCCCCTTCTCTGACGACCCCCGCCTTGTGTTAAGTGACTTCAAAACAGTAAAAAATAAAACTCCCTGCAGCTAGGTCAAGTTTGAGGAAGAATGCATAAGGTTGAAGATGCTCCTAAATAAGGCAGCCATGCAATAGGCAGCCGTGACCCTTGGGGAAGACAAGGAATGAAGACACCAGAGCCCTACAGGACCAGTGGTGTGAGTGGCGAAACAGGGAGGGTAGAGGGAGAGTGGGGAGGAAACAGGGAACCGATTACAAGGAACTATATGTGACCTCCTCCCTGGGGGACAGACAACCGAAAAGTGGGTGAAGGGAGACATCGGACAGGGCAAGATATGACAAAATACCAATTTATAAACTATCAAGGGTTCATGAGGGAGGGGGTAGGGGGGAGGGAAGGGAAAAATGAGGACCTAATGTCGGGGGTTTAAGTGGAGAGAAAATGTTTTGAGAATGATGTACAAATGCGCTTTACATAATTGATGTGTGTATGGATTGCGATAACAGTTGTATGAGCCCCTAATAAAATGTTTTAAAAAAAGAAGAAGACACCAGAGTCTGAAGCAGAAAGATGGCTCTGGACAGAGGAGAACATCAGGAAAGAAATGCTGGAACCCAGGTGCTGGTGAGGATTTGGAGAAACGGGAACCCTCATCTACTGCGGTGGGGGGTGAGGGATGTGGAGGCGCCAGTAAATGACACAACCACCGTAGAAAACACTCTGGCAATTTCTCCGAGAGTGACACCCCACATGTGCCCCGGGACGCAGTTCAGCAGGCACAAGGGGACGAGGAAGAAGTCGCAGCATGTCGTGACCCTGTGTGGGTTACACTCTATGTCACGGATTTTTAAAGAAATGGCGAGGAAAAGGTTAAACAGAGGATTACTCTATAATCCAACCCTTCCGATTCTGGGTGTGGGCCCAGTAGAAGGGGCGAAAGAGCACCAGCACACACCTGGACATCGTGTTCATGGCAGCACTGTGCCTGGATTCGAAGGGTGGGAAAAGGGGTGGAGGAGCGAAAGGTGGGGCATCCACACAATGGACTAGGAGGACACAGAGCGAGAAGAGAAGTGATGTCTGCTAAGCGCTGAACCCCGAAAGCAAGCCGAGGGAAGTCAGTCGGTCACAACGGACACCACTTCTGTGAAACACCTGCAACAGGCAAGCGTGGAGAGACCTTATCTTCCTAGTACTTGCTAGGAGCTAGGGACGGGGAGGGGGAAGGGGGATTTATTGTGATGGGGACATGGAGCTCTTTTTTTTCAAACCAAAAGCCTTACATTATTTATTGTTAGACTTGATGAGGAAGCAAAAAAAAACGGAATAAATCAGATTTGCAAATAAAAGATCATTTGATCAGATGGGGACAAAAGTCTTAATGCAACACCACATGATTTGAGACTGGGAAAATGTGGTCATGCGTGCCATCCCTCAGGGGGCTCCTTACAGACCCAGCTTGGTTCTTCTCCAATGTCTTCTCTTGGAGTTGTACCTGATTTTATTACCGGTTTTCATTTGAATCCATTGGGGAATGGGCCGATTCTGTTTCTGTTTCTTGGCCAGGAATCTCTTGATCCTAAAAGTCTTATGAGATGACATGGTGAAGTCGGAACAACACCACGCTGAGGATGGCAGAGACACTGAGCCATGGAGCTCTTGATAAGGGTGAAAAAAATCTGTGAACGGATAATGCTGATGGCTGAACATGATCAACATAATTCACATCATTGAATGGTACCCACCAAAAGTATTAAAATAGCAAATGATTAGCTGCATATATCTTTACCATGAGTTTTTTTAAAACTCAGAACTTGAGGCCCCATCAGCAGGTCTAGACTTATTGTTTAGAGAATTAATAAAACCCTAATTGTCCACCCGCCGCCACCCCTGGGCAACTCCCTTCTTGCCTGCAGACAGAGGCTCATTGTGCAAGTTCCCCTTCTCAAGCCACGGTGGACTCCCAGGCTGCACTGCAAACCAGCATGAGCACTCCATCCCCCCTGCTGTGACTGAAGTCGGGCCATGTAGCCAAGCTCCCATCAACAGGACAGGGGGAGACGTTGCTGGGCAGCTCAGGGAAGCCTTTCAGTGCAGATGGAGAGAGATGCCCTCAAAGAAATGCCCTCCCCTGCCATGCTGCCATCCCAGCGGTCACCCTCACCACTGCGAAGAAACAAGCCCAAGGACCTCGCAAACTCCCCGAGGCGAGGGGAGCAGAAACCAAGAGAGAAGGGGGGGGGGGGACTTCTGACCCCATCATCGCAGAACGTGAACCCACCCAGGAATCCGCACGTGTGGAAACCAGGGTCTTTGAGCGGATGACAATTCCTGGTGAGCCGTGTAGAACTGTGCTCTGCAGGGTTTTCAAGGGCGGGTTTTTCCAAGGACGTTTGCCAGGCCTTTCTTCTGAGGTGCCTCTGGGTGGACTTGAACCTCCAAATCTTTCCGTCAGCAGTCAAGCCCGTTCGCCTTTGTAACAATCAGGGGACTCCATACTTAGCCCCATCCTCACGGAAGGTACTTTTTTGGCGGCGTCTTTTGTTTCCGGCAATCAAAACCATCCTAGCAGAAACCTTCCAGCAAGGCGCATTACTAAAGCGTTTTGCAAAGACCTTAAGCAGAAAGAGGAAGTATCGGGCCATGTGGACTGGATCCCCAAACAGGCAGTGGGAGGACAGGGGGCCAGAACCTTCCATGACAACCGTTCTGTCAATTACCGATCTGTTTCCCAACTCTCCCTCCTCCACTCCCTGATGTCACTTTCCCCAGCAGAAAGTTAAGCAGCTGATACTGAGTAAGACATATTCTTCTGTGTGCAAAACAGAAAAAGAAAATGCCCCGTGGCCACCCCAGAGGAGCAAAGAAAGCCAGACGCCACAGAGCCAAAGCATTCTTCTCTTCGCTTTAGCAGTTCATAAGACAAACCCATGCTGCCCAGGTGACAGAGTAGAACTGCCCTGTGAGGTTCCTAACGTTATGGATGATGGTTGTATTATCTTTTCACTCCATTTTCCCACAAACTTTTTGAAGTCCCCTCTTAAATCCGAACAGAAGCGGACTGCCTAGTCCTTCTCCCTGAGGAGCGCTTAACCACCGCGTCACCATGGCTCTGCAAGAACGCATCCCCCAATGGAGGCATCGCATAAAGCTCTAGAAGGCTGGAGAAACTTCCAAAACGATTTCTTTAAGGATTCGAGGTTGATGGGGGTCACACGTGTTAATTAGCAGTCAGTCCCCAAAATCACCTTGTTAAAGATATGAATTCCTGTCATCCTCAGAAAACAGACACACAGCAAATGAAAACACTCCTGTGCTGTGGGCCTGCACGTTTGTTTTTCAAGAACTAGCTTCCAGAGATTCAGACTCACTGCCGTCAGGCCAATGCCAACTGATCTGCAACCCTGTAGGGCAGAGTGGAACAGGGTTTGCACCTTGCGATTAGCAGCACAACCCTAACCCAAATCCGCAAGACGACATAAACGTTACAAAGACTGACTTTGTGTGTGTGTGTGTGTGTGTGTGTGTGTGTGTGTATGGAAATATTGCTGATAAAAGTCCTTCCATCACATTCCAAGGCTGCATGGTGGTGTAGTGGCGACATGCTGGGATGCGGAGCATGGCCACCCTGGGAAAGATGCACATTCTACTGCCATAACAAGTTACAGCTACCTGTGTACAAGTGTGATTGATACAACTGATGGATGGATGATGATCCGAGCTGTAAGAGCCCCCAGTAAGATGTTACAGCCTCAGAAAACCCACAGGGTGACTATCCGTTGGAAGCAACTCGGTGGCGATGAGAACCACGAAAAGAAAGGGTGAACAAACGAGTCTAAGGGTCTTTATCAGTCGGAAGCATCGGTGTGACACTAGGTCTTCATGCAGACGCAGACACATCTTCCTTTGGAACGAGTGTGAATCTACTGTGATGCCATTGGCTGCTGTCAAGTGTAAGCTCTAAGCCCCCAGTACATAGAAACAACCAAGCCACGTCTTACCTTCACTGAAGGTAACCAGCTGATACCTGAGGGCCAACCCGATGCCTGGCTTGGCGCGAGTTCTAAAGGGAACTCAACCGTGTTTCAGAGATGGCCTTGGTGGCCTTGGACTCTTTCTGGAGTTGAAAGGTGGGAAAGCAGGAAAGCAGAGGAATGTAGCCTTCAGAGTGTGTCTAGCCTAGTTAGAAGGAGGACGGGCTATGAAAAGGGAAGTCCACCCACATGTAAATGACTTAAAGGAGATATGAAGTGCTAGAAGGCTCTAAGACAGTGGTTCTCAACCTTCCTCATGCCACAACCCTTTAATACAGTTCCTCATGTGGTGGTGACCCCCCCAAACATAAAATTATTTTCGTTGCTACTTCATCACTGTCATTTTGCTGCTGCTATGAATTGGGCGACCCCTGTGAAAGGGTCATTTGACCCCCAAAGGGGTCCCGACCCACAGGTTCAGATCTGCTGCTCTAAGAGAAGAAGGAATCGGACTGCGCTGAGAATGTCGGGAATGGATTCACGAGAGAGCTGGTGGTACGACTGGGTCCACGCATGGGGGAAGGCATCCCGCCGACAGAAACGAGGGGGCTGACATTTCAAGAGAGTAAGAATAACATAAGCAAAGGCAAAGAAACAAAACTTCAAGAAGCATCCTGTGGACAATGCTTAGTATCAAGTTGGGCTGGCATGCACACAAACGAACTGGAGGGGTGTAAAATCAGAGTTAGCAAGACATGGCAGGATCACATACCTGGACAAGCTGCTTTGGTTTGAGAAGCAATGAGGAAAGGGAGGGCTGAGGAGCCGCTTGGCAGGGGTGGGCTGAGCTGGCCAGTGGGAGCCCGCCTGGAAGCCTCCACACTAACTGGGTCCAGAGCACCGCACGCAGACTCCGAGCTGGTCCAGGTGCTGGCACAGCAGGGACAGAAAACCCACTGCCGCTCAGTCCTTTCCAAGGGACTGCAACCCCAGAGGGCAGGGCCAACTGCGGAGGGGGGCATCCAGGAGCTGGAATCTTTGCCAGAGCAGACAGCCTCATCTTACTCCTGAGGAGTAGCTGGTAGATTGGAACAGCCCACCCCTCAGTGAGCCTGACGCTTATGAGGGCAATGAATGTACAAATGCGCTTTACACAATTGATGTATGTATGGATTGTGATAAGAGTTGTATGAGCCCCTAATAAAATGATTTTTTTAAAAAAAAAAACCTGACACTTAACTCCTTGTGCCCCTCGGACTTCCAGGCACCACAAAGGCACTCTGCAAACATACGTGGAACTCGATTCTGTGGCTTAGAAGATTGCATCTTGTGTTGCTAACCATAAGGCCAGCAGTTGAAACCCCAGCCGCTCCTTGGGAAGGAAAATGAGGCTTTCTCCTCCTGAAGAGCTGGAAACCCACCAGGGCAACGCTACCTGTCCAATAGGGTCAGTGTGCGTCAGCGCTGGCTCCGTGGCAGGGAGTTTGGTTCTTAGGTCAGGCAGGATAAAGTCAAACTGTTCTGTAGCCTTAATCGGTTCCTAACACATTGCTGCCGGGTGTCAGGATCTTGGTTCCGGCTCAGTCATCCTGTGTGCAACAGAAAGAAACACTGCCGGTCCTGCGCCATCCTCAGAGCCGTTGCAATGCTCCAGGCGTTGCTGTAGCCATGGCGTCAACCCATCTCTCCAAAGGTCTTTTTCACTGACCCTCTACTTGATCAAGCACGTGTCCTTCTCTAGGGACTAGTGCCCCATGGTCACATGAGACCAGAGCTCACCATCCTTCCCTTAAAGATGCCTTCTGAGTATGTCCTTCAAACACTCCTCTTGCCTCTCCCTGTGTACACACGGTGCAGTGCAAGAGGCAGAGAGAGGGGTCACCAAGGATCAAGGGGGAGCCCTTCCTTCTTTCCAACCCCAATAAACAACGGTCTCCGTCCTGCAGCAACCCCGAGGAGAGTGCAGAAGATCAAGAGACACACAAACAAGGCCACAGTGGGAAGGAGCGGAAGATTCCAGACAGGACGCCTTATCTGTGGGATGGAGTCCCTGCAGCGGCACTCACAGTGCTCAGCTGCTAATCAAAAGGGGAGCCAGTTAGAAACCAGCCGGAGGAGTGTGGGAAACCTCCTTCGCAGAGCACAGCCATGGAAAACAGCATGGAACACAGTTCTATTCTGACACACGGGCTCACCAGGAGACAGAGCAACTTGCAGCACCTCACTTGGTTTGGGGTCTATCTGCCACACACACACACACACAGTCTTTCTACTGTGACACCCATGGGGTTACCATGAGTCAGATTCAACTCCTCGGCAACTAGCTGGGTTGAGTTAGTACCAATCTGTAACAATACATACAAAACTGCTAGCATTAGGTACCCCTAAGAGAGGAGCAGGAAGGGTGGGGAAAGGCCCCCACCCGAGGCAGGTTTCTCAGCCTGGCACCCTGGAATCCCACCTTGTCTCCCAAAAGAGCACCAATTCTGACTCAGAGCGACCCGGTATGACACAGCAGTAATGCCTCTTTGGGTTTCCAAGATTTTAAATCTTTATGGAAATAGATGGCCTCGTCATTCGCCCTCAAAACAGCTGGTGGGTTTGAACCGTGGACCTCTTGGTTAGCAGTACAGTACCTAGCCCACTATACCACCAGATCTCCTTATCTACCACATCTAGTGAGCTCTTTTTAAGTCTGCCTTCCAGCCATACGTGATCCTAAGCACTGCTCCCAGAATCTCCGGAGGCTTCTGCTTCTTCGCTTTCTGGGAAGGCTACGCCTGCCCTCTGAACATGCCTGTCTCCTCATTCCGGCCGCATTTCTTCCACATGTCCTGGAGGACCCGTTTCCAATGCCACCCGGTGTGCGTTTTCATGATAAACTCCCAGGTACTTTGAGCCTTGATCCTGGTGAATAGATTGCCTATTGCAAAACAGAAATAAACAGAATTTCCTTTGGAGGAAAAAAACATTAAGGGGAAAAGAAGTAACAGAGCCAGCAGATGGTCCAGCACAGCAATAAGAAACCCAGGCACGGAATTACTGCCACCTGGCCGAGTGCTGCCCAGACGCGAGCCCGTGGGCCCCTGGACTTGGAGAGCTGCCTGGGTAGAAGGAGCTGGCTGCAGACAAGTAGAGCTGGAGGCTTGGAAAAGTGGGTTCTATCAAGTTTCAGCCTAAATTGGACAGAAATTTCTCTTAAAATAAATGTTATTTATTTACAATGGATCATTCCCCATGGCCCTGTCCCCCAGGCTGATGTTGGCTCCTTCTAAGATTTCATTATCTCACACACTGGGGCCTGTGTGCCCTCTGTCTTATGGGACCAGCCACAGCATGCTAACCCCTGGCGAAACAGCTCTGGGCAGTGGGAGAAACGTGCCCAGCCGCTGCCAGAAGAGAGCCAGACAGGAACCCTACCAGCCACCTTCCTGGGCAGCCCCCTCCCCTGGAGGAAATGGACAACAAGCCGCTCAAATAAAGACACTCCTGGAAGGATGCAATGTTTTTCAATGTTTGGCATAGTGGTTCCGCATTAGGCTGATAATAACCATGAGGTCAGCAGTTTGAACCCATCAGGCTCTGTGCGGTAGAAAGATGAGGCTTTCTACCCCCATAAAGAGTTAGAGCCTCAGAACCAGTTGCCACTGGTCAGAATGGACTCCATCGCAACAGGCTGGGGGTGGCAGTTTGTCTCTTGCTTCGTTTGTCTGTCGTCTGTCTGTCTGTCTGTCTGTCTGAAGATGATCGTGTATGCGTCCAGTACTAGACAATTCAAAATGGGCAGTGTAACCAGTTGAGACTCACCTTGGTGAGACGTCCTGGGAAATTAGCACATAATGTAGCAACGCTTCAGCTATAACTCTACATCGACCCCTTGGCCCAGCCTCTGGTAACCACTAATACCTGTTCTCTGCAGGCACTTGTCTGTTCTAGGTGTTTCCCACCAGTACGTAGTATTTTCTTTGGGCCTGACTCATTTCACTCAGCTTACTGTTTTTGAGGTCCACCCATGCTGCAGCATGCATTAGGACTTCATTTCTCTTCACGGCACAGTAATGTTCCGTTGATGAACACACCACCTTTCAAAGAAAAACTGAACAATGCCCACTGTGGGTCATGTGCAGAGCAGGGGAGAAGCTCCTAGTCTATCGACGTGGGGCAAACATTGCCAACAAATCAATGTCAGGATGCGCTCAGCCCCTCCCTTTTCCTGGGCCCTCCGGAGCTCAGAGGAGGCCCCGGCCTGTGTGGATGAGAGGCCTTGGCAGAGACAGGCAGCTGCCAAGACGCAAAGACTCAGCACTTGCACAGAACCTCTACTTATCCCCGCCCAGCCCCCTTCTAGAGACAGCATGTGACTTCCTCGTGGCTTCCTCGCTGCTATGGGGTCAATGCCGTCTCAGACACCCTATAAGACAGGGCAGAACAGCCCCCTTCAAGTTTCCAAGACAGTAACTGTTGATGGGAGTAGAAAGCTATACGCCTTTCTCCTGCAGACGGGCTGCTGGTTTCAAACTGGCGACCTTGCGGGTTAAAGTCCAACACGTAACCACTATGCCACCCTCAGACAATGAAATCAAATTAAATTTCAAAAGCCAAACAGCGCCTACAGACCCTGAGTAGTCCATTTGGTAGCAAGCAAAAAGGTGAAAGGTCCGAGTCCACCCAGAGGCATGCTGGAAGGGAGAGAGGCCTTCTGACCCAGCCCCAACGACTCGGCCAAAGAAAACCCTACAGAGCACGGCTGGTTCTACTCCGACACACACAGGGCCGTCAAGATCCAGTTAACGGCGACTAATAGTTCTGACAGTGTCTGCAGGGCTGCCCATTGGCCAGCATGGCCTACTCCTCCACTGACACGGCGCTCAAGACAGAGCCCTGGTGGTGTGGTGGGTGCTAACCACAAATGCAAACCCGCCAGCATCTCCGCAGGAGCAAGTGGCCCGAGTGCGAGCCCTCCCCTGGCACCTAGTCCATCACTGCAAAACTGGTGTTCTCCCTGGGATCTGCGAAATCCACGGAGCGAACTTACCAACAGCAAAGAACGCCTGGGGGCGTGTGGGGCCAACAGGCTGACTGCCCAGGTACCCAAAGGTCTCAGCTGGCTGAGGCTCACAAAGTAGAGGGCACTGCCTTGGCTGTTGTTTCTATTTCCCCCTCCATCGTCCCACCAGAGTATCCACGTGCATCTCGCCACTCTGGGGGCTCACGAGAAATTTCCAGGGTCAAGGAATTCAACGGCAGAATGAATGACTACGTTTGACAAGCCCACCGGGGGAAAGGAAAGGGAGAAATACTGAACCAGAGACCCTGGGTCTCACTAACCTTGCCAGGAAGCCAGGAATGTATGACTACAGGGATTCCACCCGCACGGACACTGCTCACACCTCGGGCAGCGGCCAGCACCAGTATGCAGCACAGACCCGAGAGTCAGGTTCCCACCAGAGCAAAGAGGAGAACTTGAGGCTGAGATCAGGGGTCAGGAGAGAGACAGGGAGCGAGGGGTCTGCTCCATTCAGGAAGCTGCCTGAAGCTGCTTTCTGCCCACATCATCTGTCTTCAGTTTCCTGGTTCACCGTGGAAGACACCCTTCAGTGCCTCTCGTCGACTCCCAGCACACTCAGAGGCCAAGTATTCCGAGACTGCTAACCGGGTGGTGGGACTCCCCAGCTCTGGCTGCCTGCCACTTCTCTGCTTAGGAGCACCTCCCTCAGAGGGTGGGCAGAGGAAGTGGAAGGGAAGGCAAGCAGTCAAGCAAAAAATCCTCACATTCAAAACTTTGTGCTTGAATTAGGATGATGAATTTGCCTTGGCAAGAGCCTCGTGAAAAATAAATTTTTAAATACACACACCGGGTGAGGGTGGTTCAAAAATTCATAGGCAAATGGAATTAAAAGATAATGCAATTTCTTTCCCTCCCCACCCCCAGCTTTTAAAGGCCGTGTGTTTTTGTGTGTGTGTGTGTAGTATGCTGTGTATGTGTGAAGATGGTGCCGTGTGTATGTGTGTGTGTGTGTGGTGCTGCGCGCGCGTGTGTGTGAAGTAGGTGCAGGGTGTGTGTGTGTGTGTGTAGTGTGCTGTGT
>NW_022111372.1:22680746-22798043 GCF_000313985.2 Echinops telfairi
GTGTGTGTGTGTGTGTGTGTGTGTGTGTGTGTGTGTGTGTGTGTGTGTGTGTGTGTGAAAATGGTGCCATCCGCGTTTCTAACAGATCCTGGCAGGGTTAAGCTCACCGTTTCAGATTCTGCCTCCATCTCAGGCTTCCTCTAATTACCACTGATTCCTCCGTTCCCCAGTTGTATTTCCATTTCCAGTGACTGGTCCCTCCTGGTCCCACATCCATCCAGATCTGTGTATTCTTCTGGCAGTCTCTGGATATCCCATCCTCCTCCCCAATACCATGAGTCCAGTGCATGCGTTCTTCTTCCGTCTGGGTTTTCACTGTCTACCTTTCACGTGCACGTAAACCCAGAAAACCTTCCCTACCACAGAGTCGGTGCTGATTCAGAGTGGCCCAAAAGACACGATCGAACTGCCTCCTGTGAGCCTCTCTTCACGGGATTACAAAGCCCCGTCTTTGTCTCACATGCATGTGAGGGGAGTAAATACCCCACGGCCTGGGTCAGGAGCATCCTGACCATCTCAGTGACATCTGCGCTGTTGGAAGCGGTCTTCTGTGGCAGAGCTGCCCAGGGCAGAGCGCAGCTTGATTCTGATTGCAGCGTCTATGGACACCCACAACTGATGGAAGTAGCACGAAATCGATTGTAAACAAGTTCCATTGTTGTCCATTTACCATACTGTTGTGTCTTCATGCTGTTGAGCCCAGGAGTGTTAGAATTGGAGTACTTTGAGGCTGGATTCCTTTGCAGTTCCCTCCTTGTTCTACAGGTGAGAAGCCTGGACACTGAGAATGGCCCCAGAGGATAAGACCAGGTCCTGTTCATGGGTCACCAGTCTGCTGACCCCAACCGGGCACCCCTTGTGGGTACAGCAGGAGGCCTGCTCACAACGCAGGGCCAAACCCCTGCAGGCCAAGTGTTTTAAAGGACAAAATAAACATCCCCAGAGGCCTTGCTGGCTGTGGTTCACCTTGACACTGACGGCTCCATCTTCATCAGTGCAATTAGAGAGGGGAGCACTTACCTCAAGCCTCAACTCTACCAAGAAACCTAATCTTTAGGTTCGAAATAAAGGATGTACCCAACTCACACTTAGAGAGACTACCTCTGCTCCGACATTCCCTGAAGCACCTGCTCAAGCTAGCTCTGCGACCAGGAGGAGGCTGTGATGCCGGTCGGTGTGCACAAACCCTCTGCATGAGCAACGGCACACATCGCCCTAAAAGGATTGATCCAGGCCCTGCCCGAGAGAAGCCAAGGTGTGCTGCGCACGGCGCAAACGTGAAGGCGGTTCCAGCCCTTTCTGCAGCGTCAAAGGGCCCGCGCTGTGAGGACTCACGGATGGAAGATCAAAGACTGCAGCCTTCGGTATCGATGACAACCCAACACAAAGAAAACAAAACTCCTCACAGCCAGACTAACGCGCAACATTGTGAGAAACAAGGGGAAAGAGTGCAGTTGTCAAGGAGTTAATGTCATTTGGATCTATAACCCGTGCTCACAGAAGCAGCAGTCAAAGCATCGGTGGGGAGAGCGTCTGCACACGACCTCTGTCTAATGTTCAAGCGCAAAGGTCGCGCTGTGAAGAGTAAGGTGGGCCAGACCCAACCACTTCACATGCATGCAAAAGCTGGACAGTGCATAAAGAATGATTTGTCTGATGTTGTTGCGTTCAAATGGAAGGACAGACAGCGGGTACTGTAAACAGAATCCCATGATGTGTGGCTACTAGCCACTTGGGTCCAAGCACAACTCCGATGATGAGTCGCTACAGACCAATTGGGTCCAAACTCAACTCAAACACGGGCTCGCCCGACTCAAAGCGAGCGTACAGGACAGAGCAGAGCTGCCGCTGTGCGTTTCTGAGACTGTAACTCTTTACAGGAGCAGAAAGCCCCGTCTTTCTCCCAAGAAACAGCCGATGGTTTTGAGTTTTCAGATCGCAGCTGAACACATCACCACCAGGCCACCAGGGGCTCCTTCAAAGCCAGGCTAGGTCATCCCGAAGCAAGCAAGACACTTGCCCACTCAAGTCACCTGGTCTGTCAAGGGAGACCATGAAGCCGCCTCACAGCAAGGTCATGAGGACGGAATGAAAGAACTCAAGCAAAACTGGACCAGTTGTCATTTGGCAACTCTGACTCAGGAGCCCGAGTGCCCCGCTGGACAATGGCTGATTCTTGGAAGTCGGTCACCAGGCCTGCCTTCTACAGTGCCTCTGGGTGGGCTCCAGCCTCCCACCTTCCTGTCAGCAGCCAAGCACAGGACCCCTCGCACCAGCCGGCGAGCTCAGCTGTGCATGGAGACATGATCATCAGCGCGGATGAACACAGTGTCACGCCCAGCCTAGTAAATGCTAAAAGAGCCCAAGGAAATTTTAAAACCTGACAAATGGATTCCTTTAGGAGCCCAGGAACACCTTTAGGTGCTGGAGAAGAACACTGAAAGTACCGTGGACCGCTAAGAGGACAAACAGATCTGCATTGGATAGAAGAAGCAAGGTCAGAGTGCTCCTGAGAGGCAAACATGGCAAGATTTCATCTTACCTACTTTGGACCTAGGGCCAGAAGAGACCGGTCCCTGGAGAAGGTAAACTGGAGGGCCGGTGAAAAGAGGAAGGCTCAGTGAGATGGACTGGCACAGTGGCGGCATCAGTGGACTCAGGCATGGGAACCATTGTGAGGATGGTGCAGGACCACAGTGGGTCGCTATGGGTCGGCTCAGTGGCACCTACCAGCAACAACCACAGGAAAACAGAAAATAAAAATGTGTGTGTGTGTGTGTGTGTGTGTGTGTGTGTGTGTGTCCCATCTTTGAATGCCATTAGAAAACATTGAGAATGCTTGACCAAAAAGTTGATCAATCTCATCAAGCCTAATTTGGAGCCAGCAGCGTGACTAAGTACCCACTGAGTGTAGACACTGTAGCAAATCGTGAAAAAAATAAAATTAAATCAGTGAGTCAGCATTACCTTGTTCGGCACTTCGACTTCTGAAATTGTTGTAGCTGGAGAGATCTTTAGATGTTGCTCTTCCAACATCTTCTAAGATATGATGGGCATAACAGGAAATGACAGGGTTGTCTGAGATCCCACACTTAGTGGGAGACAGAACTAGGATTCTAGCCCAAGCACCAACTGCTTGTCCACTGTCCCCCACCATCCACCCACAGTCCAGCTACTCTTCACAGCCATCTCCCCTTTCCGCTCCTCCATCCCACTCCGAGCTCCCTGCTCTCTTTCTTGCACACACATACATATCACAGTTCGTATTTTATTCTACCCCTCTTCTCCTTAGCCCCTTTACAGGCACTCAACTAAACTCACAGAAACCCCGTGCATCTCAGAGTAGAACCTGCTCCATAGGGCTTTCAGTGCGGGTATTTCAGAAGAACACCTCCACCCTTTAGGTTAGCAGCTGAACAGTGCCACCCAGGGACTTTTCTCCACATTCATAGAGAAGCAAGTTTTTTGTTTGGTTTTTTTTATTGAACTAGTATTTACTAAGGAGCCTTGGTGTGTAGTGGATTGGGCTGCTGATGGCAAGGTCAGCAGTTCAAAACCGCCAGCTGCTCTTTTGGAGAAAGACAGGGCGTTCTACTCCTGTGTAGAGCTGCAGTCTCAGAAACACACAGGGGCAGGTCTACCCGGTCCCACAGGGTTGCTATGAGTTGGAATCGACTCGACGGCACTGAGGTTTTTTTGAATTATTATTATTATTATTATTATTATTATTATTATTATTATTATTATTTTGCTTGGTTTGGGTTTTCTGAGTACTAGCTGAGCACCAACTACGTGCTAAAACTTGTGCAATCCTGGGGTGCAATCATTGGAGTGCTGATGTCTACCGTGGTCCAATCTTCCTTAAGCCTAGAGTCTAGGAGGCTGGGAAGGTTCCCACACTCGCTGTACGCCCATCCCACAAAGGACCCTATGAGGCACAGACAGAAACATTCTGGGAGAAGTGCACTGTCATCGGGGCCTTGATGAGGCCGAGCATGAGGGCTCACGAGGGTGAGCAAGGAAAAGAAGGAAACCCCACTTCCTCCAAACGCTGGCTGTGAGCGTAGCTGGAGAGGGGAGAGGAGAGGCAGACAAGAGCCAACCTGAGGCAGGAAGCAGGACGCCGTCATCAACCCACTCTCAGTCACAGCGGCCACCTGGGGAATGTCGGGGAAAGCCCACACTGGTATTCTTGCCTCTCTTCTCTCGGGGTGAGGATGGGGATAATGCAAAAATAAAGAGGTCTTCCTCTCCATGTTTCTAACCACTGACCACTTATGGACGCCCCTGGTGGTGCCAACGGTGAACAGCTCTTGGCGGCTACCTGAAGGCGGGCACCAGGAGTAGGGTCAATTCAGCAGCCACTGGTGGGTGAGGGCAGGGGTGCTTCCCTGACGGAATTCTGCCTTCCATGGGGGAGGCCCGGGTTCAAGTCCGGGCCACTGCCCCTCAGAGGGGCTTGTGTGTTGCTGTGATGGGGTACAGATTTCGGTCATTTCCAGACGTCCAGGCTAGGAAGAAAGACCTGGTAGTCTATTTCCAAAACTCAGGCAACGAAGACAAAAGCCTATGCACTACAGCAGCTGATCTCATTATATGTGGGGTTTCCACAAGTTGAGGGCAACACACACACACACACACACTCCTTACTATCCAGGCTTGCTGTCCCCAGTCTCCATTTGCACGTCTTTATGTAAGAGGAATGGGTCCCTGAGAGCGCATCAGAGTTGGAGGGATTTGTGTCTGAAAATCCCCGTGGATGTTCAGGTCCCTCAGGCTGCGATAACAACATAGCACACACTGGGTGACTTCATGGGACAGCAGCAGTCACACCCGGTCCACACCCATCTGCACACTAGCAGTCCAAACCACAGGGGTCAGCGGGCCCTACTGCAGTGGTTCTCAATCTGTGGGTTGCAACCACTTTGGGGGTTGAAGACCCTTTCACAGGGGTCACCCAATTCATAACAGTAGCAAAATTACAGTGATGAAGTAGCAACGGAAATAATGTTCTATTTGGGGGGTCCCCACCACACGAGGAACAGTATGAAAGGGTTGCGGCACCAGGAAGGTGGAGGACAGCTGCTCTCGAGGCTGAGGGAAGGTGCTTTGCATCCCTCCCTTCAACTGCAGGTCATTCCTGAGCAATTGCCATCACTCATATCTCTGCCCGCAGCTTCACGTGGCTTCTCTCTCCCTCTCCCCACCCCCTCTCTCCCTCTGTGTGTCTGTGTGTGTGTGTGTGTGTGTGTCTTTTCTCTCACACAGGAAACACCTGAAATAGGACTTCACCCTACTACACTATGGCCTCGCATTAAACTTACCTGATAAACCAAACCCACTGCCGAGTTGATTACAATTCCTAGCGACCTACAGGACAGAACTGTCCCACAGCGTTCCCACACTGTTAGTCTTTCGGCACTGGTGTACATCTTCCTCCTACCGAGTGGCTGGTGGGGTTCAAACCTTTGTAGTAACTTCTTCAAAGGTCCTATTTCCAAACTAGGTCATCTTGCCGAGTACGGGTGAGAAGGAAGGTGGCAGCCCTTGGCCCTGTCTTTTAGAGGCTCCCCATGCAGCTGCTAACACAGTTCCTTCAAACAAAGGCCAAGAGCAGTCCCTGCCTGTCTTTCTAGCAAGGCCGCCGGCACACCACTGGCCCTGCGGGGGAAGGATGCTGGCCAACCTGGCAGTGGGTAAATGCTAGTGACTCACCCTGCCCCCTAGTGCATGGCACAAAGCGCCCCTCCCACGCATCTAGTGGCACCTTCTGAGTTGAGGAGCACCTGAGAGGGACGTGTCTGGAACCAGTCACCTGAGCCACTCCTGATGCCTGCGGGGCGCTGAGTACATCTGTGCCACTGGGAATGCAGGGAACAGAGAGGATTATGGGGGTGCAGAGACCTGCCACCTACCCATGCCTCAGGGCTGCCACCATGCCCGACTTGTTGAGATAAGGGGTGGAGATCTACCCTGGGAGACTCACTTGTCCTGCTGGGGGTGCCTGAGCCACTCAGGTGTCGTCTCTCGGGGAGAGGGAAACACTAGGAAGCCCTCTGACCCTGGTGCAGGGGAGCCAAGCCAGTGCTCCGGGCGACTCCCAAGGCCACGCCTTCTTCCACCACCACCCCCCAACACACACACCTCAGGCTTCATGAGTGCCAAGTCACCTGCCTGGCCCACCCCCACCCCCAAGTGTTCCAGCACCCATCACTGTGCCTCCCACACCGCTGTCAACACAAACACCACTCCCAAGCACGAGTAAAAATAGCCAGCCCTTCCAAAGCAATGCTTCATCCCCTCCCCAGGCATGGGGGCTGAGGAGGGGGCACCTCCCCCATTCCTTGGAGGCCAGGTGACAGGAGAGCAGGGGAGGCTTAAAGGTGGGGCTCCCCAGCCAGCCAGGCAGCCGGGGCGGTCACTGCACACACCACCCTCAGGCAGCCGCACTACCTGCGGTGACAGTTCTCTGCCCGCAGCTTCTATGGCACCTGACTGCTGAGATGACGCCGCTGCTGACTTCTATCTTGACGCCCAGCCCCAGACTCGGTGTTTATTTATTAAAAGCAGGCTATCCGTGCCCAGGCAGGGAGACACGGACGCGAAAGCTGACACGCACACCCGGCCTGACCACAGGCCACAGCGCTGGGCCCCGGCGCACACGCTGCACAGCCAGCTGCTGTCGAGTGGGCCCTGACTTGTGGGGACGCCCTGGCGGAGCACAGCTGTGCCTTCTCATCCAAAGCAAACACAACCCGCGCCGTTTCAGGGCCCTGGAAGGGCTGGTTCGAGGCAAACACTTACATCGAAACGGTTTATATAGAGAGTCTCAAAGCTATCACTGGTTTGGCTTCTTTTAAGTTTTTATTTGAGAAGCAGAGTGGCAGAGGGGTTACTGGCACAGACGCAGGAGCCAGAGCACCGGGTTCCAATCCCTGCTCCAACAGTCGGACCACGTGATCCCTGCAAGGCCTCCGTTTCTCCCAGCTGAGGATGACCCGGTGCTGGGAAACTGGTGAGCTCGGTGCTTGGAGTTCACCTCCTGGAGGGAGGCCTGGGTTCTACTCCTCAACAATCTGCCTCATGTGTAGACGTTCCTCGTCTGTCCGTGGCCCCTGGCGTGCCGCTGTGATGGGGAAGAGGTTACGGCAGGGCTTCCCGACCAGAGCGAACCAGGGAAGAAAGGCCTGGAGATCTACTGCCGAAAATCAGCCGCCTAGTGATAGCAAGAGTCTGGTTTCACTGAAGATAGACAGGTCAGGGAGCAGCTAGATACCTACTGACGATCGCTACAACAAGATACACATGCAAACCCGCATCCGCATACACTAGCGCCTGTGAAATCCAGAGCCTGCGCAAGGCGAAACACCTGTCAGAGAAGGAAAGCTCAAATCCACGACTCCGAGGGCAAGAAGCCCTGAGGGCCTAGTGATGAGACACGGGCAAATGAGTTGGTTCAAGTGGTTGAGAGCATGTCAGGAGCGACCAGTCTAGAGGGGCAGGCTACAAAGAAGAGGAAGACCCCCAACAACTTGGACTGATACAGGGGCTGCAGCGACGGACTCAAACCTGAGAGCATATGAGGACGGCGCAGGAACAGGCAGTGTGCTCTATCTGTCATCCTTACGGTCGATATGAGTCGGAACTAACCCGATGGCACCTAGCAACAACAACAACACTAATCAAAAAGGTCAATAGCTTACACTCACCAGCTGGTCTGAGGGAGACAAGAGAGCAGTCTGCTTCCAGAGAGACGTACTGCCTCGGAAACTCTGGAGGGGCCGGTAGACTCTGTCCTGCAGGGTGGCTATGAGTTAGAAGCAAGTCAAGGGCAATGGTTAATAGAAAGTGATAAATGGTGGGAAACTGGTGAGACCAGGAAAAACAGGGTGGTCCTGTGGAGTTCTGCCTATCAGATACCTACAGTAAGGAATAAGCTGTGAAAAATCAAATGAGGTGCTTCCCCAGCGGGTCCCAACATGATGGCTCCCGCAAATAAGTGTGGTGAGAAGAATGAAGTGCTGCCAATAAAGTGATGAGCAGAGAGGATACCAGTAATGCAGCATGGAGTAGGCCTCCAGAAATGTGCCCCTTCGACCCTCAGGAGATTCAGAATGTTGCCATTAAGGAGACAGTACACCAGATGTGTACCCGGAGATGAGGTTCAAGAAAGCTGTCTACGCCAGAGACAGGGAAATAACCCTGTGATACGTAAGGTTAAGTGTCACCTTGCCTGGGCCAGGATTCTCCGTGATTTAGCAGTTAAGTCTTAGTAATCCCCATGATGAGATCTCCTCAGGGGTGTGGCTTGCTTCCAGTAGAAGTGGATGCTGTGGGAAAGCTTGCGTGCTTGTTGCTGAATATGCATCCTGCATCTGGTTGGTCATCTGCCCTCCAATTCTTTGAACGTGAGCTGGCAATCTGCTGTACTGGCTGCTGATCAGTGCGACACCTCCCACTTACCTGATGATCTTGAATTCATTCACCTTTGCAACCAGAAGCCTGCTGTGTTAGGCTGGCGTGACCAGAGAAACTAATCCAGTGACACTCATATATGTGTAAGAAAAAGTTTTATATCAAAAGCAATTATTTATCAAAAAAAAAAGCCCAGCCCAGTCCAACGCAAATCTGTATGTCAGATACTACTCTCCAAGTCCCTCCTCAGACTCATGCAGCTACATGCAATGATGCAGACTGCAGCAAGATCACAGGCCTTTGGGTGCAAAGTCTGTGAATCCAACGGCAGTAGACTAGGTGCTCTGGTCACTACCAGGGTCAGCCAACAGGAAGATACAGTTAGAGAGGGGGGCATCCCAGGGCCCTCCTTATGAGGCCATGCCCCATGGTGGTACCATCAGGCTGTGACCTGAATGACTGGTTGAGTACCACCCCTACGCTTTTATATATCTTCAAGTTGACATGAAATCATGTAACTACCACACCTGCCATCTGCTATGTCAATCATGCACGCATCAACCCCTGCAGCTCCAAGTAAGAAGCTTCTAGCCTGACATCTGACTGATGGACTTAGAACTAGCTCGCCTCTACAACCTTGATGTAAATGTGTGTGTGTGTGTGTGTGTGTGTGTGTGTGTGTGTGTGTGTGTGTGTGTGTGTTCCACTGGATGTGCTTCTCAAAAAAAACAGCCTAAGACAGTCCTGGATTATGGTGAACTAGAAGACGTCGTGAGGATGAAGCCCCAGCGAGCACTATACATATGTCCCTGCTATCACTTTCAAAGACCTCCAGTCAATGTAGATGACCACTACCCGCTGACTATCAAATACAACTCAACAACAACTCACTGCTATCGGGTGGATTCTGACTCACGCACCCCTAGAGAGCAGCCTAGAACTGCCCCTGTGGGTTTCTGAGACTGGAACTCTTCACAGGAGTAGAAAGCCTCATCTTTCTCCCTCGGACGATCAAGTACAGTTACAAAACTGCCACCCACACTCAAAAAATATATATACTAAATGAGGTCATCTCTGTGAAAGTGTCACTTTTCATTAGTTAACTCTGTACAATCACCACAAATAATGAATTACCAAATACCAAATCATTATTAAGGAGCCCTGGTAGAACTCCTGGGAGAAGCCCTGGTGGCGCAGTAGTTACGTGTTTGACTAACAACCCCAAGGTCAGTGGTTCAAAACCACCAGCAGCTCCAAGGGAGAAAGCCAAGATTCTCTACTCCCAAGAAGAGTTATAGAACCTCGTCTGAGTTGAGTGAGATCCTGTGTCAATCCAGGGGTTTTCCTTTAGTGGATCTTCCAGCCTTCCAGCAAGATAAGTGAGAAGCCAGATTTGTCCCGAGTGGAGAAACGTGACAAGTCAAAACTAAAGAAAACTAATACTGAGAAGAAAATACTCTCCCCTCGAAGGAAACTATCTAACAGGCAAAAGAATGCGTTCAAACATCGCAAAATGGAGATGACCTCCAAGGAGCAAATGTCAGCATTGCTTGAGTGATGTCATAGCATTTGGGGCTTCACTTTGCAAACCTACGTGTTTACAGAGATCTTAGGTCTTCTTATCCATACTCTCTGGCTAAAGGGCAGAGGTGGCCAATGGTCCACATCTTCGTTTGAAGACTTCCCATTGGTGTGTCAAACCTCCATGGCCGACGCTATCGATGATCTGACATTGAAGACCTTCGTGGGTGTGGTTCTTGCCTTCCCCACAGGATAAGCCTCTTTTAACCTTCTCCAAGGCGTGCCTCCATTACGCCAAAGTCTTCATATCATTGCATGCTTTTCATTACTAATGTAGCAAGAATAATCATTGTAAAGAGAGAGAGTTACAGTCTCGGACTCTCACAGGGGCAGTCCTACCCTGTCCTACAGGGTCTCTACGGTTCGGAATTGAGTCAATGGCGGTGAGCTTGGTGTTTGGAGTTTGCGTAGAGCGATGGTCAAGTGCTCGGCTGGGAATGGAACGTAAATGCCTCACCAGGAGAAAGATGTCGGCTTCCGTACAGAGTTACGGCCGTGGGCACCCTGCTGGGCTACCCCATGATGCCCCAGAGCAACACAGTGAGGTGGAATCAACTCAGTGACAATGGATCTGAACCGCTGTTAGTTACCAAGAGAAACACAGGGCTAGCTTCCTGTGAGGCCTGGTCACACGTTTTCATCAACCGACCTATATGCTATGTTGTTGTTAGCGGTCCTTTAAGTTGGTCCCTGATTCATGGCAACCTCCGCACAATGGAAGGACATGTTACCCAGTCCTGTGCCATCCCCATGAGCAGACACAGACTGGGCCAACCCACAATGAGAAAACCCAAACGCACTGCCCTAGAGTTCATACCGGCTCACAGTGACCCGTGGGGCAGGGTAGAACTGCCCGGTGGGTTTCCAAGGCTGGCGCTCTCGGCGGTTATGGAAAGCCTCGACGATGCATAGTTTTCACTGGCCCGGTTTGGGTAGTTGATCTCTGGGCCTTTCTTCCTAGTGCATCTTAATCTGAAAACTTGGATGAAACCAGTTCACGGTCATCACAACGACACAAGCCTCCACTGAGAAACGGGCGCTGTGGCCCAAACCGAACCCAACTCTCCGGCAAGGAAGGCAAGGATGCTATCGCTGAGCCGCCACAGAGCTCAGTCAATACATGGCCTTGTTTTACGTGGGTTTCTGTTCAAAGGCACATGATTCAAGGTGTACTGTGGATTCATTAACACTGGACTCAGAGGCAACAGCACAACAACTTATTCCTGAACCAAGCTGATCTAGCAAGTGCACTTTCTTTTCTTATGAAGGTATCCCAGCTGTCCTGAGCTTAGGAGGCCAGCTCTTCGGCATTACACCTGTGGGGCCATTTCAAACAGCAGTATCCCTGTCTTAATCATCTAGTGCTGCTACTAAACAGAAATACTGCAAGTGGATGGCCTTAACAAACTTAAATTTGATTCTCTCACAGTTCAAGAGGCTAGAAGTCTGCATTCCGGGCCACTGTTACAGGAGAAGGCTCCGGCTCTGGGGAATGCCTTCTCATCACTCTTCCTTAGCGTCTAAGAGTTTCTCAGTGCAAGGACTCTACACCCAGAAGGCACAATCCACTTCCATCTCTTTCTTGGTGTTAGGAGGTCCCTCTCTCTCTCTCTGCTCCCTTCTAGCTTCTCTTAGCTCTTGTAAGATAGAGGTGGTGCAGCGCACACCCCGAAGAAACAAACCCTTACATTGGAGCAGACCTGTGAACTGAGTGTGGGCGTTCGACCCACCCTGATCCCTTACAACTGATGTTGCTGATCACAACCTGGGAGATGATACGGCATCGTTACATAACTGCCAAATGACTGATGTCAAGTGAACACATACTTTGAAGAAGGTCACAGTGCAATCCAGGACACTCACCCAAAAAGCTCAAAAAATGCAAAAATGACAGCCCTTCTTCATGGGCCATCCAAAAGACCTGAACTGGCAGTAGAGAGCTGAAAGGAGACAGCAGAGGGCCGCCTCATTCACCTCAGCTGGGAAAGTGGTTCCGGCAATTTCTTCACCAAGGGCACCAGCACTGAATGCAGAGGAACACATCCATTTCCGCGAATAAGCGAATTCCCAAATAGAGATCTGTAAATGGTGAAGACTGGGTGAACCTGTAACGCACTAAAGAGTTGGGTTTCCCTATCCAAAGGTTAGCAGGTCACACCCACTGAGCCACACTGGGAAAGAAAGGGCTGGAGATGGCTCCCTGGGGATCACAGCCAGGAGGGCCGCACTGACAACAGGTGTATTGTGGAGCCCCACCAAGAGTCAGAAGGTACTCGACAGGGAGGGGTTTGCCTCTGGTTTTTCTTTTACGTCCAGGTAGCACAGAGCACAAGCTACCAAAGGATTTGATCAATTATAACAGAGCTCGGTCATCAAGGGTGTTTTTCTCAATTGTACATGTGACATCACTAAAAATTCTAGGGCAAGTCTTCTTATTCCTGGGGGTTGATGACATGCACCCCAAAAATTCCAGGAAGAAGTGAGCAGAATGGGAAAAGTTAATGATACAAAGGAAATACTCCAAAATTACTAAACCTCAAACAAATGTAGGTGTGAAGCAAAGGAAAAGGTTTTTCAAGAAAGTGGTATCTGAGGATTCACTTGAAAAGTCACTTGTGGCCAAGGACAATGAGATGACATTTCACTTCCACTAGAAAAGCTAAACTAAAGAAGTAAAAAGAACAGAAAACAGCAAATGTGGGCACGATTGTGAGGAAACTGAACCCTTCCTGATTGGTGGTAGAAATGCAAAATGCAAGACTAAATTCTAAGGAAAAATCTCAAGTCCTTCCTTTCTCGTTTCCAAAGTGTCAGACAGACAGCCAGACAGACACACACACACACACACACACACCATTTCACTGCCATCAAGCGGACCCCTAGGGGAGCACAGCCATCCCCTTGTCTGCGGCTCTGAGTCTTCACAGGCGCACAGCCTCTCCCTCAGAGGGGCTGATGAATTTGAACTGCTGGCCTTGCTGTTGTGAACAGCCCCCAGGGAAACTTGCTGCACCACCATGGTAGTGTCTAGGTCTAAGGCAATAGTCTATAAATGCAGGGAACCTAGAATCTCCTAGGACAGCTGTTCTCAACCCATGGGTCGCGACCCCTTTGGGGGTCGAATGACCCTTTCACACAGGTCGCCTGATTCATAACAGTAGCAAAATTACAGTTATGAAGTAGTAACAAAAATAATTTTACGGTTGGGGTCACCACAATATGAGGAACTGTATGAAAGGGGCACAGCATCAGGAAGGCTGAGAACCAGTTCTAGAACAAAACACCATTACTGAATATACACATTTCCAAGAGTGCTAACATCTCTCTGCAAAAAAAGTCAGTGGATTT
Organism: Echinops telfairi; assembly: GCF_000313985.2. Taxonomy (NCBI): domain Eukaryota; kingdom Metazoa; phylum Chordata; class Mammalia; order Afrosoricida; family Tenrecidae; genus Echinops; species Echinops telfairi. The sequence continues at coordinate 22,694,091 of NW_022111372.1, forward strand.
TAGCATTCACGCTTTCTAAAAATTATTCTTATCTCTTTGAAATCCATCCCATTGTAACAAACTCTCTCTTAGTTTTTTTCAGCATTCAACAAATCTTTATTGAACACACCCTTTTTGCTAGAAACCCTGGACACATGTATGTGGAGAAAAACAAGTCAAATTCCGATGGCATGTACATTTCCCTAAGCAGAGAAAGATAGTACACATGTATGTAACAATAGTGTCAATGCAGAACTGGGTTCCACAGGCAAAATCTTAATACACATTCACCATGTGACACATATACATGTACCTGGGATTATTTTTAAACACCTCACAAACAGTAACTCAGTTAATGCTCACAGTGACCTTATAAGGTAGATTAATTATTTTATGCCTCTTTTACAGATGAGGAACTGAGGTTGAGACACTAACTGCCCAACGCAAGATTTAAGTGCCAACGACTGAGCTTTGTGGCCGAGTCTACCAGGCTCTGCCGATTTTCTGGATCTCACGAGCTCAGAGACCCACGGTTCACTATGAAGCAAACCTTCTTTTCAGGTTCAGTGCTATACCATATTGCAAAACACAAACCCTTAATTACCACACAGTCCTCCAGGAGAGTGCTCCCCAAAGTGCTCCCACCCTTCAGGACTAGTTACTGCTAGTCATCCCACCACACCCCTCACTCCCATGCCATTTGGCAGTGGATTCCTATTACCAAAACAAGCTGTTTCAAAACCAGAACATACCTTTACCTGGAGAATGAAATTCTGGATTTGTTTTCAAGGAATCCCTAACCTAGGACCTGCCCAGGGGTTATTTAATTCATAATTCATCCAGGACTGCTTACAAAAACAATGCTCTCATGCTGTGTTCCTAAAGGATGGCAAATGAGGGACATTTCTAGGGGATAAACTTCCTCCCAAGAATTTCCTCCACACCCTCAATTCCTTCCACTTCTTAAGAGCTGAAATTAAGAACAGACTCATCTGCCCATAGAAACAAATACATTCAAAACAAAACTCATTCAAATCCAGGGTTATGGCAAGTGCAAACTACATAGGCTGGAAAGGCAATCCATCCAACCAAACTGGTTGAAGGAAAGAGAGTTTACAGATTCTAGGGGCCTGTGTCTAGGGTTCCCAATTGGGTGCCCCCAGATCCTACTGGTCCAGGAACACAGCTGTTGAAGATGTTCAGTTACACGGTAGTAAGTAAAAACCCTTTTCAGGTGAACTTTGATACAACCACAGTCCTCCAACCCAGCAAGATTCTGGAGCACGGGTTTAGGGAGAGTTCCCTGCATGCATGGCTGCACGCATATTCTTTATAGGAATAAAAAGCCCTGTATTTCTCCCTAGGAGCTGATAGTGGTTTTGAACTGCTGATCTTGCAGTTAGTAGGCCAACGTGTCAATACCATGCCACCAGTGGGTCCTAAATCTAATCACTACTGGGTTCTAGAAAGAACAGGATAGGCACACACACACACACACACACACACACACACACACACACACTCACTCACGCAGGTGTGGATGATGGAACTCAGGGGCCATGTGAGTCATTTCTTCAAGCCAAGGAATACATACATGCCTGGGACTGCCAGCAAGGAAGAAACTAACATATCCAGACCCTGATGGGGGCTTGCAGCCGCCAGACGTGTGAGAAAACAAAAGTGTGCTCACTGCAGCCGTTCCCGTGCAGAGTCTCTGTTACAGCAGCACTGCGAAAGTAAGACATCGCCATCGCTACCACACTAACAAGATGTGTAAGGGAAACTGGTACGTGGGCCAGGGTTTGGGGTTTTGTTTTCCTTTCTTTGGGATTCTAATTTTTCATGAGCGAGAGAGCACGCACCTGTGATTTTAAACACCAGAAGAAAAGAAATGTGATTGTCTCAGCGCAAGGCAACTCCTTTAAGACCCGTTGCCACGGGGTTAATGGAATTCCCACAGTACTGACCTTCCCCACATGTATCAATGTGAATAATCAAGTGCAAATCTAATTCCTTCTCTGGGTTTCTGTTTACGAAAGTCAGTCCTTTCAGACAGCTGCAGCAACAACGCCGGCAGTCCAGCCAGCGCCGTAGACGGCATACACACAGAAAGGAGCACAGCACCACCGAGGCAGGCGGTGGGGTACCGGGAAGACCCTGGCTGGGGAACCAGAGGCTGAGCCCAAGGCTTGCTTCTTCCTCCACTGATTCTATGTTCGGGCAAGCTTTCTTGATTGTGTCTTTTTAATTTTTGAAACCACTCCCCGGATCACTGTTTCCTTAAGATGGAGACACACCTGCTCTAAGCAAAGTCAATAAGCCCTGAAAAGGTCTCATGTCTTACAAATTCTTCCACAAGGCACACGTGAAAGAACTTGGACACAGCCACCTCTCAAGTGGTCCTGTAATAATGCGTCCAACATGTCAGTGCTTAGTCGGTGGTGGAAATGCATGTAACAGAGCACTGGCCCAGTCCACATTCTTCACGGGTAGAGGGAAGTAACGGGACACTTGGGCTGTGTCTACCTTTGGGCCACTGTGAATAATGTGCAAAGGAACATGGGCGTACAAGTGACTGTTGGGGGAACTGGCCCTTAATTTTGGGGCGTCTATACCTAGAATTATGGAGCCCTGGTAAAGTCGTAGTTATTTGTTGGGCTGTGATCTGACAGGTCAGCAGTTCAAAACCACCAGCTGCTCCATGGGAGAAAGACAGGGCTTTCCACTCCTGTAAAGAATAACAGTCTCAGAAACCCACGAGGGCGGTTGCACGCAGTCCTGTAGGGTCCCCGTGAGTCAGCTTCGACTCGACGGCAGTGAGCGTGGTGTTCTCTCACACCCAGAATCGGGATCGCTGGGTTGTTTGGTAGTTTTATGTGTCTTTTAGAGGAAAAGTCCAACTGTTTCCCACAGTGTCTGTCTCATTTTCCTCCCCCAAGAGCAATGAATTCGGGTTCTGCTTTCTCCATACACTTTTTTCTTTTTGATCAGACAGCCATCCTGGTGGGGTGACGCTGCGGTTTGTTCCTCGTGGTTTTGCTCCGGGGGCACTGCGGGTGAGGCATTGTGCTACTGACCAAGGTCAGCAGTCCAAACCCAACAGTAACTGCAGGACAGGGAGGGTGCTTTCTGCTCTCGTAAAGATTTACAGTCTGGACCCGAGAAGTGACTGTGATGATGTAGCTACCAAAAACCCCACTGGCATCAAGCCAATGCTGACTCATAGTGACCACCCCCCTCCCCCCTCCCCCCTCCCCCTGCCCCGCCCGTGGGTTTCCTAGGCTGTCCCTGTTCACGGGAGCAGAAAGTCCGTCTTTCTCCCGCAGAGCTGCTGATTGCAGCTCAATGCATGAGCACTACACCACCAGGGCTCCTGGGGAGGAAGCAGACGCAACTCTTCTTAAGGGACTTAACAGTAGTGTAGATTTGTGAATTTTATGTCAAGTATTAAGCAAAAAAGAAAGAAAACCAAAGTTAACAGCGGTTGCCATGGGTGAAGGAGGAAAGGTTTTTGCCGAGAGGGCATCGAGTGTCTGTTAATGGTGGTAGAATAATTTGGTAAAGGATATCAAAAATGGTTGCTTAACAGTATAATCAGTAGCACTGAAATATACGTGTAGAAGGTGTTGACTTGGAGAATGTTTATTATGTATATTTTTCCTACAGGCAAAAAAAAATAATAATTACCCTAATAATGAGTGCAGTGAAGAATAAATGGTGCTACAATTGATTGTGGTACCAACTGTACAACTCTTGACATGACTGAACTATTGAATTGGATGATGTGTGGAAGGAGTAACGATAAAACGGTGGTGGGGTGGTGGTGGCAATTACTATTGATGTCCAAAAAAAATGCACATAGATTGTTAACTAGGAAACTAAGATGCTCTGTAAACTTTCACCCAGACCACAAAATGTTCAAATATTAATTTTTTCTCTTTTAAGGATCTGCAGTCTCAGAACCACTACATCCAGGTGCCGAGAGTCAGAGTGAACTAGGTGGTGGTGGGTCTGGTTTGGGTTAATGGCTATAATGGTGTGAAGCAAATGCTCATGTGCAGTTGAGTACATTTTTCTAAAGAAGAGCTAGAATGCTCCATTTATTTTAAATTCCCTCAATGTTCCCACACTATCTACCAAAAAAACTTAATGAGGTTGCTTTTCTCTTTAATGGTCACACACTTTGAAATGACAGGAGAATTAGCCAAAAGTACAGACAAAATTCTTTTTTTTTCCTCAAAAGTCTTAGTTTAACTAGAAAAAGGTATTTCTAGTGTTTTTCTTAATGGTTATATTCCAGATCTAGAAACTCTCGTGCCTGATTACCGACATGCTGTGTGATCTGAGGCAAACCGCAGGGTTTTCACATCACAGCAATGATGTGACACCAGACGCTTGTTATTAGAGCATTTTAAAGAAGCATCGGAGACATACAATTGACTATTATGCAGCCATAAGGAGAAATTGTAATATAAGCTATGGAATAAAAGAACCTCAATGAAATTATGCTGACTGAAATATACCAGACACAAAAGAAGAAATATTATCCAATCCCACTTTTATGGAATATCTAGAATAAGCAAAAGCTTAGAAGAAACAAAAAGTGGATTTGAGTTACCAGGGGTTGAGGGAAGGGAGAAGGGAGGGGGTATAACTGCTTAGCAGGTACACAGTCCTATTTGGGGAGACAAAAATTCTTAAATATAGTGAGGATGCTTGTACAACATTTAAATGTCAGTAATGTCACTGAGATATACCATGAGGAATGGTTGAGTGGGAAATGGTTTTATGTTCTCTACATGAGGTAGCTTCCAAAAGTTCACGGGAAAACATTTAAAAAGTAATGGAACTTTTCCACCAACTTTTTGAACACTCGGAGAGAGAGGAGCCTTTCCACTCCTGTAGAAAGAGTGACAGCATTGGAAAGCCACAGGCAATTGGTTCTACCCTGTCCTGTTGAGTCAGAATTGACGCGCTCGCCATCGGTTAGTTTTGGGTTAACAGACTCTCAGACACCATCCCAGATTGCAAGGAAATTATCCATTACGTGCCCACGTTACATGGCTAAATACCCATGGTGGTTTCTATGCCCAGGAGTCTTCGGTCCTGAGGCTCAGGCTCCTCGATTGCATGCTCCTTGAAGAGGATTCCCACCAGTCCTCTCTGAGCCCTACTGCGCACCAGGTCAGCATGCAACAGCTAATCAAAAGGTTTTCAATTCCAACCCACCTACCGGCTCCACAGGAAGCAGACTTGGCAAACTGTTACAGTAAAAATTACAATCCAGAAAGCCCAATTGGACAGCTCTACTTTATCCACGGGTCACTATGAGTCTGAACCCACTCCAGAGCACGCGATGATAACAACAAACAGGACGTGGAAGCTCCGCTTTTCACCTCAGTGGGCCTTTGCCAACAGATGTATGCAAATGGGATAACTCGCAACAGCACATCAATAGCTGGAAATAAAAGATGACCACGAAGTATCTCAACCCATTTTAAAACCAGTTCTATTAGGCTGAGACACAAAAAGAGTGATATATGTGTGTGCGTGTGTAGTGCTTTAGGTCAAGAAATGCCTCACACAGTTGCAGAAGTGAGTAAGTTGAACGCAGTTTAAGTGTCTGGGTCAGAAGTAAGCTGAAGGCTTCTCCTGACTCATGCCGCGGTGGGGGCTGATGAAGAGGAAACAGAAAGATGAAGCAGCAATAACACAGGTTGGTGGATGGAGAGCCGAATGAATCCAAGGTAGGCAGTTCACTGATGACTCCTGGGATCAACAGGCGGTAAATCAAATACAGGATGCAGATTAAGCAGTAAAAGACAGCTAGCTTCCACACGTCGTCAATCTATACCAAGAGTAGGCCACACCCTAAATGAAAACCTCCTCAATTGTACCAAGGCTGTGACCAGATTAAAGAGGTGGAACTCTGCCCTGCATGTACTGGAGAAGAGTATTCAAAGTACCGTGGACTGCTAAAAGAACAGAGAAATCGGTCTTAGAAGAAGTATGGCCAGAGTGCTCCTAAGAGGAAAAGATGACCAGACTTTGTCTTGCATACCTTGGACATGTTGCCAGGAGAGGCTACAGTCCCTGGAGAAGGACATCATGCTTGGTAAAGTAAAGAGGCAGCAAAAACCAGGAAGGTGACCCACACAGTGGCTGTAACAAGGAGGTCAGACATAGGGACAAATCTGAGGATGGAGGGTGCAGGACCAGCAGTGTTTCCTTCTGTTGGGCATCAGGTCACTGTGGTAGGAACTGACTCGATGGCACCCAACACCTCTACCCTAGACTTGGGTAGGGTACTTGGCTGGTCCACAGAAGATCCCTTCATGGAGTGGATCACACTATGTGAGATCATATCATGGGAGAATCTTGGCCTACCTAAGTTGACATAAAATGTAAATATTACACCAATCACAATTCTATTTTACCACCTTACCAATTAACCAACCCAAATTTGGCAAATCAGTTCCACACTGGAGCGACCCTATAGGGCAGGGAAGGGGTGTTCCTTAGGGTTTACACGCCTATAAGTCTTTAGGGAACAGACAGCCTCAACTTTCTCCAACAGAGTGGTGTGTGGTTTCGAACCTTCAACTGTTTAATTAGGAGTTGTGGTACAGTGAATTACAAAGTGGGTACCCCCCCCCACGCTACCCCCCCAAAAAAGCTCTGCTAGGTGGAGCCTTTGTAGTACACATTTTTCCCACTGGGTGAGCATAAAGGAACCCCTCTGAGGGAGTGCACCCAGTGGCGTCAACTGGGAAGGTTCTCTCTGGTCACAGTGATTTTTTTTGTAAATGTAGTTTCGCTCAAACCTCATTTTTTGTGATTGCAATTTAAGAAAATAGCATGCAGCTGTGAAATTTTGATGACTGCTCAGGAAAAATGTCACAGAAACTGTTGTGATGTTGAACACAGCTTACAAGGACAGCGCTATGGGAAAAACTCAAGTGTGTGTATGGTTGTCTCATTTCAAAAAAGATGACTGTCAATTGATGAGAATTCTCATTCTGAACATCCGTCAACTTCCAAAATGGACAAAAATGTTTACAAAAGAAAACATTTGTGAAGTGCCTTCTTACAATTGCAATCAAATTAAATTGTTTTTTTAGATCATTTTATTGGGGGCTCTTACAACTCTTGTTACAATCCATACATCAATTGTATCCGACATATTAATACATATATTCCATCGTTCTTTTCAAGACATTTGCTTTCCATTGAGCCCTTGGGATCAGCTTTTTTTCCATCCTTCATCCCCTCCCCCCACCCCACCAACCCTCATGGGCCCTTGACAGATTGTAGATTGTTAATTATTTTCAAATCTCACACCAGCAGCTGTCTCCCTTCTCCTCTGGTTTCTGTTGTTCTTCCCCCTGGATGGACGTGTGTGGTGTGGTTATGTGCCATTCATTGCAATCGGTACCCCCCTCCCTCCCCACCTCTCCTTCCTTTCCCTTTACCCTTTTGGTATCTCTATTTTTAGTCCTGTTCCTGGGTTCCACATGAGTTGTTAGTTTTATCTCTTTCCTGCACCTATGTACGTGCTCCCATCTAGTCCAGAGTGGGAAGCAGCACTGGGGTCATGATAGTGGGGGGATGAGGAGGCCTTAAGGGATTAGAGGTGTACTGCGTGATCCAATGGTGCTCTACTGCACACTGATTGACTCACCCCCTCCCTGTGACCCCTCTGTGGGGAGATGCTCCATTGTCCACAGATGGGCTTTGGGTTTCCCCTCCAGCCCACCCTCCATTCTCACCAATGCACTTTGTTTGTTTGTTTACTGTTTGTTGTGAGTCTTCTGAAGCCCATTGTCAGGTCTCGATGACATCTCACGATCACACTGGCTGTTGTGCTTCTTCCATGTGGGCTTGTTGCTTGACTATTGGATGGCTGCTTGTTTAACTTAAGCCTTTAAGACCCCAGACACTATATCTTTTAATACCCGGTGCTATTCTTACGACCCCAAAAGCAAACATCAATCAAACCATCTTCACCTTGCCCCAAAAAAGCTCATCAAGTGAAATCAAAGATCAAGACAATGCTCATTTGTTGTTTTGGTTTTGTTAAATGTGAGGGGGATAGTGCACTTGGAGTTAGCTGCACCAGGTCAGACTGTTAATCAAGCTTTCTATTTAGAAGTTCTGAAAAGATAGCGCGACAGTGTGTGACCAAAAAGGCCTGACTCGTGGCAGAAGAGGGACTGGTTTTGCCACCACAACAATGCACCTGGCTTGCACGGCTGACTCAGTGCACCAGTTTGGGGCCAAAAAAAGCATGCCTCTTGCCCCACACACCTTACTCACCTGACCTCACTCTGTGCGACTTCTTGTTTGTGAATGTAGAGGGACATAAAAGGACAGCGATCTGACAACATAGACGAGATGAAGAAGAACGCCAGGGAGGGACTCTCAGCCACCCAAACAGATGAGTTTGAAAAATGTTTCCAAGAATGGAATCGCAGATTTAACAAATTTATTAAGTGTCATGGAGAGTACTTTGAAGGTGATAAGGTTGTTTTACCAAAAAAATGAAATAAAATAATGAATACATAGCTTTGAAAAAACTCTTGATTGGGCTCGTCTTTGTAACTTTGTAACAAATGACTGGGTGAGATCATGCAAATAAGGCAAATGGGAGTCTCCATGAGCCTGGGTCAACCTGTGCCAGCCGACAGGTTTTAAGTGAGCCATCTCAGAAGAAGGCGTGAGAAATCTCACGAATATCAATTAAGAAGAGCCAGGAGCGGAGCATGTCCTTTAGACCCTGAGATTCCTGCACGCTGAGCCTCCTCAATCCTAGAGACGGAGCGACGGTACCAGAGAAGCGACACAGAGGGATCTGTGACATGGAGAAGCGGCAGAGGCAAGAGTACAAGACAACGAAGCAGGCTCCCAGCCCAGAGAGAAAGCTGAGCGCCTGTGAGCAGGAGGCCCTCCCGCAGAGTGGGGCACCTCCTGGCACTTGATCGGGAGAACTAGGTATGCTGAGCTACAGAGCTAAGGGCAAGGACCTTTGGCTGAGGCTTGTAGGAGGAGCAGCATGCCCTTATGGACACTTTCCAGCATGGGTACAAGAGCTCTGTTGCACTGTCCAAGCATGATAGGGGTCAAGGAGCCATGTGGTAGAGGGCTGAGGACCGGAGAAAATCATGCCTAAGACCCAGCTGAGACGAGGCTCTCCTGACCAGAAGAACTGTATATGGAGCATTTCTGATCCTGAATTGTAACTGCTCACTTGCCTACGGCACCCCATAATCGTGCGTATTGTTCTGTGTGACCACTGCAATGAATTGTCGAACCCAGCGGAGAAGTAGTAGGAGAGGGTCCTGGGGAAGGGATGGTTGCGATCAACACTGATAAAAAGGATGGAGGTTAGAGGCATGCCTGACCCCCTCCAGAGAACAACTCACCTGGGGTGACGTCCTGTTTGACTCTCCTTCCCCCTTGTGAAGTCAGAAGAGGTCAGACGCCACCCCCAGACCATCTTACTTACAGCAGCCCGGTGCATAACCCACTGGGTCACCAGGGTGCCTTAAGCTACAGATTAACTTTTCATTTTCTGAACCCAGCCATCATTCAAAACAGCTGACAGAGAGCCTAGGGTCTCAGCAAGGCAAGTTTGTTTTTTAACTATAACCACAACAATCTATCCTTTAAATTTAGGAAGAGTCGGTGTAATTCTCTGTGCAGCTGTAACATGGACGCTAGCACACTTTCAATCACTCAATGCCCCAGGGCGCCTGGTTTAAGTAACTTCGTCATGCCACCCAATACGCGGTTCTCAGGCAACAGTAACTCTGCCAAACAAGTCTCTCTTAACTTTTCACACCCCCGCTGACAGCGCCTGCAACAAGGTATCTGTTAGAGTCCTTTTTCCTTTGCAAACAGTATCTGAGGCACAGAGATATTAAGGGGCCTCAGAAACTTCAGGAGGTACAGTTTTCACTAACTGCAGCTTAATGCACTGAATGGTTACAGCTAACTATCCTTGCAGGAAAAGTCCCAAATACTGTTTTTGTTTTTGTTTTTTTTTAAGATCATTTTATTGGGGGCTCCTATAACAATCCATACATGAATTGTATCAAGCATATTTGTACATATGTTGCCATCGTTATTTTCTAAACATTTACTTTCTATTTGAGCCCTTGGTATCAGCTCCTCTCCCCCACCCACACCCACCCCAGCCCCCTGAAATACTGTTTTGAAGAGAGGTCTGAAGGAGCTCTGTGCATTTATGTAAGCGTCAAAAGAGCTTCCTTGTCTGACGATGACGCATGGACCACCCAGTTAAGGCCTCTGTAAGGTAAGAAGTCTGAGCTTTCAAAGTGAGGAGGGAAGACTATTTTTTGAAACCAAACCAAAAAAACTAACTACCAACTAGCCAGTTCTGCCTCACAGCTACTGTACAGGGCATGGCAAAACTGCCCCTGTGGGTTTCTAAGACTGTAAAGCTTTACAGGCATCAAAAGCCTCATCTCTCTCCTTCCAATGGCCTGGTGAGTTCACACTGCTGACCTTGTGGTTAAGAGCCCAACGCATAACCCACTGTGCCACCACGGCTCCTTGTTCTTTCAGAACAGTAGCACAAATAACAGAAAGACGCCTGGACAATCCTAGACACTGAGCCCTTCTCTGGGTGGTCATTTACACGCTCTCCAACGTGAGGCAGGTCTCGTAGTCTCCGAACACCAGTTCGCTCACACATAATGTAGAGATAATAATACAACCTCTGCCTACCTTGATCCTCGATACTCGGAAGAAAAAGCTATGTACGGATCAGAATCAAACTGCACAGTCAGTAAACGCCAGAACCAGGATGCTGACACCCAACGCGCCTTCCAAACGAGAGGGTACCGGGGAACTGAGTGTCCCCTTCATCTGCCGATGAGAGTGTCGGTCCTGGGAACTTGGCTGCAACCGGAAAATGAAAATGTTGACAGAACATCCAGAGAGAAGACTCCAAATCTCCCAGCCAAAGCTGAGAAGCAAAAGAAAATTTTAAAATTGAGCCCATCTTATGTTCCCAATGTTTATATTCATTTTATCAGCAGTGATGCTCAGTCAGCCTAGTAGTTTCCCAAACCCACACTCACTGCCATCGAGTCGATTCTGGTCACAGCGACCCTACAGCACAGGGTAGAACTGCCCTGTGAGCTTTGAAGATGGTAACTTTTTACAGGATGGCGTGGTGGCAATTTTGAACATAACCACTACACCATGAAAGCTCCTACAGAGTAGGTTAGTAGAACAAAAATGTACACAGCACTTCATATGTGCCTTGCCCTGGCCTAAGATTTTATCTGACGAACCAGTGACTGATCCCAGCATTCCAGTGCTGCAGGCAGGTACTGTTCACAGTCCCAAGTTACAGATGAGGCAACTGAGGCACAGAGTTCTCCAGAGTCACCACTTCTAGCCCAGGCGGTTTGATGCTGTAGTCCATGCTGTGAACCCCTATATCAATATCGTCTCTATTTTCTACATAAAGAAGGAGACTTTGGTGGAAGAAGATTACTAATTGCTTCACATCAACTTTGAACACACCTTGCTTTGAACCTGGTCTACCTGCCCTCATCACCTGGCGCTTCCTTCGTGTTATGTTCTAAGGCCTGTTGGCAGAGGGGCCACACACCCAGCACCAGTGGGCCCTTTAAAGCCACTAAGCAGAAACCGGTCCAGGTCCTCTCAGCAGCAGACTGGAGCGGGAAGGCGAAGAACCAAGTGACCAGGAAAGACGGGCCATAGAAAGCAGGCAGACAGCAGGGCCCAAGGCGGTGGACAAGCCAATCCCCTCTGCTTACTCCCTCTGACACTGGGCAGAGAGTTCCGGGCCGGCTTATCGATGACCATTTTGTCTGTGGTGAGGGGTTCCGTAAGCTGAGTCATTTGGCAAACGATTAACCTAAACCTTTTAAACTGCCAAAGGAAAAATCATGATAAGTGAAAAAGGAATTGAAGTTGTCAATTGGTTACTTCTACTTAGAATGACAATCAACATCCAGGGCAGCTGCAGTCAGGAAATCACACAGTGTTGATTGCACTGGGGAAACCTACTGCAAAAGGCCCCTTTAGCAAAGACATCCCTTTGACGGAGGTGCCCCTGACTCTTGCCCTTGTCTTTTCCATCGCCTCATGTACAAGCTGGACAAAGGGAAAGCAAGACAACAGAAGGGAGGCTTTTGATTTGCTGGCAAAGAATGTCAAATATTCCACAGAATACCAGAATGTTACACACACCCTAGAGTACCAGAATAAACGAATCAGTCTTAGGAGGATGCAACCAGGATGCTCTTTAGAAGCAAGGACACCGGGAACCGATGACAAGGATCCACACGTGACCTCCTCCCGGGGGACGGACAGCAGAAAAGTGGGTGAAGGGAGACGTCAGACAGGGCAAGATATGACGAATACCAATTTATAAACTATCAAGGGCTCATGAGGGAGTGGGGAGCAGGGAGGGAGGGGAAAAATAAGGACCTAATGCCTGGGGTTTAAGTGGAGAGAAAATGTTTTGAGAATGATGAGGGCAATGAATGTGCAGATGCGCTTTACACAATTGATGTGTGTATGGATTGTGATAAGAGTTGTATGAGCCCCAAATAAAATGATTAAAACAAAAAAAAGCAAGGACACCTTGTTATCAGGGCAGACCAATCCATAGAAAAGGACATTATGCTGCTTAACAACTGAGCTGTCCGCCCGGCGGTCCTGATAAGGCGGAGGGTCAGCCTCCCCTAAGGGAGCCCTCAGTGGCATGCGCTGGCATGGCAGCTGAAACCATGCACTCAACAAGATGTCAGCCGTGGTAGATGGCTCAGGAGCAGGCAACATGGGTGGCATGAGTCCAAGCCCACTGGATGGCTACAAACAATAACCATCCTTTGAAGACATTTGAATAAAAGAATTGTTTAGCAAATCACCGGAAGAGGAAGTCCCACAAGCAAAGTACAGAGATGCCCTGCTAGTCTAAGACAATATCATCATGTTCTTCCAACTCTCTCATAGACCCACCATGCTTGTCCCAAGAGAAAGCTTCCAATGTTGGAGTCACTTAGATCCTCTGGAGCCCTGGATACATGATGAATCTGAAAAGCTTGTGTCTTTGATGCTTGGATCATAGGACAAGCCTCCAAGAACTCCCAAAGCTGTCCGGTGGGGACCCAGACCAGCGCGCCCATTTAACACACTCCTGACCCTGTGTAACCATCCAGGGAAAAGCTGAGATGTGAAAACTGTGCACTGATAGAACAAATAAACATAGAGTAGACTCAGCCCCCAGTGACACTGTGTGTTGCAGTAGAACAAACGCTCAGCAGGGATTTCTCAGCTGTAACTGTGACGGAAGCAAGTCACCAGGCCTCACTTCCACGTCAACACCAGGTGAGCTCAAACGGACAGACGTTAGGTTAGCAGCCCACCCATGATGATTGTTCTGGCAAACCGGACTCCTTGAAGCCTCCCTAAAATCTCTACAGCCCCACCCTATGGGAACGCAGCCACCCGGCTTCCCAGAACCCCCTAGACACCTCAGGTGGCTACAGGAGGCATCCTCTGGGAAGTAAGGCACAAGCTGTCCAGTCGCTCTGAGAGCGAGAGAGCTGCTGACCGGCTTCCATACAGATTCTACCCAAGAAAGCCCCGTGGGGCCATTCTCCTCGGAGGCCCCTGGACTGGAAGGCACCCAACAACCACCCGCCCGCTTTACACACCAGGATGGGGACAGTCCAGGGTGCTGGGCCCTTGAGGGAAGACCTGCGACAGTTAAAAGACCATGTTTGCCTGCCGTTCAACTTTGCAGAATGCCTGCCCCAGACTTAGAAAAGAAGGTGAAAAGTTCTACCTAATGACTTCAGGGGACCACACGTCTGTCATTGGGGTGGCCCGCCACGTGGCTGTCATGAAGGGAGTTGTGCCCTTGCTAGAAGATACGCCATCAGTATTTCAAATTCCGACGGGTCCAGCTTGGTGGGTAGGTCTCAGTGGAGCTTTCAGACTAAAACAGACAGGAAGAAAGTTCTGGCGACCTATTTCTAGAGTTAACCACTAGAATCCCGGGAAATGAGCACCGTTTGGTTGTCATGATCAGGAAGATGGATCAGGAGACAGATGAAGTAACCAGGAGGGGAGCCTACTCAATCAGTGCACCCCAAAATGACTGCTGGCGGAGGTAATGTCACCTGCAATCTCTGATTTAAGTTACAAACACTGCGTGCTGCTAAATTCAAGATCAAGATCAGGATGAAGAGAATTGCCAAAGGCAGGGCCATCTAACAGGCATTGTCACCAATTGCCTGATTCTCCAAGCTTAACTTCTGGGCTAGGTTGAGACTTCCAGGGAAAGAAAGGAACTAACCACACCCATTTGTCAGTCCTCCCAGCCTCCTCCCCACCCACCTAGCGCCCCCCTCCCACCGCACCTACCTCTGCACCACAAACACTCTCCCACCCAGCCACTTATCCCGGAGCCTTAAAACAGAGGGAGATCTCAGAGGTCACCCACACCAACCCAGTCCTGGAATATTCTCAACGCTGCCCACCTCCCAGGCCCCACCCTTGGAAACAAATTATCATCAAAAGTCCCCCAAAGGTCAAGTTTTGTGAACAAGCCCACCATTACCCTTCAGAAATAAATTCTCCCCAGAGATTTAATCCATGTGAATTTCCCCTCCCCCCACCTTTTTTTCCCCCTAAATGAAACAACTTTTAAATGGCTCAAAGGGAGAACAGCCTTGCCATCATGCATCGAAAAGTGGATTATGGCAGACAGAGTTGGGTTAAAATTTAGCACTTTATCTATCACTTGATCTCCCTTTTGACCCATTATAATTTTGTTCTAGTTTTTAATATTTTCTTTCTATTGAACTATTTTGTTTTACTTTGTTGTTGTAGTTTTGTTGTTGTTTTTGTTTGTTTGTTTTTCTATTATGGATGTCTTTCTGTACCTGAAATCCAGAATAGATGAATCTATAGTAACTGGGTTAATGATTTCTTGAGGGAATAACAGGTGAAGTTGGGGCAGAGGGGGAGAAATGGCAGAATGATTAACAATGAGTACAAAAGAGTTCTAAATTGATTACGGTAAAGTTCTAAATTAATTGAGTTCTAAAACTGATTATAGTGATGATTTTACAACTCTTCTTGATACGATTGAACTACTGAATTCTATATGTGGAATATGTGCCAATAAAATGATTTTTAAAAATAAAAAGAAATAAACTCTACCAAAGGAAATGTGCCCTTAGCTCTGCAAACACAGGGTGGAACTCCATGTCTACTGGGTCCGACAGTGTGTTGTCAGACCATTGCTGATGCAAATGTAGCACAGGGTTTACATATCTGAGATGTGAAGGCCAAGTTTACATATCTGAGATGTGAAGGCCCAAGCTCTCTAGTTTCTGGGCACAGGTGGAGGTAGATGAGACCTGTAACAGAGAAATGGACAACTAGGGAGAGTAAAGACTGATGTGGAGTAGAGGTGGGCTGAAGAAAGCTACTTATCCCAAAATGTCAATGAAGATATATCTACATATAATTATGACCGCCACTTGAAATATGTCTCAAGATAAAAAATCCAGCTGCACTCATTCCTCATAGCCCTTTAGGAAGTAAGAAGAATATAAATTATAAAAACTGAACCCCTCTTTTATCCTTCGGGAGCCCGGGTGGTCCAGAAGTTACACGCTGGGCTACCAATGGAAAGGCCAGCGGTTCAAACCCAGCTGCCGCTCCTCAGGAGAAAAATGTGACAGTCTGCTCCCAAAAAGATTTACAACCTTGGAAATCCCACGGGAAGTTCTGTCTGTCCTACAGTCCTCCACTCGGTCCTAACTGCGCTGGAATGACCGGTGACAATTTGGGTTGGATTGGGTTCCTTCAACCAGGTATCCAAGAGTCCGATCACTGTGACCATGGAGTCAGGAAACCCACCCTCAAAAGCCTTCCGTTGTTTGGGGCTGGGAAAAGAAAACCAAGGCAGATAAAATGGGGTCATTTCAGACTCGTTTGAGTTCTGAGGATGGGATTTCAGAGGGAGGAGAGGTGTGGTACAGTCGCCAGCTTCTCATTCCTTGATTTGATGCAGAGTCCGAACAGGAAGGTCAGGAGGGAAACCTATTGTCATTGAGCTGATTCAGATTCAGAATGACCCTACACTGGGTCCGCAAGGCCGTCGATCTTTCGGAGAACAGTCATCCTCATCCTTCTCCCTCTGAGCAGGAGGTGGTTTGAGCCCCTGATTTTGAGGTTAGCAGCCCAACATTTCCCCAGCAGCACCATGAGGACTCCGAGCAGGAAGGAAGCTGTAAACAAAATTAGTCTCTCCTTTATCTTTAGTGACTCTTCTTTATCAGCAAATGGAATTCCTGTCAGGGAGTTTAAGACCTTGCAGGTCAAGGCTACCTGTTTAAGTTCAAGCCTAAGGAGAGAACTTAGGTCACCGATCCAGCGTGACTCTTCTCCCTAAAAGAGTTCCTCCTGGTAATGCCTCCTCAGATGCCGGAGTGACTGCCACCAAAAGACGTGTTTATAGACCAATGTCCCAAAGCTCCAACCCGGAGTCATCATTCCTCCTGCAGCTCCAAGAGCAATATTCTCCTATGCCCTGTCCTCCTCAGGGAAATGTCCAGAGACGACGACTAAGAAGATTCCACTCTCTGTGCCCACAACGAAGGAGCCCGAACTCATGCAAAGTCCCATGAACCTGGCACCAGCTACTTGCTGCCATGTTGGATGAAGTATGGACTTCCCACTGCATTTGTAAATCCCCTGCAAGTGTTTATTGGAATTAACACATCACAAAGGAAGAGGGTAGCTTGGCATTCACACAACCATGTCATGAAGCTTAGGTCCCCTTTCTGGGCTTCCACTAGAAAGATTCTTCCAGTTCCTGTCTACTTTCAACACTACCTCCCCCAGGCACCTCGTCTGGTAGGGTCTCCCTAAACACACATTGAAAATATTTGGAATATCACCTACAGATATTTCCGGAGTGGTTATTGCTACAAGTTGCTGTTAGGTTGGCTCCACAACAATACATGGCCTGGTTCTGTACCACCTTCGTGGCTGTTGTCCACTGGTACAGCTCAATGCATAGGTTGAGCAACTTCCAACCCGGGGAACTCCTTGTCTTCCAGCACTGCGCCACACAGCCTTCTGATGTGCAACCTAAGCTCTTCATTGGCTGGTTTTCGGAAGCAGCACTTAGTCTGGAAGCACTGAAAGCTGTCCACCACAGCAACATGCAAGACACCACAGTCCCACACACACTGGAAGCTCCCAGAGACACATGGTCCCGAGCCTCCCTAACTCTTCAGAGGAAGCATGGCCAAGACCTCTGGAACAAGGAGAATACATCTGTAGTGTTAAACTTCCGCTGCTACAGGAACGCTCCAAGACAGAGAGGTGGCGGATACTTCTCCAGCCAAGTTCGCTCCAGTGTCTCATTTAATCCTATGTCCTCCCTCCTTCAGATAAGGCGATCGAGGCTGACAAATCAAGTACTTGTCCAATATTGTCACTTCAAAACACACACACACACACACACCTGTTCTTCACCCTCCATGTTATCCTGTCTCTTACCACTGGCAGCCAGCTCAAGTGCTGACAAGCAATTCTGTGACTCATCCACCATATACGAACAAGCAGCCACACCTGTCAGTCCATGTACCGCATTGTGGTGCCTTGCATGTTGCTAGGAAACCCAAAGGCAGGCCATTGGCATTTATAACAGCAGGGTCACTCGGGGTGGGCAGGTTTCAGAGGGGCTTCAGGCTGGGAGCCCAGGCAGAAAGGCCTGAAAATCTAATCTCCAATTTAGTCAGAGAAAACCTGATGGATCCTAACAGAACATATTTAACCCAGTGCTGGACACAATAGCAGCCGCAGTGATGAAGCATAGCAACCACCGTGCAGATGGGGGAGGGCAAGGCCGTGTCTCCTTCTGTTACACTACAAGTGGCATGATATTGTAGGATACTCACCTTCCTGTAATGATTGCTGAGGACAAAATGGGGCCTGAGCACATGTGGTGAAGAAAGCTGAAGATGCCCAGCTAATAAAAGACACACCGCCTGTGGTCTTAAAGGCTTGTTGTCAACTAAGCGGCCATCGAGCAGGGAAGCAACACAGCCCACATGGAAGAAGCACACCAGCCAGTGTGATCATGAGGGGTCAGTGGGAAAAGGAATCAGAAGTTCGAAAAAAAAGCATCCAAATCACTGTGAAGAGAACAAGGATGTAGTAAAGACCCCAAACCCACTGGTAATATCATTGGACAGTCTCACACAGAAGGGATGATAAATTCAGGATGTGATATAGCACTGCTGAAACACACAGCTGTCCTCTAGATCTTTAATATTGCCTCCACTTACTATTAGGGTCTTTATTCATTTTACCTAATTAATCATGTTTGACGTGCGTATGTTCATCTGTATAGTTAAGCTCACACAATACATGAAAGCCAAGATAGATAAACCTTCAGAAACAGTAACAGGAGTAATGGATCCCTGAGGGGATGGGAAGGGAGGTGGGGATGGGCAGAGGGAGCTGATAGCATTGATGACTGTATAACCCTACTAGAGGGAAGTGAACAACAGAATTGTATGTGAATGGATATATTGGATGGTAAGATGCGACCAAAAATAAAGAAGGGTTCACGTCGGGGGGCGAGGGGTAGGGGTGGAATAAAGGGGAGCTGATATCAAAGAGTACAAGAAATAAGAAACTGTTTTGAAACTGACTGTGGTAGCAATCGTACAATACTGCTTGATATTACTGAACTATGTATGGGACGTTATGATATCTGTAAGAGCTCCCAATAAAATTATTAAAATAAATACATAAAGGTGTCCATGAGTTGAAGCAAATGTGACAGCAACAGCAAGGACAAGCAGGCTCGCCAAGGTGGGTGGTACTATCACCTACTTGGGAGACCAGAGAAACTAAGGCCATAACCACCCTGGGGGGTTACAGACTGAGAAGACAGACACCGTCTCAACAGACTGAGCGGTCAGCTGCCCTGCCAGCTGGCTGGCCACACTTCGAGTCCCCAGAACCAGCCTCCAAGGACAAAGCCAACAGAGGGTCCACAGGCAAAACGTCAGTGAGCTGGCAGTGTGTTTCGAGGAAGAGAGCCTTATAAACACAGAATACAGAAGGAGTTGTTTATTCCTGAATAACACAATTTAGGAAGTTAAACATATATGCACTTAATGGTCAGGAATATTAAAAGAAGGAACATGAAACCTGGTTTAACCATCTTGGCCCCAAGTCAATCACAGCACCCCTGACTTACACCCCACCGAGCACAGAGAAGGACTAATTTCTCTCCAGATGGTGGCTTGTACTTTTCCAGGCAAACCAGCACCTCCCCAGACCTCACCTTTCTACATACAGCTCTTTGTACTTCCCAAATGCCCCTGTACACAGTGGAGCTCTACCACATCTCAAAATTTACTGCTGCCTACAGATTCAATTAGCAGACCGTGTTTATCCCCTAGTTGGCTATTTGGAATATTTCAAGTAAAAGCAAGCTTCCATTGAGCCCACAGGGGCTCTACCCAGGGCCTCGCCCAATCAGGCCCCTGATGGAACACTGTGTGCCCAGCCCAGCCGTGGGTCTGGCCCCTGTCCAAGGCAGTTATGGGTGAGCCAGCCACTGGGCACCTCCACGTGAGGGCCTCCAAGCCCTGAGAATTGCCGTAGTGGGAGGAGCCCACACAGATGGAGGAGGAAGTGAAGAGGGAGGAGGAGGAGGAGGAGGAGGAGGAGGAGAGGTAGTCAAATAAAAGGTCAAGCAACACTCAAGAAAGCAAGAATAAAATGGTAAAAGAAAGAAGCAAGAAGTCACTGAGCACAGAACTCTTAAGCCTCCTCCACATGACATGTTGGAATGGCTGAAGGGTGCCCCACAAAAAGATGTGTTCAAGTACTAATTCCGGTATCTGTGTGTGGCCTTATTTGAAAATAGTCTTTAGTGCAGACATCCTCAAGTTAAGAGAATTAGGGTGGACACAAGTCCAATATGAGCAGTGTTTTAGAAGAAGAGTAGAAACACAGAGGCAGACACAGGAAGAATGCCGTGTGAAAACGGAGGTCAAGAAACGTCAATAATTGCTGGCAACCACCAACGCTACAAGAAAGGCATAGAACCAATTCTACCCTAGCCCCTTCAAAGAGGACATGGTTATCATGGATTAAATTGTGTCCATCTAAAATATACGTTAACTTGTCAAAAACAGGTTATTTGGCAGTCATGTGTGGATGTAACGAGGTAGTTATGTAATGACATAATCATCCTCAATGATATGATCTGATGTGATCATCCCATTAGCTGTAAAAGTGTTAGGGTGAGCTATAACACCCTTACTCAGGTCACAGATTTGATCCAATGTATGGGAATTTCCCTGGGCAGTGGCCTGAATAAGTTGTTTAATCTTACGAGAGATAAAACAAGGTAGAAGCAAGCAGAAAGAGACTCCTACCAAAAACAAAAAGCCTGGGTTCCTGTACTGACCACCTTCTAGACCCAGGGTAGACTGATGCCAAGAGAGAGGGGAAGTCGTCTTCTATAGCTGGCACCCTGAACTAAGTCTTCTAGCCTCCTAAACAAAAGAGTAAATGTGTTTGCTAGAGTCATCTGCTTGTGGCATTTCTGCCATAGCAGCATAGCTAAGCAAATGTGGTTCACGAGAGTGGAGTGCGGCTCTAACAAATACCCACACTGTGGAAGTGGTCTGGAAGTGGGTAAGGCAGAGGCTGAGTGAGTTATAGCAGCACTGGATAACTAAGACAGCTAAGGGTCACAGTGGGTGGCATTTATCCTCCGTGTCCTTGTTGCTAATCATTCCCCAAGTAAATTCTTGTTACACCCGTTATTTTCCCACTTTAAAATGAAAGCAAAGCTTAGTGTGATAGGTCTATTGTGCCAACCTGGCCAATAGAAACAGGCAGGATTAATCAGGTCGCAGTTTGATTGGAGGGCAAAGAGATAAATGGCTCTTCAAGGCCCGCCCCCTCTCTCTTGCTCTCTCGATTGGAGCATTCTGGAGGTGCTGCTGCTTTAGTTATTTCTCTGCCTCAACCTGTGAGCTATACTACCTGTGGGCCAAGCCAACCTGTGGACTGTGTCACTGGAGCTTAAGGCTCCTTCAAGACCTGCTTCACCATGCTGCTGGGGCAGACATCGCTTGAGCTTGAGGCTGGTGGATCCTGTTACCTTGCATTGCTTGGTTTCAATAACCCATTCCAGGCCTGCTTCCCTAAGCTACTGACTGTTGTTGACCCACCCTGCTGTTTGTTGCCTGTGGGCAGACATTGCTCGCCTTGCCCGAGGAAGGACTCTGATGTGTGCTTCCTTGACCCTGGACCTGGCAGGCCACATGAGTTGAAGGACTTCCAGTATATTAACTGTTCCACAGAAGTGAGTTGAACTGAATGGCCTGCACTGCTGTGTAGACTAATTAGCTGTAATACTCCTTCTCGCTGTCTAAACCTTGTGCGTGTGTGTGTAATCATATATAGATATAGATGTATATATATTCATAAGTGTCCTGGTTTTGTTTCTCTAGAGAACCCTGTCTAACATACTTAGTGAACTGATTCTTCAAAAATCCATGAAATGGGTGAATCTGGTCAAGCTCAGTGATGAGAAGATGTTCTGAGGCCCATTGAGTCTGGACTGAGGCTGGCCAGCCCCCATATGACCTGGTCTCTGCTGGAGCCTACAGGAGCTTTGAGGCACCAAGTCCCTGTAGCTGGCGATCTGAAGCTGTCCGAAGGCTGTTCTCTCCCCAGGCCGTTTTCTCCTTCCCATGGCTAGGACCTCTCAGAGCTCTCCCACTCTCTCCACCCTTAAGAGAAAAGGCCAGCAGCCTAGTGTTTTCAGCAGGTTACAGGAAGCAAGGTTCTGCCCAAGACATCCACGAGGGAGGATGCTCACTACTCATTCTGTCCCTGAGTGAGCACTGAACTGAATGAAGGCCTCAAGCTGCCAGCACCCACACTAGGGGCAGGAGTGACCATGTCCTAACAATGACCTGCCCTTAGGACAGACGGAGACACACAAACAGGTTAAAAGCAAACTGTGGGCATCCAGCAAAGAAGGAACCGAAGGCTTGCTGGAGACAGTGGTTGTTATGGATTGAATTGCACCCCCTCAGTGGCATGTGCAAGTCCTCAGCTTTGTGAATCATGCATTGTGTGGGGAAACAGGGTTTTTATCCACCATAGGTTTTATTAATTAAGTCAATGCACAGTGTAGTTCTAATCCTAATTCTGTCGCTTTGATGTCTTGTAAAACATGACAGAGTGGGTGAAAGAGGTAGCCTGCTGTTAAACTACTGAAACTATAACATAACTTAAGATTTCCTTTATTGGAAATCTGCATTAGACCACATTGTCTACAGAGACAAATTGAATGACACGCATATAAAAAATGCTTTACATCAAAAAGTAATCTTCTTTTACGAAGGCACCCCAGCCCAGTCAACTCCAAGCCCCTAAGTCGGATGCCAAGCCCTCTTCAGGGCTGCAGAGCTACGGAAGATCACAGGCCGGTGGACGCAGACTGCCCTGGGTCCTAAGTCAGTGGACACAAGGCTAGGTGCCTACAGCTCTCAGGACCAGGTGACCAGGTGGGGCGCCCAGCAAGCAGGTAGGCAAAGTCGTAGTTTGTCTCCTTCTTATAAGAAGGCCACACCCCCAAGGGAGTATTTCCTGATTAACCACCTGATACACAGGTTGAACTCTGCCCCTCGGCAGGCAGGAATATCTAGTTGACATCGTATCTGACAACCAAAAAAATCCACAAATGTGGCGGCCTCCTCCATCACACAAAATTCCTTTTCAGCCTAATCAGCTGGGATGGTGTTCGAACTCAGGAAGGCGGTAATCAGGGCCAGCATCGAGGCAGCCAGGCCGAAAGCATCCCTGCTTCAGGCAAGCAATGGAGCAGGAGGCTTCAGGGGATGGTCTGATAATCCCTGGAGAAATGCAGGTATAAATAATTGTTTCCTGTGATCATTGCAAAGCTGCTTTTTGTCATACCGGTTGGAGTTTGTAACTTGCTTGAGGTTCAAAGCAGTTTGGGGGTAGCAAACCCCACTGTTTCCTTCTGTCTCTTGCTAGTTTCTCAAATCAACCTGGTCTGTTTGGGGCTGAAACAGTGACAGACAGTCCCAGACCTTTGTCCCCAGCAACAGAAGAACAGTAGAAAGGTCACATGAGGGGGATGGGGAGGAGGGGTAGAGGTGGAGAACCGCCTACCACCAGGAACGCCCAGGGGTGCCCGAGGCAAAAGGGACACACATCTTTCTTTGACCAGTGCCTGGTGGGGTCAAACCGCCAGACTACATTTACTTGGCAGCCTAGCGCTTAGTCACAGAGCCACCAGGGCGCCTTTAAGAGCAAACCGAACCAAGACAAATCCACTGCCACGGAGTCCATTCGGACTCCTGGAGACCCTGGAGATCTCTGGGAGTGAGCAACCCCGTCTTTCTCCTGAGGAGCAGCTGGCGGGTTTTAGCCTGGACTGTTGTCCCCACAACTCCTGGAAGAATGACCAGAACAGGAGGAAAGCCCACAAAGCAGTAGAGGGGCATAATGAGCTCTCACCAGGTGCCAGGTCTAGTCAAAGCATTTATAGGTGTTAACACCTCAGGGCAGCTGTGAGGTAGTTAGCTACTATTATTATCCTCATGTGACAGGTAAAGAGACTGAGGCACAAAGCAAGGTAATAATTGCTCGTAAATGGCTAAGCAGGTGAGGCAAATACAAGAGTCTAGCTGTCAGTTACTGGTCAGAACCACTGCCTCACTGCTGCGCTGGCGTCAGGCCGTGGTGGTTTGAGACTAGGGATGTGATTGAAATGCAAACGGCTAAACAGAGCTGATTGTAAAGGCTGCTGGCCCCAGGAACCTACATGCTGACCCCTTGGAACCTACATGCGTTCAAAGACAAAGTCTTACCCAGTGCCCTCTAGCCCCCAAACAACTGCCCTGTTGGCAGTTGCCAATCTATGTCCACCTTTGGGTTAGGTTAAGAGGGCAGTACTAAAGTAACAAAAGGTACCGTGGAAAGGCTGGGTCAGGGGGCAAATGTCATGCCAAGACACCTGGGCTTCAATAAACAGAGACACTCTGAGTTCTAAGCCAGGGTGACTTGGGACAGGCATGTGTAAGAGGGACAGCTGACCTCATGCAGAAGCAGCAGGGGGAGTGGAAGAGTGAGGTTGAAATGATGGAGGGAGGCGGCAGAAACCAGCATGAGTTCCGGAGAGAGAGGCTGAGGGGGCCTGAGCCATAGAAGCAATGTAGGACAGAGACAAGGGAAGGGGAGAATATGAAGATGTAGAACAATATGCTATTTTTTAATGAGAAAGGGACAAAAACAAGAATGCATACATTTATTTACACAAACTAAACTGCAAGAGTTTATCAGAACCCAAGGGAAGTCCTTGCTCAAAGGTAGAGAGAGCATGGGGTAACCAGGGATGGGGACATCAAGGGTTCCTGTGTATTCTACAGGTTCTGTCTGCAAACTGTGACGAGGCATAACGTATGCCGAAGGACGAATGAAGAAATAATAGGAAATGTTTAGGAGGTAAACTATCCAAATGGCAAATCTCAAAAGCAAAGCTGTGAAAAAAGAAAGTCAAAGACACCCCCCCAAAAAAATTGTGATTTTGGTACCCCAAAAAACTTGATTCCAGTACAAAAAATGTTATCTATGCTGTTAGAAATCAAGAATAGAGTCACCTCTGGAGGGTGGATCAGCCAGGGTCCTCCAAAGAAACAAGTAGATATGTGTGTGTACGTATACACACACACACACACACACAGTGACGTCGGTGAGAGCTATGACTCAAAAGGGTCACCAGGTCTCCCACGTTTTCCACGGTGACAGCCATGCGGCTTCTCTGTTCGTGAAGCTACTTTGGTGCCCCTTCGCGGGTAGTTTCTGCCTGACACGAGTTCTAGCCTCTGCAGACTTTATACACACACAAACACACACAAGCCTACACGTCACTTGACCCACACACGTGAACGCTCGATCAGGTTTCGGGTTGTCTACCTTAATGGAAGGCGACGGTGTTATCTTTCTCCCACGGAGTGGTTAGTGGTTCCAGTGCCAACCGGTGGCTAGCAGGCAAATCCGTACCCAGCAAGCAGCACCCAGCAAGCAGCACCGCCAGGGCTCCATCCACGGGCTTCACAATCTTGGTGAAGAAACCCCATTCTTCCAGGAATTTTCTGAAGCCCCCTTCTCTGGGTTGGATCGGCAAGAATACATACGCATTCACTCATACGAGGAAGCGTCAACAAGCTCAGGGGAAATGGGGTGAAAGGATCCTGGCATTTTTCCATGAATGTTTTAAAGCCCCCGCGTATATACAATGAGACTCAATTCAAGGAATTGGCCCATAGGACTGTAGGGGCTGGCATGAGCACTCAGGCCAGATGACTGTGAGTCTTGAGTCAGAAATTTCATTTCTCCTGGAAACCTCAGTTCTGGGTCTATGCCTTCAACTCATAGAAGGGTGCCCACCCACAGTATCTGTACTTAAAGTGAGCTGACGGCCAGTGTTAAGATCCACTACAAAGGACATTCCCAGCAACTAGACTAGCCTAGTGTCTGCCCATACACCTGGGCACTCCACCGGGGCAAATGGAAGTAAACCATCACAAAAGGCATTTTCTAGGCATTTTCTGGCCATGTTCCGAGGCTCTGCTGTTTCTCCAACTGAGTGCCAGTCACACAAGAGTGCTCACTTTATCAGAACTCACCAAGCTGCGCAAGTACAATAACCATCTTTCACTATGCATGCTACAATTCCATTTCCATCTGTTTATTATTATTTTCTTTAATCTTTAAATCATTTTATTGGGGGCTCTTACAGATATTATACATAAATCCATTATATCAAGCAAACTTATACATATGTTGCCATCATTTTCGAAACATCATTAATTTACTTTTTTTATGTCCATCTTTTTAAATGAATGTACACATGCACCACTTTTGGTGAAGACTTTCTTCCCTGGAAAATGGCGTCTTTGACATCGGTTTGCTGCCTGATGATATCGGTAATTCCTACTAAGCAAAGACAGACAATGCTGTCACCCTGCAAGCCCCGTGCCATGCAATTCTGTAGAACAGAGCCCACCAAAGGCGCTTTAGAGGGAACGAGTTGTGACCGCTGTGCTTAGTGCTGCAGAGACCGGAGCCGCAGGCAGTGGGAGGGAGTCCTGGAAACACTTGTGTGCTTCCCTCTCTGAAATCAAACCCCAGAAATGGATTTTCCAGACAAAGGGGTGCAAGGGGGGGTCTGCAGCACCTCCTACCTCATCACCGCCACCCCTCTCCTTTCCCGGCACCTACCTTGCCCTCATAAGAGAAACTCCAGATTTAAACAAGTGTTGTCTCGGTCAAAGGGGCCCCCTAAATAGGAAACCTAGGCGGCCTCACAGAACTGGCTGTAAAGCCAAGGTCACAGGGCCGAGTGGTCCCTAGACATCTGGAGTCTGCTATATGTCACCTCACACGCCCTTACACACCACTGGCCTCCACACGCACCACACCTATAAAAAACCCCAACAGGAAATCTCGCCCGTTCTCAGTCTCGCCGACATAAAATACCCGTGCCCGAGCCTCTGACCGAGGGGGCTGCCATGCAGGAGAGGGAAACGGAGAATGGGTCATTCTTCCATCAAATGTTTGCCCAGTCTAGAGGGGCCAGGTGCTCCCCTAGAGATCAGTGGTCTCGGGAAGCCAAAGGGGCAGTTCTCCTCTCTCCTACGGGGTCACTATCATCTGAAATCAACTGAGTCATCATCAGTGAGGCGGATGAGCACCAGGAATCCCTGCTGGAAAAATGGGTACAGCACTCTGCAAACCAAAAGATTGATGGTTCAAATCCATCCCCAGAAGCCCTGAAAGAAAGGATTCTCGATCTGTTTTTCACAAAACCAGCCAGGTAAAACGCTCTACGGAACAGCTCGAATCTGAAACACATAGGGTCAATTTGAGGCAGAACTGGCTTAAAGGCAATAGGTACTTCACATTGGGCTGCAATCTGCAAGGTTGGCAGTTTGAAACCACCAGCCACTCCTCAGGAGAAAGACTGCTTTCTATTCCCATATATAGCTCCACTTTCTGAAACTCAAAGGAGGCAGTTCTATCGAGCCCAATAGGGTCACTATGAGTCAACATCCGCTCAAAAGGCAGTAAGGGGTTTTGTTTGTTTGTTTGTTTGTTTGTTCGTTTATAACAAATTTGGATATTGAATAAGGAAGGTCAAAGAAGAATCGATACATTTGAATTATGGTCCTGGCAAAGATTGTGGAAAAGTCCCATGGGCTGACTGTCAAAAGAACAAACAGATCTTTCTTAGAAGAAGTACAACCAGAATGCTCCTTGGAGGCAGAGTGGCTAGACTTTATCACGTCCTTTGGACATGGTGTCATGAGAGGCCAGTCCCTGGAACCGGGCATCGTGCTTGATACAGCAGAGGAGCAGTGAGTAAGAGGAAGACTCTGGACGAGACGGATTGACACAGTGGCTGCGCCCATGGGCTCTGACACACGAACAATTGTGATGCTGTGACTCAAAACCCACTGGACAGCTCACAACAAGAACAGCCACACAACAAAGTTTGAAACAATATGACAGTTCTATAGGAAATCCTAATTGCAGAAAAGTTCAACTTATTAGAATTAATAAGTTAATTCAAAGAAAAAATCTAAAGACATTTAGAAGGATGCTTGGTGAATTCAAATCAAGAGGGAAAAAATAATGAAGAGCTGATACCAAGGACTCAAGTAGAGAAAATGTTTTGAAAAGGATAATGGCAACAGATGTACAAATGTGCTTGACACGATGGATGGATGGATGGATGGATGGATGGATGGATGGATGGATGGATGGATGGATTGTGATAAGAGCTGTATGAACCCCCAATAGAATGATTTAAAAAAAGACATGATAACAATAATACAATTGATCAAGGATTCACGAGGGTGGTAGAGTGAGGACGGAGGGAAAAAAGAGGAGCTGATACCAAGCACTCAAGTAGAAAGAAAATGTTTTGGAAATGTTGACGGCAACATACATATAAGTGTGCTTAATACAACTGAATGATGGATTGTCATAAGATTTGTAAAAGCCACCTGATAAAATGATTAATAACAATAAACTCAAATCAAGAGCTACGGTGTCACACATCCTATATCCTGGACATTTACCCAGACGAAAAAAACGTTTTAAAAAAAGTTCAAAATACTGTTAAAATAGTGACTGAGAAAGAAGACAACATAAATATCTATGGCAGGAGGGTGGTTAAATGGATAAGGGCCCTGGTAGCACGGTGAGCAAAGCACTCAACTGCTAACCAAAAGGGCTGTAGTTCAAACTCGGCAGTCAACTGTCATAAGATTTACAACCCGGGAAAGCCTTTGGACGGTTCCACTCTGTCCTACAGGGTTGCAAAAGTCAACCTGACCAAAGAAGCCTGGCTAAGTAACTGACCCACTCCTCTCCTCGGGCTACTGTAAGTAGCAAACCGGGCCAAGTGGCTGTGTTAGATACACAACTGATGCAAGGTTACATGACAAGAAACAAAATGCAAAGTTGTATCCGTGCAAGAGGTACAGAGACGGAGAAGGTATATAAAAATTACAGAGGAAAGAGAACAGAGAAAGCCAAAAACAATGTGTTTCTATGGTTGCGCTGTAGGAAAATGTCTCCTGTTTAGTATGCTATTGTTCTTATAGTAGCACTGTAACAAATAAAATTATACATTTCTTTTTTAAAATGGCAGTTGGTCCTAGGGCAGCACAGAATCCCTTTCCCCAGCCCCATCTGCTGCTCCCCCACCCCCACCCCTACCATCACCAAGGAAGCAGACTGAGCGTGGCAAGCAGAGCAGACTCTCACCTGAGCTCAGTCAGCGCTGGGCGTCTTCCTAAGACCACCCGGCTCCAGTGCTGTCTCTGTGACCGCGGCTGCGGGCGCGCTGGGGCCTCCTCTGGGACACCCACCCTCCAAGAAGAGTCCCCTAGTCCTTCTCACCTTTTGCTGACATGGGTTCTCTCCAACAGTGACCAGAGTTGAGCCCCTCTCACAAAGACGGAATGTGTGCCAGAGCAGAGCTGTGCTCCGTGAGGTTTTCGGTGGTTTTTCTTCAAAGGAGAGAGCCAGGCCTGCTTCTCGAGGGACCTGCCCCACCCAAGAACTCTCTTATATCCTTCTTTTGGTCAGAAAACTCAACCTCTCACTATGACTACCTGCCCCTCAATCCTCACTACCCCCCTTCTCCTTTATTACGGATGTGATCACAGGTGACTAATCATTTTAACACTAGTAGAGATGCAAGAGAATCCCTAGGTAGTAAAAGATTCAAGCATTTGGCAGCTAATCATAAGGTTTGAGGGTTAAATCTACCCAAGTGGTGCGGTAAAATAAAGGCTTAGCCGGCTACTTTTAAAAAATCAGTCATGGAAAACTCATTCTATGGCACACAGTTCAAATGTGACACACATGGGGCCGCCGTGAACTGGAATTAATTCAACGGCCAATGTATTTGTTCTCTGATTTTCAAAAACAGATTGCCATAGTCTTTCTTCATAGGCCTAAAGACCTCCGAATGGTCTTGAATTCTCAACCTGTTGAAACATAGCAGCCAAGCACACAAGAGTCCCACAGGACAGGGATTTTATTCCTAGCAAAGTCGAAAATTCATCTATGAACCTTACAGCATCTATAGGCCTGATATAACACTCATAGTATTAAATTATTCAACTTGGCACATGTCCTAACCGAGCCCTCCATTTCAGCCCTCCACAAAATAACGTTTCCAAGCTGGGAAAACTGTACCTTGGTGTGGCAATTACATAATCTACTGTCAACTTGAGGAAGGGGTGGAGTCTATCTAGCCTCTCAATCAGGCCATAGCCAATGAAGCTTCTCTGCGGGCATGAATTCTGGAAACACAGGATTCTAGGAACTCCTGTCTTCCTCCCTGGAAGTGGGACACACTCTCTCTCTGCTACACATTCCTGTTGACAAGCCACATGGAGCTTCATTGATGGAGCCAGAGCCCTGGAACTGAGGAGCCACATGGAGACCCACACCAGCACTGAGATGCTTCCAATGCCATTGGATCCACAGGACTTTCCATCCACTGGCCTGTGATCTTCCTGCATTTGGCATCATTGCATGTGTTGCATGAGTCTGAAGAGGAATTTATAGACTGATATCGAACATATAAGCTAATATGAGATTTATGGACTTGATCTGGACGGGGGTGGATGTTTTCTTAATATACAATTATTCTTTATATAAAGTTCTTTCTTATATACATATGACTGTCTCTGGATTTGTTTCTCTAGTCAATCCAGACTAACACACTTGGTGTTCCGTTGAAAGATTTCAATGGTTTTCCATATTAGGAAATTTAAAAATTTGGTTCCCTTAACAACTTCAGCATCATATCCGTATGCCTTTGGAACCAGTCTTCCCCAGCCCCTGTAACCAGCATGGGAGTCTTTGCTCCAGGTGCTCCAATAAAGAGAAGGTGTGGGCACTACTCAGTGGCCAAGTCAAGTTGCTAGGAGAACCATCAACTCACTTTTCCTAACCTGAATGGATTCAGAACGGCTGCATTATAGACCGAGAGCATTTGTTGTTATTGTTGTTGGGTGCTGTCGAGTTAGTTGTAACTCATAGCAGCGATACATACAAAACAAAACCCTGCCCCGTCCCATGCATCCTCATGTGAGTGCTAAGTTGGAAACCGCTGTTGCAGCCGCTGGGTCCCATCATTCCATCATGCTCCTCTCCAGAAGGTTTTCATTGGCCAGTTTTCCAGACGGCGGTGGGCAGGTCCTTCCTCTTCGTCTGTCTTAGTCTGAATGATCCCTGAACGCTGGTCCCCATGGAGGAGGAGCCTGGTGGTATCTGACATAATCCCGCATCACAGAAATACACAAGTCACCAGAGTACAGCAGACTGGAGCTATGGCTTATGGCAATAACAATTCAGAGGCCGTCTATAGGGAGTGATTTTAGCGCTCTCCTGCAAGTAGATTTAAGTTAAATGGTCCTGATTCTTAAAAATGGATTGCTAATGGTAATTTCTAAAATCTCGGGAAAAAAGATTCAAGGTTCTTTTCCCCCCAGGCCCCCCCCACCCCGACATTCTTCATGTGTACAAATGCCTCGATATCTGTTATGTTGAACATACTGCTCAACCATTAATACTATTCGTTTTCAAAATTGCCCATCAACCTCCATAGAAGCTCAGTGGTTCTTAAGCAGAGAAGAAGCCAGATTCTTTTTTTTTTCTAATCATTTTATTAGAGGCTCATACAACTCTTATCACAATCCATACATACATCAATTGTGTAAAGCACATTTGTACATTCATTGCCCTCATCATTCTCAAAACATTTCCTCTCCACTTAAGGACCCGGCATTAGGTCCTCATTTTTCCCCTCCCTCCCTACTCCCCCCTCCCTCATGAGCCCTTGATAGTTTATAAATTATTATTTTGTCATATCTTGCCCTGTCCGACGTCTCACTTCACCCACTTTTCTGTTGTCCGTCCCCCAGGGAGGAGGTCACATATAGATTCTTGGAATTGGTTCCCTCTTTCCAACCCACTCTCCCTCTACCCTCCCAGTATCACCACTCACACCACTGGTCCTGTAGGGATCATCGCCCTGGATTCCCTGTATTTCCAGTTCCTATCTGTACCAGTGTACATCCTCTGGTCTAGCCAGACTTGCAAGGTAGAATTCGTATCATGATAATGGGAGCGGGGAGGAAACATTTAGGAACTAGAGGTAAGTGCAAGAGGTACAGAGACGGAGAAGGTATATAAAAATTACAGAGGAAAGAGAACAGAGAAAGCCAAAAACAATGTGTTTCTATGGTTGCGCTGTAGGAAAATGTCTCCTGTTTAGTATGCTATTGTTCTTATAGTAGCACTGTAACAAATAAAATTATACATTTCTTTTTTAAAATCATTTGTGAGTAAGACCAAATGGTTGAAAATCACTCTAAAGCAAAGCTAAGAAAGTAAAGGGCAGGGAAACTCAGTACTGAACACAGAGCAAGAATAATAAGACGTTGGACAGGGCAAGATATGACAAAATACCAATTTATAAACTATCAAGGGCTCATGTGGGAGGGGGGAGCGGGGAGGGAGGGGAAAAATGAGGACCTAATGTCGGGGGTTTAAATGGAGAGAAAATGTTTTGAGAAATGATGTACAAATACGCTTTACACAATTGATGTGTGTATGGATTGGGATAACAGTTGTATGAGCCCCTAATAAAATGTTTAAAAAAAAAAAAGAAAATGATAAAAAAGAAAAAAAATAATAAATAAATAAATAAAAATAAAAATAAAACTCTTTGACCCAACTGGTGAGCACTCACTAGGCCAGGGTCGCAGGCAGATTCAATCCTCAAACGAAAGCAATGGACTGTGAGGAGTGGGGAGGCGGCATATGAAAATAAAAACAGGGTAGATTTTTTTTCTATGTTTAAATAATTAGATTGATAAAGTGTTGAGCTAAATGAAAAGCCGTCCCTTTGAGATTTTGATTTCTTCAACAATATGGAATGTTTAAAGCTCAACTGATATAATTATGGAGTTGAAATGATAATTTCTAATCACACAGATTTCAAGGTGAGATAATTATTCTAACTCCCATGACATTTTTCTAAACCACCACAGGGGGCCCTTTTTTTTCTTCTACTCTTTTCCATGCTCAATAAACTGTTGGAGAGGAACACCACGATAATGATCACCCAGCCACACTTCCCCCCAATAATGATCTTAGCAAACTTCAAGGGCAACGAGGCTCGTCTCATGAGAGAATTGTTAGCAATATCTTAAGTTGTTAACTGGCAGAGTTTCCACAAGCACAAAGAACCTCAAAATACCTAAAATTATGCTCCAGTTTTTTTAAGCTTTCTATCCTGAAACAGAAAGATGCCTTATCAAAGAATTCTAGGTAAAATAAAGGCTTACAGAGAGTTTACTCCCCCAAATCTAGAAAACATGAGATCCTCTCCTAGGTAACGATTTAAATAAGTGGCCTGGATCTGTGTTTACTGATTAAGATTTAAATACATGACCAGTAATCTTATTTGTTGGATTCATGTCTTAGATTCCAGATGCTGCTGTGCCGACATCAGTGGGTGGCTTTACGTAACAGACATGTAGTTTCTCACAGTTCCACAAGCTAAAAGACCAGCTCAGGCTCTCAGCTCTGTCAGTTCCTTCCTGCGAGTGCCTTGATGTCTTCATACAGACTTTCTCTTCCGTGCTTGTCTATTCTGCTTTTTTATAACTCAGAAGTGATGATATCTGGGATCCAACCCCACACTGGTGTACTAACGGATTGGGACCACTGTGGATGGGGATCCCATTATAGAAGGTGATTTCATGACATCAGATTATATTATGGAAAGCGATTGCATTACATTATATTCCAACCAAGACTTAAGAGGGACACAATGTAATCCATATTGATTTGAATGCCAAGTTTCTCAACCTCAGCACTGTTGACTTGAAAGGTCAAATATGGTGGGGGTGGGGAGGGAGCTGATAGCAATGCTCAAATAGAAAGTA
Source organism: Echinops telfairi (assembly GCF_000313985.2). NCBI lineage: Eukaryota > Metazoa > Chordata > Mammalia > Afrosoricida > Tenrecidae > Echinops > Echinops telfairi. The sequence continues at coordinate 22,727,717 of NW_022111372.1, forward strand.
AATGTTTAGAAAATGATGACGGCAACATATGCACAAATATGCTTGATACAATTGATGTATGGGATGTTATAAGAGCTGCAAGAGCCCCCAATAAAATGATTTTTTTTTAAGGCCAAATAATTTTTCATTACCAGGAGCACTACAGGATCTGTAGCAGGATGCCCCTAACCCCAACTCAGGAGCCCTCCTCAGCGTGATGCCAAAAACATCTTCAGAGTGACCAGTATCCAATGGGAAGGTAGTGAAATCCCCGGTGGGGAATTCCTGTGCTGATGGAACCCGACCAAAAGCTGCAAAACCCCTCCCAAAATGTGATGTCTGGAGCTAGCCCACTTCCAAATCACTCCACAAGTCATTTCTTCAAGCAGCAGTAGCAAATGGAATAACCACATTATCGATACTTTCTTAAGTAAACTAAGGACTGGTGTGTGTGTGTGTGTGTGTGTGTGTGTGTGTGTGTGTGTGTGTGTGTGTAAAAACTCATTCTTTGAAAGAAAATGTTTCCCATGTTCTTTCTCAATTTAAAACTAGTAACATCAATAAAAGTGTAGAAAAGAAAACATACACATAGCATACTACCTAGCTATGGAGGGAAAACCAACAGAGTTATAACTAAATCAACATTCTTTATTGATTCTCAGCTTTTAAAAAAAGCAATCATCTGCCTGGTGGAGCAAGTCACGGGCATATTACATACTGTATATACTCGTGTATAAGCCAAGTTTTTCGGCACATTTTAATTTCTTTTTTGTGGTAAAATTAGGTGCCTCAGCTGATATTTGGGACGGCTTGTACTCGAGTATATATGGTAGTTGATCAAGTTTACGTTCTCCATCTTTGTTTTGCATGCTGCCATGGAACACACAACTCTGGTCTCTATCCCTCCATAGCAAAAGAAAAATGGAAAGTGAAAACTCAGAGGAGAAACTAGTCTACAAGACTGTCTGTAAGAACCATCACTTCACCTTCTCTGAAAACAGAAAGCCTAGACAGTGCCCAACTACCACTATCTATGGTTCTGCGCCGAGTCCACACAAAGGAGGGGAGGAAAATTATGGAAATGAGTTCTTACTAACTCCAGATTACAGGACTGGTTGAGACCAGAAGATTCCTGAGAGATACAAATGTTAAACCCTGAACCAAAACTGTCCCCTGAGGTCAACATTTAGCTAAATAACAGATTGAAGAATATCACCATGAATACTCCATTTCTTTTTTAAAATCATTTGTGAGTAAGACCAAATGGTTGAAAATCACTCTAAAGCAAAGCTAAGAAAGTAAAGGGCAGGGAAACTCAGTACTGAACACAGAGCAAGAATAATAAGAATGTTGACGCACTATGAAATAAAATGCAATCACTGTCGCTAAGCAATCTGGGTAAAATCATTCAATGGAAACTAATATGCTCTGTAAACTTTCACCAAAAACTAAATAATTTTTAAAAAAGTAAAACTACAAAGGGCACCATCAAGAAAATGATTGGGGGGGGGGGGGCACAGTGATCTGACAGCCCCCAGCAGGAGAGACAGCTTATAAAATATGTCTAAATATATATATTAATATTATTATTATTTATTTTCTTTAAATTATCATTATTTGTGAGCAGCCCTGGTGGCATAGCGGTTACTCATTGGGCTCCTAACCACAAGGCCCACAGGTCAAAACCACCTCCACTCGGCTGGAGAAAGACAAGGCTTCCCACTCCCGTAAAGAGTAACAGTCTCGGAATCCCACAGAAGCAGTTCTAGCCAAGGGGGCTCTATGATTCAGCAAGGACTTGATGGCAGGGAGTCTGGGGTTTGCTTTATTTATTATTATTAAGTGCCATTGAGTTGATTCCAACTAGAGAGACCGTATGTACAACAAAACACTTACCAGTCTGGTGTCATGCTCACTATAAGGGAGAGCTAAGTTTGAGGCCATTGTTGCAATCCATCTTGTTGACTGTCTTCCTCCTCCTTCTCACTGGCTCTACTTTATCAAGCGAGATAACCTTCTCCAGGGGTTGATCCCTCCTGATAACATGTCTAAAGTAGACGTCTAAAGTCTTATCGTCCTTCTAAGGAGCATTCTGGCTGTACTTTTCCCAAGGCATAGTTGTTCACTAATCTGGCAGTCTATGGTACGTTCAATATGCTTTTCAAACACCATAATTCAAAGGCAGCATTCCTTTTCTCTTTCTTACCCACTGTCCAACTTTCATGTGCATATTACGCAAATGAAAATACCATAGCTTTGGTCAGGTGCATCTAAGTCCTTGTGTTAGACTGGGTTGACTAGAGAAATAAATCCAGGGACACTTATGTATGTATAGGAAAGTGCTTTATATCAAAGAGTAACTGTATTAAGAAAACATCCCAGCCAAGTCCAGATCAAGTTCATAAGTCCGATATTAGCCCATCTGCCCAATACCAGTCTATACATTCCTATTTGCAACATATGCAATGATGCCGAATGTCAGAAGATCACAGGCCAGTGGGTGGAAAGTCTTGTGGATCCAGTGGTGGTGGAAGCATCTCAGCACTGGCCTGGGTCTCCAAGTGGCACCTCCAGCTCCAGGGCTCTGGCTGCCATCAGCACAGCTCCACGTGGCTTGTCAATCGGAATGTGTAGCAGAGAGAATGTGTGCCCCACCTCCAGGGAGGAAGAGAGGATTCCCAGAATTCCTCATGAGAAGGCCATCCCCACACAGAGGGATTATTGGCTATGACCTGATTGACAGGCTAGGCTCTGCCCCTTCCCTCAAGCGGACAGGAGATTATGTAACTGCCACAGTCCTCAAAGTAGCACCCTGGTTCTTTTAACACTTTAATAGATCTTGTGCAGTACAGCTGCCTAACTGAAAGCATCATTCGCTTTCTCGATTGTCACTTCCTTGAGGGTTGGTTGGGTGTCTAATTTTTTCTCCTTTTATCATTATGTTCCATATTGGCTGAGTTTTGAGGATTTTTTTATTTTCTTTACATTGACTTATAATCTACACTCAATATTGTAGCCTTTGATATTTATCAGTAAGGCCTTCAAGTCTTCTTGGTTTCAGCAAGCAAGGTTGTGTGTTATCTACATATGCAGATTGTGTTACTCCAGTAAAAAATATATAAAGGTGAAATTAATAATAATTTATAATTTATCAAGGGGTCACGAGGATGGAAGAGGGGGGAGGGTAAAAAGAGGAACTGATACCAAGAGCTCAAATAGAAGTAATTGTTTAGAAAATAATGATGGCAACATATGTACAAATAAGCTTGATACAACTGATGTATGGATTGTTATAAGAGCTGTAAGAGCCAACAAACAGTATATGATCTTAAATTCTATATATATTTAGAGAGTGAGAGAGAGAGAAAGAATTCTTCCAATTTCATAATTAAAAGACAAATAACCTAATTAAAAATGGACCAGGACTTCAATTGGCATTTTTACTAAATGGATTCATGACATCAATAAGCCCACAGCCATGGAGCCAATTCTAACTCACAGCAGCCCCTACACAGGTTTCCAAGCCTGTCAGTGGTTAAGGGAGCAGGCAGCTTCAACTTTCTCTGGAGGAACCACTGGTGGGTTTGAACTGCCAACTCTGCAGTTAGCATCCCAAGGCTCACCCAACAGCACGACCACATCAGGAAACTCAACAGCAACAGCAACAAGGGAAATGTAAACCAAAAGCACAATTGGATACAATTTCATATCCACCAGGAAGGCCATCATAAAGACAGATAATGACAAGTGTCGGCAAGAATGTGGGGAACAGGGAACCCTTCTACACTGCTGTGGGATACAGAGCAAAGTGGTGCAGCTTCAATGAACAGTCCGATCGTTTTTCTTTCTCTTTTTTTCTAGTCCCATAGTTTTTCAAAGGGTGAAACAGAGATCCACAAGTCCACTCCTACAGACAGATGGAAGAAAACTGTAAACATATACCCATATTTTTGAACTGTACAGAAATGTCCACAGAAGCATTATTCCTCGCAGCCCCAAAGGAGAAGCAACTCCAAAGCCCATCAGCAGATGCCCCTATAAATGAAGTGCAGTGTATTACAAAGGAACAGTGATCAGACACCAAGAGGAATGAAGTACATGCCAGAACATGGATGGACCTTGAAAACAGCAGGCTAAGAAGCCTGTCTCAAAAGACCACAGGTGGTGTGAGTTCATTTATATGAAATGTCCGCAATAGGCCAATCTACAGAAAGGAGATTTGTTGTTGCCAGAAGAGGAGACTCACTGCTAATGGGTACAGGACTTTCCTTTATGGGTGATGAAAATCTAAAGTTGATCGTGGTGATGCGAAACTTTGCAGACATGACAGAAATCACTGAAGTGTATGTATCCTTTTAGGAGGTGAATTGTATGAGAAGTGAATTATATCGTATTTTAAAGCTGTTATGAAAACAATCTATCATCAAGGCAGAGGAGATGTAATAGGCTCACAGAACAGAGTGAAAACGTTGCCAGCCCTCATAGTGCCAGAGACGGGGGCGTAATGAGGAAGCAAGCTGAGGGGAAGGAAGATTGAGATCCTGATATGCTCATCTTACAAAAAGGGAGTTAAAAGTCACTGGCACCAGCTAATGAAATTAAATTCGAAGTTTAGGTAAGTAATGTCAAGATTTAAGGGAAATCAATAGCAGAGCCACAAAGATAATTATCAAAAATCTGAAGAATGAAGAAAGGAGCTAAGAGGCGGGCTAAATTGTCATTGATCACAACAGCCAATAAACAGAAGTATATATACAGGGTGGCTTCAAAAAGTTTGTGGGGGAAATTCCATTATCTTTACATTCATTTTTTTCCACAAACTCTCTGACTCAAAACTAACTCACTGCCAACAACTTGATTCTGACTCATAGCAACTGGGTAGGACCGGGCAGAACTGCTCCTGTGAATTTCAGAGACTGCCAGTCTTTACAGGAATAGAAAGTCTCATCTTTTCTCCATGGAGCAGCTGGCGGTTTCCAACGGCTGATTTGTCGTTAGCAACCCATGCGTAACCTCTGCTCCCTCAGAGTTTCAAACTTCGCATGTCTACTTTGAAGGCTGCTTGACGTGCACATCAGCTTCTTCAGAGAAAGACAAAAAATCCAGGTTGCTGTTATTGTTGTTGCAGGCCTGTGTAGATAATAAATAGTATGTGGTTTGTACTTCAAACCTTTAGTGCCTCGCAGTGTCACTCTTTGCCTTACTCATAGCTTGCTGAACTCCCTGGATGAGGCTGGGTTCTCTAGAGAAGCAAAACTAGTGACACTTTATATACATAAAGACATTTATAGCAAGAAAGAAAGTGGCTCACACAGTCTTAGCAGGAGGGAAAATCCAATTCGGTTCAAGTTCCTGGGTCACAGATCAAGCTGGAGGTTCTTCCTGACTTGCATACTTGCTGGAGCTGAGGAACCAGCTGGTGGGTGCAGATGCTGATGAATGCAAGGTCGGCATGTCAGGTGGCAGTCTCTAATGATTCCCAGGGTTCACAGGCAATGTGGCAGGGCACTGGCTCAAGGCCAGAGAACCAACCATCAAATAAACTAGACACAGGATTCAGACCAACAAAAAGTGAGTTTACGTCCCCAAAACACCAACTGATGTATGACCTGGGTCACACCCCCAAAGAAGCATCATGAAGTCTGTGTCCTGAGGGAGGGGGTGCACTCCACCCTAATCTTCCCACGGCTGCCTGGCTGCTCACAGCAGATCTCGTCATGTAGTTGACTACATTAGGTTAGATCCCATCATGAGGGAGACCTCAACTGCCAAACTATTGCGAATCCTTGCCCAGCCAAGCTGAAATGAAATCGAACTATCACGTTCCCATTGATTTAATCTTGCCTTTCCCTTCATCCAAGTTAATGTATGTTCACTCGCTAGCTATTAACTCACCCGGCTGTACTCTCTCGTTCTGGTAGCCATCAGAAAATGTTTCTTTTGGTGTGAAAATCTTTCCTTGAACTTTTACAATAGCTCTTGTTTCAAGCTGCAACCTTTAGGTTAATAACCAAGTGCAAACCATTTGTGCCACCCAGGGGGTCTTCTCACCACCAGAGCGCAGCAGGGCTTACGTCCACAAGCACCACACACAATGTCCTTTAAAACCCAATGAGGGTTGAAGTGATGCCTGGCACTTAGGATGCCAGGCCGCCAAACTAGGGCACTTTTAACAATGTCAAAAGGGTGGAATTCACCATCATGCCAGAGAGCAGGGATGCCCCGGACTGTCCTGCACCAACCAGAGAGGTCAGGGCCTCCACAAGTGGAAAGCAGCCCTTTGGTCATCAAAGGTCAAGGGGCCTCCATTAGACTAATGAAAACAAAACACTCAGAACTTGACCTCTCTGCTGCCACAGTTCCTGATGTAAGGAGGTGGAGAGAGGCACTTTGCAAGGGAGAAAAGCACATGCATTCCCCCACGAGTTGACTGAGACACATCTTTAAGTTAAAAAAAAAAAAAAAGGCATGCAGAGGCTTCAAAAGGTTTGTGGGGGAACAAATCCATGATGTCTTCATTGCATTCCTACACAAACTTTTTGAAGCCCCCTCCTATGACGGTCAAAGATTCATCCTGGTGAGTGTAAACCCCAAGATTCTGAACGAGCCAAACTCCTACCAACGCTGTGGGACAAAGCAGAACTGCTGCCGCACAGGGTTTCCATGCTTAGAACTTAACAGAGCACCTTTCTCCTGCAGAGCAGCTAGTGAGTTTGAACCACCAATCTTTTGGTAAGGAACCCAGAGGCACTTGGGAAGGCTTGGAGATCTACTTCCAGAATTTCCAGCACTGAACATGTAGGGAGCACAATTCTCCTCTGACAGACGCAAGCTCGGCAAGTCAGAACTGATGCCACAGCAAGTGTTTGTGATCACAGACAATGCCCCTTCCACGGCACCCCCTTGGCCTGAGAAGATCTGCTGACCTGTCCCTCTCCACACCTTTCCTGCTCCCAGGCTCACCTGAGGGCTTTCTGACCCGGTGATTCTCTGAGGCTCACGCTCTCCTTTGAAAACAGGCAGCCAGGAGAAGGGACCAGAATTGGTCTCTGTTGACGAGGCTCATGACAAAGTGGGGTGGGCGCAGCCTAGTTACGGTTGGAGGCAGGCCCGTCCTGATAAATGTTCTTGTCTCTCCATAGCCACATGGAGCTGCCTTTTAGCTCTTTCTCTTTTTTTAAGGAAATACAACTGATTATCCAATGAAAATCATTCTCCATTGCCTAATGTCCCACCAGAGACCGCCAGCTTACCGTACACTGTTTTCCGAATCTCCTGGTCTTTAATAAACTCACGCTCTATAAAGGCAAAGGGTGATGTAGTCGGTTACTCGTTGGGCTGCAACCCACAGGGTCAGCAGTTAGAAAGCACCAGCAGTTCTTTGGGTGGGGGGGAAACATGGAGTTTTCTACTCCTGTAAAGAGTTACAATCTTGGAAACTCACAGCGGCAGTTCTACCCTGTCCTGTGGGATCACTGTGAGCTGGCATCAAATGAGGGCAGGGAATTTGGTTTTGGTTATAAAGGCAAATATACTAGAATTAAAAATACAGGTGCTGCTGTTGTTGAACCCTTTCCCTTCCCCTTTTATTATCCCTACTTCATGAATTCAGACTGGCCCTAGCCAGGAACTATGGGTACCTTTCACCCCACACTAATATACCTCGGTTTGCTAGGTCCTGATATTTCAGGATCCATACTAACATACCTCAGTTTGCTAATTCTGATATTTCAGAATGCTTGCTCCCAAGTTCAACTCTATGCCAACTACACCCAAGTTCCCCTTTATGGAGGAGAAGCCTTCATGACTAGGCCAAGACTCAAAGAGACTCAACCCATTCTCCAATTGAGGAAGCACTCGGCTGTAAGACCCCTTTCTCCGGAAGCACTCCTCGCTGAATCATCACTCCATGTCCAGCACCCATTGAAAGGACATAATTGATGGGTGGCTCTCCGAGCCTGCCCATCTTGTTCTACTCCAATACCCCCTTTACACACTCCTTCTCCACCATTTCAATGACTGGAACCCCCAATGGCCCTCCGTCAGCAGTACAAGATCTCTGTGTTCTGCCTCAGCCCAACTTAAGGAGGGGCCTCTTTACCTAGTGAAACAAAATTCCAGCTCTTCTAGAGGAATTTCACACGGAGCTCCCGATTCCCCACATGCATGGTCTAAGCATTATAAACCCCTTAACGAGGCCCTTGGAGACCAGACTAACAGGGGAAGTCTTATGCTAGCTGGGTGTGGAAGAAGGTGCCGGAATTGGGAAGCCCTGCCTCACTATTCATCTCTTTGCCGTTTTACACGAAGGCATTGTTTTCTTTCCCAAGCAATCTGTTCCTTGCTGAGTACTGGCTTACTTCTGAGTACCTCCGTTATTTAAAAGCAAAACACTTTGAAAATAAGTGACTTTAAAAAAAATAAGTTAGACGGTCTATATGATGATGGAAGATTAAAAAAACAAGCAAACAAAAAATTAGAGTTACTATGTTCCTAAAACTGAGTGAGGAATGCAGAATATTAAAGTAGAAAACTGAGGGAAAAAAATGTTTCCAATCCGATGACTTTTCTGCGGTTGTCCTGAGAAGGGAAAGGCATAACAAGAAGCTGTGTGCCACACTCAGAAACACACATGTGCTGAATTTAGAGAGCAGAATGCACAGAGGGGTGTGTGTGTGTGTGTGTGTGTGTGTGTGTGTGTGTGTGTGTAGATGTGTGTACGCCAGCTCCCAGGGAGTCCACTTCAACTCAGTCCATGGCCACTCCCGGCAGCCGTATGTGTCCAGCAGTGCAGGGCTGAATGGGGTTTGAGCTACACAAAGATCGGCGGGAAGCCCCTTTCCAAGCTCTCCTGGGTGGGTGCAGACTGCGCCTCTTTCAGGTGGCAGCCAAATCCTTAACCTTTGGGACCATCGGGGCTGCCTTTGTACGTGTGCGGTTTCTTCTCACTGCCATGAGTCAATGGCAACACATAGGAGTTCTCAATACTGTCACTATTTGCCGGAGTAGAAAGCACCATCTTTCTCCCTTGGAGCAGCTGGTGGTTTCAAACTGCTGGCCTGGTAGTTAGCAGACCAACATGTAACCCCTGCGCAGTCAGGACTCCAGCTGTGTACACAGGGAGCTTCAAAAAGCTGGTGGGGAAATTCCGTTATCTTTTCATTCCATTTTTTTTCTTAAATGTTTTGAAGTAAGTCCTCTCTAAAAAGGGTGCAAAAGTGTGTGTGTGTGTGTGTGTGTGTGTGCGTGTGTGTGTGCGTGTGTGTGTTCTGTATGCACATTGTTGCCTCAAACTCATGGCCACCCTAATGTACAACAGAGCCCAGTCAAGTGCCATCCGTTGGGGATGGGATTCATGCAACTCAGAGTTTCATTGGCTGATTTTCAAAAGCAGAGTGGGACCTGTATTCTTGTTTTTATATATGGCTTTTAATATGGTCTTTCTCACCATGTTCTTGGAACTCCTACAGATTGACTGGGTAGGGCCATGCAACTAAGGTGCTAAGTTCTCTGTGGGTGTGGGACCACGAAAACGAGGTTCATGGAAACTTAACAAGGGGACTGGTTAGTTTTGCCATCCCACTGGGTCAAGAGGAGGGGCAGCAGAGAAGAGGAAGAAGGCCCCTCAATGAGACCAGTTGACACCGTGGCTGCAACAATGGGCTCAAGCACAGGAACAATTGTGAGGATGGTGCAGGAGCAGGCAGTGTTTCGTTCTGTTGTGGTTAATACAAAACAAGACACAATAGCACCTAACAGGCTTACAGCATAAAATACAAAGCATAACTGGAACCTCACTACCACCAAGAAATAAGAGCTAGGCGTAGAATACCTCCTTTGGACCTGGGGTCCCTTCGCAGATAACCACTTAGACCCAAGAGATAAAGAGAATGCTGCAATGCCAAAGATGGCGAAAGACAGTGAGTCGCAGCAGCAGGAGAACCAGGAGACCAGCAAGAGATGGTGTGAGGAGCTTCCTAGCCCACAGAGCGAGATGAACACCTTTGGGCAGAAGGCTTGCTAGCAGAGTGGGATGCCTCTCGGCCTTATCAATGGAGCTAAGGGACTGGGCAACACTCACCCACGCAAGGTGGAGGCCAGGCTAGCCCAAAAGACACAAGAACACCCAATGCTCAAGAGCCAAAAAGAAGCCTGCCTGTGGGCACAGCCAAGAAGTAATCCTGCCTGAAGAACTGTATCCTGAGCTATTCCTGATTCTGATTTGTGACCTGTTACTTCCCTAGTGAACCCAATTATCGTGAGTACAGTCTGTTACTTCCCTAGTGAACCCAATTATCGTGAGTACAGTCTGTTACTTCCCTAGTGAACCCAATTATCGTGAGTACAGTCTGTGGCCGTTGCAATCAACAACCATGAGAATGGCCCAGGGTCCCGATGAGTGGAACTGACTCAACGGCACGTAACAGCAGCAGAATCAGCAGAGGGCAGAGAGCCCTGGGAGGAATGTGGTGTCAGTCATCGCCAGGTTGGAGAGGAGATATTTGTCTGACCTCTGTCTCACACAAATCAGTCTTGGACTGATACTGATGATGATTCTTGCCACCCTCTCATGAAGCTCCCTCAAACCCACTGCCAGTAACTCAATTCTGACTCATAGTGACCCTATACACGGTTTCTAGGGCTATCAATCTTTTTTTTTTTTTTCAATCTTTTTTTTTTAATACCCAAATTCAATGGCATTTTACTCCTTTGTACGTAAGTAAATGGGCTCTGTCAGAATTAATGTCAGATTTCTTGACATTCCCCTTTCTTTATAGGACTGTAGTTGCTTTTATATTTCTTTTTTTAAAATCATTTTATTGGGGGTCCGTACAATTCTTATCACAATCCATATATGCATCCATTGTGTCAAGCACATTTGTACATTTGTTGTCATCATCATTCTCAAAACATGTGCTTTCTACTTGAGCCCTTGGTATCGACTCCTCATTTTTTTTAATTCCCTCCCTTTCCCCCCTCCCTCTCTCATGACCTCTTGATAATTTATAAATTATTAAATGTTCATGTCTTACACTGACCGATGTCTCCCTTCCCTCAGTTTTCTGTTGTCCATTCCCCTGGGAGGGGATTAAATGTAGATCATTGTGGTCAGCTCCCCTTTTCTCCCCCCACCTCCCCCCTAGTGATACCTCCTGGTATCACTACTCACAACATTGGTCCTGAGGAGCTTATCTGTCCTGGAGTCCCTGTGTTTCCAGCTCTTATCTGTACCCATATACATGCTCTGGTCTAACTGGATTTGTAAGGTAGAACTGGGGTCATGATAGTGGGGGGAAGCATTAAAGAACTAGAGGAAAGTTGTATGCCGGCACCATCAGCTTTCTTCACCACATTTGCTTATGCTCCCATTTTGTCTTCAGTGATTGTGTTGGAAAGGTGAGCATCACAGAATGCCAGGTTACTAGAACACAGTGTTCTTGTGTTGTGGAAGTACTTGAGTAGAGGCCCAATGTCCATTTGCTGCCTTAATACTTAACATAATAAATGTACATAGATCTATTCCTCCCTCGTTATATATAAATTTACATATATACATGCTTGTATTTAGACCTGTATAAATGCCCATTTGCCTCCTAGTTCTTTCCTCTACCATATCCCCAAAAGTAAGACAGTGTCGTATATTAATTTTTGTTCCCAAAGATGCACTAGGTCTTATTTTCAGGGGATGTCTTATTTTTCCATGAAGAAGAATACGGTACACATTTATTGTTTATTGTTTTATTAAAAGAGACCTCGCACTTCCTGTCTGCTCCGGCTGTGCTGCAGCCAACAGTGAGCTGCACGGTGGCGCCCACCACTACGGTCCAGAGTCCAGAGTTACGGTAGCTTTGGGGGCCTTATTTTCGGGAGATGCCATCTATTTCAGCGAGAGGCAAAACTGTAAATAGGTCTTATTTTGGGGGGATGTCTTACTTACGGGGAAACGGTATTTCCTTTTACTTTCCTCTTGTCCCACTATCATGTTCGGCCTTCATTCTGGTTTCGGTAATTCCTCTCGGTTACATTGACCTTGATCAAGTAGGGCTGTAAATCTAGAGGAGTAGACCGTCTCAGAGACAGCACAAGGTTCCAAGTTAGACAAGAGGGGCCTCCACCGCATCACGATCACATGTATGTATGTATGTACGTAAGTATGTGCATATAGGAACCCAGGTGGCTAAGTGGGTTCTGTGCTGGGCTGCTAACCACAAGGCCACCAGTGGAAAATCACCAGGCGCTGAGGGAGGAAGATAAGGCTTTCTACTCTCAAAAAGAATTACAGGAGGGAACCGATTACAAGGAACTATATGTGACCTCCTCCCTGGGGGACAGACAACCGAAAAGTGGGTGAAGGGAGACGTCGGACAGGGCAAGATATGACAAAATACCCATTTATAAACTATCAAGGGCTCATGAGGGAGGGGGAAGCGGGGAAGGAGGGGGAAAATGAGGACCTAATGTCGGGGGTTTAAGTGGAGAGAAAATGTTTTGAGAATGATGTACAAATGCACTGTACACAATTGATGTGTGTATGGATTGCGATAACAGCTGAATGAGCCCCTAATAAAATGTTTTAAAAAAAAGAATGACAAATGAAAAAAAAAAAAAAAAGAATTACAGTTTTGGAATTGGCTCCAGGGCAAATGGGTGTGAAAGTCCACCCTAGGTGAAACAATGTTTCAGATACAGGAGTGCAGTGAAAAGAAAGACCTTTCTCAATCACCCCTGAACTTGTGGCATGGATCTATACAATCCCCACTGAAGCCAAGGTCGCTTCCGGGATTCCACTCCCAACAAGACGTACAGGCAAGGCTGGATGGTGCCGCCATGCTCCTGTCTACATTCCTCGCTCCGGGACGCCAGCTCAGACGACTAAATCTACTACAAGATCGGTTGTCTTGTGACAGTGGACTTTCACTAAAACATTGCTCCTTCAGAAAGGAATGTACAATGTTACCATACATCCGGATCAGGCCCCCAGCAAAGCTGCCAGGGAGGAATTCCCGGCCTGCCGCTTCAGAGGTGACGACTCATCCAGACCCCTGTGGGGGAGGGACAGGGTCAGAGCAGCTTTTACTTTCTGGTTTGGAGAGGGGCGGGAGGAGAGGGGATGAAGGAGATAAGACTGCAGAGAAGGAGAGAAGGCTTTGTCCTAGCTCTTTGGATGAGCATTAGAATGGAGTTAAATTGTCTACTAATGAGATTTCCAAACCACGTGCTTCCTTTTAAATCTAGGTCCCCAACTGAGTGGATCTCCAGACAGCAGCAGGGGGTAAAGCTGCCTTCAGCATCCCTTGGAGCCAGAGAATTTCCAGAACAAGGGCTAGGAAGATCAGAATCATTTCTAGGAATGGAACTTTAAAACAAGTTATCACATTTATGAATTGATAGCAATACTCTTACCAGCCCCTTTCCACCTCGAGCGACCCAGGCAGCCCTAGGGGACCAGCTGGGTAGTGGGCGCGTTCCCTGGGGGCTTCTGAACGAACAGACTGCAAGTCCCTCCTTGCCTGCCTGCGTTTCTGTGCTTGCTTGTTTTGGCTGGTGAAAAGGCCTCTGGGGTCCACATTCTGAGGATGTGTGGTTGGACCCAGCTCAATAATTTGCCCCAACAGGCAAAAAGGTATTAAAACAGGAAGCAAATTTTTTTCTCTCAATAATATTCCTCAACAAGCCTGAGTTTGTCTTTTTTTTTTTAGTATTTATCTGATTATGATTAGGTTTTTTGTTTTGTTTTCTTTCTTTCTATATGAAATTGGCTTCTCTCTTTGCCTAAAGAAAATTACAGGGCAGAGCTGATGGAGCAAAGGAAAAACAAGTCAAAACACATTGACAGCATTTTGACGATACTGAATGAAATCAATTCTCCTTTCTGCCTTCAACAGCCTCCTCCTGAAGCAGGCTTCTTCTATATTCAAAGATAATGACTTAGCAACACAGATGTTCATCATTCAAAAGCACCCTCCCTGGCAGTGCTTTTTGCCATAAGGAACCGGCAGGCATGTTCTGGAACAAGCATTTTGCCACACTTTTGCTACAAGACCCGATACAGATGTCAGCTTCTCCGGACCAAGAGGCCTCTAGGCATCTCTTCCTTCGAACCTCCCTCCAAGTGGGTGCCAATCATTTTACACCAAAACCACTGGCTCACCATTGGGCTGCTAACCTAAAGCTCAGAGGTTCAAAACTACCAAGTGTTCTGCAGAAGAAAGAGGCTGTTGTCCGCGCCTGTAAAGATTTCGTCTCAGAAACCCTTATTTGGGGTCATTATGAGTCAGAATGGGCTCGATGCAGTGGTTTGGTTTGGTTTCCGGTCCTCAGTAGCTAGTTAGCTTTGAGGAAGAAGCAACTAAAATTTAAAGTTTAGTTCAAATACACAAAAAGAAGCTGCAAGCTAATACAAGGAAGCCTTTGGCTAGGTAAAACAACAGAGCCATGTGGCTTAGTGGGTTACACACTGGGCTGCTGACCTCAAGGTCAACAGTTCAAGACCAGCAGCTTCCTCTTAGGGAGAAAGATGAAACGTTCTACTCCTGTAAGGATTCAGCCTGGGAAACCTATAGGGCTGCCCTAGAGGGTCACTGCGAGTGGGCAGTGACTGGCTGGCACTGAGTTTGAGAGGTAAAGCAAGTCCTACTTGAGGCTAAAAACCACGCTGCCTTTTACAGTAAAGTGGGATCTGACGACGGTAGAAAGGAGAAAACATAGGCTGCCCTCTAAACGATGTCCCCCCTCCCCCTGTAGAGAAATATTATTTCAGTTTTTCCTATTTGGCAATCGCTGGGCTAAGCAGTTAACGTGTAACCGCTTGTTAAAAACCTACAGTCTCCCCAGGGGTACCCACTCATCCCCATTGCACAGACGCAGCAACTGAGACGCGGGAAAATCGAGTTAAGCAGTTCCGCCAAGAACGCTGAGCTCTTGACACTGAACAGGAAGCCAGATCTGTCTGACCTCAGTGCCACGCTCTCGGATGGGGCTCCAGCGCATAGAACAGCAAGGATGGGTAACCCGATCCGGGCCACTCTGTACAAGAAAGTACCATCGAAAAACGCACGAGTCTGACAGTGTCCCCAAGGGATTGCATGCGTCCTTCCAAAGTTGCCAACCCGGGGGAAAGGCAGGCTCTGGGTTAGCCTGGGCTGGCCGTGGTGCAAAACCGGGAGGATTTGGCAGGGAGGAATAAGGCTGAGCGGGCCGGGGTCCCCAACAGCTGCCAGCCTGTGCTGGGGAGTCTCCAGGTGCCGAGACCTAGAAGCTATTTGCGGCCAGCAGAGCCCACGAGCAGAAGGGAGGTCTCACTGACTCTTGCCTGCAGCATCTCTTCGCGCGGTGGCCGGGGAGGGGGCGTCGTCACCTGACAGCGCACCAACTTGGCCCAGCATGAAGGGGGCCCATGGCAGAGGTGCCAGGGCCGGGGGGAGAGCAGCGCTCCCCTCTAGCCCAATGGCGAGGTCTGTAAACAAAAGCGGGCCCCACGCGGGTCCCCCACCGGGCTGCGAGCGGCCCCGCGCAGCAGCATCCGAGCGCCCGAGCTGGCCGGAGGGCGAGGCGGGGAGCGGAGAGGGCGCGGGGATCCCTGCTGCCCGGACAAGTCATTGTCTGCCCAAGATTCCGCTTTCCATGCCCTCTCTGGCCAGCCCCCCGCCGGCGCTGCCGACCACCCCCCCTCCCCGCCGCTTTCCGCCCCTAGCCCAGGGCTGCGAGCGCAGCACAGCTCACCCAGGCGAGCGCCCAGCTTCCCGGCAAGCCCAGGCCCAGGATGCTCAAGTCAGCGACGGAGACCCGCACAGCAACGCGCGCGCACAGGCATCCTCCCCGAAGTTGATAAAAATCCGCCGACAAATACAAAGTGCCGCCGCGGAGGAGCTGCGCTGATCGCCTGCCGCCGGGAGGACGGAGCGCCACAGCCCGGCCACTGTCACTCCCACTCGGCGCGGGCACCTGGCTCCACGGTCGCTCCTCCTCGGAACGGGGGATGCCTCGGGGTCGCTCCGCTGTCCCCCACCTCCTCAGTGTGTCAGCGCGAAACAATACGAGTCCTGCCGATCGCGGGAGCTAGGACCCGCCGGAGCGCGCGGTGCCGGTGACACGGGTCAGAACGTGCCCGTCACGGGCAGCGTGGCTCCGGGCACCTCACCGCCGTCCCTCGGGGCGGCTGCCACCCGGCGGCCCGCGCCCTCGGGCCCCTTGTACTTACCACAGGTTCGTGCTGGAGGTGTGGAGGGTGCCGGGGACAATGCAGGGCGCTAGGGCCTCGGGCTGCGGGCGCCAGGCGATCGCGGAGCTGCAGAGCTGCGCGCCCGACGGCGGCGGCGCTGCTCTGCGGGGCAGCTGGGCCAGCTCGCCGTCTGCCAATGGGAGCTGTCAGAGCGCCTTCGCCGGCGGCCTCGGGGGCGGGGTCTCAGGCGCCCGTGGGAAACCGAGTCTCGATTGGCTAGTTGGACAATCGCTCCGCCTCCGACGGGCCAATCCGACGCAGCGGATACAGGAGCGGGGCGTTCGGAGTTGGGCTGCAGAGTGACAACAGGCGCACGCTGGGTACCGGCGCTACACGCCGGCCTGGGCGCGCGGGTGCAGGGGTGTGGGCGCCGCGCGCTCCAGGGACGCCTTCCCACGAGGCTCCGGCAGCGCGGCCTGCGAATGTCGTGGGGAGAGACCCTGGGGACGCGGCGGACTAGGGGACAACGAGGGAGTTCTAAACAAAGCAGCCCTAGGAGGGCAGAGCGGCCTCCGCCTCCTCCGCCAATAGGCGGGCGAAGCTGCCAGTCAGCCCGCTTAGGTGGAGGTAGCCAATGACGTACAGGGAAGAGGCTCGAGTTGGCGCGCGCGCGCGCGGCTGGGCATCGGTGGGATTGGTTGGAGGTAAAGGATTTTCCTGCCACCTAGGGCGAAGGAAGGGGGAACGGGACGGGGGAGGGGAAGAGCCAAAAAACGTAATACCTGCAACACGTGACTGGCTCGGAAGGCGTGTGGCTGGCTCGAGTGGAGACGGGAACTTTTTTACGATTCCTTCCCGCGGGGGCTGGAAGATGTAGGACACTAGCCAGGCTCCAGGTAGGGCACGGTGGCCTTAGCCGACTCCTTGCGAATCTGAAACGCACGCGGTTGACTCACCTTGCCCAGAGAATGAAAGAATGTCATCCGAGCTTTAGGCTCAGACCTCCTATTCATCTGTGGCTCAGGCAAAGTTCACACAGCCCTCTGTTCTACTCAGTTATCCGGGAACGATATTAGCAGTTTGGCTTTCGCACGAGCAGAACGTTGACAAAAGCTCTTTCCCAAGCGGAGTTGCTGCTTCCCTATCTTGGAAGCTTTAAGCTTAACCCTTAAGGAAAAGGCTAGAGCAAAGTATTCAGTAATATTAAAAGAAACAAAGGGCCTGGTTCCTAGAGGGTAAACCTAAACCTGATATCTCCCCCTCTGCCCCTCTATACTTGTCAACCAGATCCTCTCTTCCAGATTCCACTGCCCACTGGGTCTCTCACCCTGACCACATCAAAGGCCTCCCATGGTCTTTCTACCCGAGGCCTTGCTTTCTGAAATGTTTTTCCCTTTGCCGAGTCACCCTTCAAACAAACAGCTCAGTTTGCCCTCTCACTTCTAGATATCTTCCTTCTAACCCAAATATAGTCATATATGTTCTTCACCATCACCAAGCCCCCCTTTCCTCCATACTAATTACTACCTATACTTCTAAGGAAGGAGCCCTGGTGGAGTATTGGATTACGATTGGGCTGCTAACCACAAGGTCAGCAGTTCAAAACCACTAGTTGCTCTGCAGGAGGAAGGAGACTTTACACTAAAGAGTTATAGTCACCTGTCTCATAGGGTAGCCAGGAGTCAGCATGTCTCACATTCTCCACCATTGACTTATTCTCTCTGCCCCATAAAGTTCTCTTCTGTACTTCACAGTTACTGTTGTCAATTTTATCAGATATGGATAATCCTTTAAAAGAGTAAAATGCCAGGGTGCGATGTAACAATGATGAGAAATACAATCTTCCTCTAGTTCCTAAAGGTTTCCTCCCCGCTCCCACTACCATGACTCCAATTCTATCTTGCAAGACTGGCTAGACCAGAGGAGGTACACTGGTACAGATAGGAACTGAAAATACAGGGAATCCAGGATGGATGAGCCCTATAGGACCAGTGGTGTGAGTGGCAAAACAGGGAGGGTAAAGGGAGAATGGGTAGGAAAGAGGGAACCGATTACATGGAACTGTGTGTGACCTCCTCCCTGGGGGACAGACAACCGAAAAGTGGATGAAGGGAGACATTGGACAGGGCAAGATATGACAAAATACCCATTTATAAACTATCAAGGGCTCATGCGGGAGGGGGGAGAGGGGAGGGAGGGGAAAAATGAGGACCTAATGTCAGGGGTTTAAATGGAGAGAAAATGTTTTGAGAAACGATGTACAAATGCGCTTTACACAATTGATGTGTGTATGGATTGGGATAACAGTTGTATGAGCCCCTAATAAAATGTTAAAAAAGGAAAAAAAAAAAAAAAAGAGTAAAATGGTCAAGGCTGACATTCTTTCTTAATTGAGCTGAACTTGTTTTGTTTAGAGATGATAACCAAAACATGGAGAGTTTCCATTCAGGATCAAAGATTATTTTAGGATAAGAGATTCAAGGTGTTCTGCCAGTAAGTCTGGTTTCCATAGGAATTGGATGTTCTGTTCCACATTTTTCCTCTTTTGGAAGAAGGAGCAATTTCTTAACCCGTTACCACCATCTCTGTAGAAGGAAATGGGTATCCATAAACATACATTCAGGAAAATGAATAGAAGAGTTTTCCTTGCCTAAGAAAGAGCCCTGAGGAGATTGTGGTTACACATTGGGCAGCTAACAGCAAGGCCAGCAGTTCGAAACCACCAGCTGCTCCATGGGTAAAAGACCAGGCTTTCTACTCCCATAAAGAGTTACAGTCTCAGAAACCCACAGGGGTACTTCTACCCTGCCCTATAGGGTCACTAGGCATCGACTTGATGGCACTGAGTTTGATTTTGCTTTTGGAAATTCAGGGGAACTTTTAGCCATGGTCCTGAAACCAGGCTGCCGGCTTTCAAATCATAGTCTTAAACTGTGTAGCTGTGACCTTGCGCACATGACAGCAGAGCTCTGTGCCTGAGTTCCCCTATGTGCGTTTGAAATGGTAACTGTGCACACTGCACAGGTTGGGATAAGGATGAAAGAGTTATGCAAGTGATGTGCTCAGGGGGGTACCTGGCATGTTATTGTTCATTACCATCAAGTTAGCTGCAGTATCAAATAGAGCCCAACGTTGCCCGTGCCTGCACCATCTCCTTGGTGATTGGTAGGTTTGACTCTATTATTGAGGCTGCTGTGTCAGTCCCCCTTATGGAAGGATTACCTCATTTTGGCTGGTCTTCCACTTCAACAAAGATGACATGAGGATGGCTGTACCTCGACAGGATACGTCATCCGGAAAAACCTGTCTCTACAAAGCATGTCGTGATGGATCAAATAGATGACCTGGCACGTGTTGTTGGCATCCTTACTTCTGAGGAGCATGCTGGCTGTACTTCCTCTGTGTTCTTCTGGAAGCCCAGAGTACTTGCAGTGTTCTTCGCCAGCACCATAATCCAAAGGCATCCACCATCCCTCCTTACTTCTTGTCCAGCTTCCACATATATAGGATGCAACTGAAACGACCATAGCTTGGGTCAAGGGCACCTTAGTCCACAAACTGGTGTCTTTGCTCTTTAGCATTTTAAAGCTATGTAGATGTGTCCAATGCAACACATCCATTTGATTTCTTGACTGCTGCTCCGTGAAGCACTTGCTAACGAAGATCAAGTATTTCAGCCCTGGGTATGGATGACAACTCAATGTAAAAGAAAAACAAATTCCCCACAACTGGACAAGTAGGTAAAAAAGCATGATAAACAGAGGAGATTTGAGTTGTCAAAGATTTCTCCTTGCTTAAGTCCACAATCCATGCTCATGGAAGCAACAGTCAAGAGATCAAAAGACAGTGCATTGGGAAAATGTGCTGCACAAGACCTCTTTAAAGCATTAGAAAGCAAGGGCGTCACTCTGAGGACTAAGTTATGCCTGACCCACGCATTTTCAATTGCCTCTTATGCATGTGAATTTTGGACGGTGATTAAGGAAGACCAAAGAGGAATCCATGCATCTGAATTATGGTGCTGGTGAAGAATATTGAAAGTACTGGGGACTGCCAAAAGAACAAGCAAATCTGTCTTGGAAGAAGTACAGCCAAAATGCTACTTAGAGGCACAAGGTTTGTCCATGTCAGTGGAGACTAGTCCTTGGAGAAGGACTTCATGCTTGATAAAGTCATGGGGCAGCAAGAAAAGATCTCAACAAGATGGATTGATATAGTGGCTGCGTCAAAGGACTCAAACATAAAAACAGTTGTGAGGGTGACACTAGACTCTGCAGGGCTTAGGGTCGCAGCAAGTCAGAGCCAACTCAACTGTACCTAATGGTAACACAGGCCACAATTTCCTCATCTCTAATGAATTATAATGCTTTATAAAGATAGTGCTTACCAACCACTCAAAAAGGGCAGATAGCCAAACCAAGGGGCCCTATATGTGTCTGAGGAGAACTGTACCCCACAGAATTTTCAATGGTTGATTTTTTTCAAAGTAGATCACCAGGCTTTTCTTCCAAGGCACCTCTGGGTGGACTTCCAAACTTCCAGCAAACAGCTTAGCCTGTGAACCTTTTACACCAGCCATGGACTGCAGTGGGTAAGTGGGAAACCACTCTCACTCTGAGCCCTTCTGACACATACAGGTCTGACAGGGCTTCTCAGAATCTGCTCAGGGCTGCTGGCGGAAGGTTTGCTCCCACAATTATGGGGCTACAACTGGAGCCAACGGGATTCAACTGATCTTCCCTTGGGGTGAATTTCTTGACCTCGCAAACCTGAGAAACTACCCCATGCATCTGTGTTATAGCTTGTCTCTGCTCCACACTGTGTGGATGCCTCACACCAAGGCAAAGACAATGGGGCATTTTGATTTTTGGTTTAAAGCGATTGCCATCTGGCAGATCGTTCACATGTCTTGTCTCCTGAGGGCACTGTTGACATCTACAGACAATGGGTTTGTCATAATAGAGAAAGGAGCACGAAGGGTTTAGGGCAGCAGAAGGACAGAAATT
This sequence comes from Echinops telfairi, assembly GCF_000313985.2. Lineage (NCBI taxonomy): Eukaryota > Metazoa > Chordata > Mammalia > Afrosoricida > Tenrecidae > Echinops > Echinops telfairi. The sequence continues at coordinate 22,748,864 of NW_022111372.1, forward strand.
AAGCTCAACCATGAATCACCATTTTCTTCCTCACCACTTATTCACAAGCTCACTGAATACAATCATAGGTGCATTCAAATTTAAATTCGGAGGACTAAGGGTCAGGGTCAGCTAACATATAGCCTGATGACCTAGGAGGTCCGAATGACCTATCCTGAATTCCCTCACATGATCCATTACTCCAATCTTGTGCGGATGACTCATCCCAGCACCGCCTCACCTGATGGATTCCAATGGTCGTGTCATGGACAGTTAACGGTTTAGATGACCCATCCCAAAGAGGCTCACATGATCCATTGCAGAGGTCATATCCAGGTAACCTCCACTAACACCTGTCCCACATGATAATGAGGTGCACAAACCCCGGATCATGGGACCAATGATCTGAATACAGGAATAAGGACCAATCAGGATGCAAGAACAAGGGCCCATGGAAAAGCAGGATAGTGGGTGAGGTGAGCCAATGGGGTACTGCCAACCAACTCCTATAGAATCCAGTATCATAGCCCTAGGCATCATCAGCTTCTTCAAATTGTGAGGTGACCCTCTTGGTGATAGAAGCGTACTCTGCTTATTAAATCTTTGCTCCACTAACTGCGTTGTCAGACTGTCGTGTGTGTCTTGCACCCTCTCTTGTGATAGCAAACCACTCAGAAGACATTTGCTAGATGTTCTCTGAGGAAGAAAACCCTGGCCACATGAACTGTCAACACATAACACTTAGTTTGTGGAAAAGATCAGAAACCTGATGATTGGGGCAGATCAATAATCACAGTTAGAGGTGGGACTACACAAGTGGGAACAGGGCCATGGTTGGGACATGTACATTATGTCAGAGGAGCCCATGAGGTTGGTCCAAGGCCTTCCAACCAAAGTACTCTGGGCTTGACCATGTATCTGTGACCCCAAGATAGCAATCTCCATCAAGAGCACACCCAGGTAAGCCAGGGAGAGACTGCTCCTCGTGGGCTCGCTGGAGAGGGGAGCAAGCCACTTTCAAATGCACTCTATCTGGGGAGAAGACCATTCACATCCTTAGTCAATGGTCAGAAGGAATTCAGTGCAGGGGTTGGCCTTTCACTGTCATCCTCAGCCTTCTGCAAATAGGGAGCTCACATTTTAACCTCCAGTACACACCTTACTACAGTCATTAGCTTAACTTGGCTTTTTTACTGTGCTGGGTTTGGGGTGTTAGGGACCTGGAGCAATTACCCTTTTAATGGAAGGAGATCAAACACAAGGCTGCAATAACAAGAGGTTTTATTATGCTAGCTTAAGCCAGGGCTGGAGTCCTCAGGTGCTTATCTGCATGCACGTCTTGGACAAGAGCCCCCACAAAAGAAATTCCAAAGTATTTATTTACAGGTATACATAATGGGGCGTTCCCAGCCCCCCGCCCCCCCACCTTCCATCAATCCACTGATTGGCTCATTTGAGGTAGGTTGGCAGTCTGGTCCTTTGTGTAGTTCAGGCTGGCCACTGGCCGTGTTGTCCTCCCCTCGGAGGTTGGGCTTGCTGTGCCGCTCCCGGGTTGGCTAACCTCAGTCTCTGGGTACATCCTACTTTGCACTGCTAGGAAACATGAAACCACAGCCTGCCCGAGATCGCTGTACCAGACACGGGGGCAATTTGGCTTTACAGGGGTGGGGGGATAGGGGGAAGGGTGGCATCATGTTTACACATTGAGTTGTGCTATGAAAGGGCAGCAGTTGTTGGCAACCACCAGCAGCTCCTAGGGAGAAAGGCTGGGCTTTCTACTCTCCCACTTACTCTCCATTCAGATGTTGACATCGACCCCCTCTTCAATGCCCCATTCACAACAGCTCAGAGAAAGGCGGGGCTTTCTGCTCTCCTGAATTGTTACAGTCTTGGAGACCCACTTACTCTCCATTCATACGTTGATGTTGATATCCTTCCTTTTTCATGCCCCATTCACACTACCTCAGAGAGACTTGGTAGGCTAGTAGTCCGAAGCAAAGATTCCATTCTGAATCAAATCTTGTCTCTGCGCCTTCCAAACTGTATGACCTGTGGCAAGTCACTTAACATCTCTGTGCTTCAGTATCTTCCTCTGTAAACTGAGGATCATAATAGGGTACTTCTCGTAGGTGTGTGAGAATTAAATGAGGTAATGAAGGTAACAAAAGCTCACAGTAGCTCCCCATGGCGATGAGTGTGGGGTTTGAGTAGATGGCACAATGGAAGGTGAGAAATGTTTACAGGATTCATTGGGAGCCCACCACCATATTGGTTGGGGGAGGATTTATGACCTTGTGGCCCTGATGCCCCACTTTCCACCAAGGGCAAATTCCTAGGTTGAGGATTTGTATCTCAGTTTAACAACCCTTTGCCCGAGGGTGAAGTTGTTTGCATTGCTTATTTATGGTCTGAAAGAACTCAAAGGAGGCTGACTTTAAATCAAGACTCAAAGCAGAGTTCCGGCTCTCTCTGCTTTGCCTTCCAATAACCAAGTGCTTAGAATTGAAGCTCAGATACATTATTTAAGGACAGAAGTTCCGAGCAGGATAAATTAGGGTCCAGGGAAAAAACGGACTAAAGAGTGCAGAACAGCTCTGGCTGTGATAAATAAACCCTTCAGTTATGGAGAATGGACAGAGGAAGCGTGCACGGGCAAACTCACAAGTCAAGGTCAAAGAGAGGAGGCCAAGCAAAGTGGGCCACGTGCCACTGAAGGAACTTGACCGGGCCTCCTCATGCCCATTGGCTTCACTGCGTTTCATTTTCATTTTCTGTGTTTTCACTGAAGTGAAACTCCCCCTTGGCTGAGAACAGGCTCTGAGCAACAGCAGCACTTCTGCAGAGCTGGCAGGGACCACGGGATGGATTATTTCAGAAACTTCCAGACAAGGGACAAGCAAATAACCCAACAGGAAAGTAAATAAAAAATGCTCACAGTGTGTTTGGAGGGAAACTGCTAGGAATGGAAATAAACACACACACACAATCAATCAGTTACCCGGAGACCCCCTTGGGTTTCCAAAAGAAGATCAATTTGGTTTTATTCTTTCTAGCTCTCCTTGCTCCAGGTTCATCATTAATTCATCTCCACGAGGAAAAAACACAAGAGCTTCCCTTATGAGAACAAGCTATACCACCTGGGTAAGGTGTGATGGCACAGACCCTCCAGGACAGGTGCGGCAACTCCACCTGCCTCACCCCAGAAAAGGACATGCATTCTCTATATTGTAGAAGTGTCATGTAGCCCGCCCCACTCCTAACAGAATGCTCTGGAAAAGGTTGGAATATAACCATGCTCCCTCAGCAAAAGTAGGCTCAGAGATGCTGCTCTCCCCAGGAAGTCTAGCTGGTACAGTAGACTCAGAAAACAATCTCGCTGCTTGGAACACAGGAACTCTCTCCATCCATAGGTTGATATCACCCCTGCTTCCCGGCCCCATTCACACTGCCTCGGAGAGACACTTGGTTGGCTAGTTGTCAAAAGCAAAGATTCCATCCTGCATCAAATCTCATCTCTGTCCCTTCCAAGCTGTGTGACCTATGGCAAGTCACTTAACATCTCTGGGCTTCATTATCTTCAACTGTCCAATGAGGATCGGAATAGGCCACTCTCAGTTGTGTTAGGATTAAATGAGGTAAAGTGGTAAAGACCATACAACAGTACGTGGTATACAAGACTGTGGAAGTTTGTCAATTTGAGAGGATTATGAGTGAAGGGGTAGAGTCTAGTCTGTCAATCAGATCATAGCCAAAGAGGCTTCTGTGTGGGCATGGCCTTCTCCTGAGAATTCTGGGAAATCTGGTACTTCCTGAAATCTGGTACTTCCTCCTTGGAGGCGGGAGATACTTCTCTCTCTGACACTCCCTGGGAGACATTGCAGCTGACAAGACACATGGCCCCACGCTGATGCAGCCCTGGGTGCTGGAGAAGCCATGCAGAGACGCCTACAGCGCTGAGATGCTTACAGCGCCACTGGATCCAAAGACTTTGTACCCACTGGCCTGTGATCTTCTATATTCGGCATCATTGCATGTGTTTCGTGAGTCTGAAGGGGCTTTATAGATTGCTGTCGGATATATGGGCTAATGTCAGACTTATGGACTTGATCTGGACTGGGCTGGGATGTTTTCTCAATGTTCAATTGCTCTTGTATATAAAGCTCTCTCTTATACACATGTGTGTCCATGGATTTGTTTCTCTAGTCCACCCAGACTAACACGAAGACATACCTGCTAAGTGTTACAGAAGCTTTGCATCCCCAACTCTGCTGCAAAAAGTCTAGCTCGCTTTTGGAAAGGTTACAGGGTACCTCTCCCTCAATAACCAAAAAGCCTCATACATTCAGCATGTTCATCTTCTCATGTGTCGGCACCAGCACCTTCCCCAAATAACAACCAAGAACGAATCCTTTTCTTTGTCTCCTAGATCAGTTTCTGTCTTGGCCATCTACCTACCGTGTTGACTCTTTCTAACCTGGTAAAGCGGCAGTTCTCAACCTGTGGGTCGTGACCCCTTTGGGGGTCGAACAACCCTTTCACAGGGGTTGCCCGATTCATAACAGTAGCAAAATGACAGTTACGAAGTAGCAATGAAAATAATGTTATGGTCGGGGGTCACCGCAACATGAGGAACTGTCTGAAAGGGTCTGGGCATTAGGAAGGTTGAGGACCACTGTGGTAAAGGGTTCCCGAGGACTGTACATGCATGTGGGAGCAGATCGCCTCATCGCTCTCCGGAGCCACGGCTGGTGGGTTAGCTGAGCAGCTCGGCCCTCATCCTACAGCGCCAAAGGGCTCGCTACCATCTAGACAGGGATGACCCAGCTGGAAATCTCTGACCTCGCTGCCATCGCGTCAGTGCTGACTCAGAGCGAGTCCCGTGGGTTTCAGAGCCTTGAACGGTTTACAGGAGTAGAAAGCCCAGTCTTTCTCTCGAGTAGCTGCTAGTGGTTTTGAACTGCCAAACGTGCGATCCCAGCCCAAGGTGTAACCACTACACCACCAGAGCGCCTACACAGCAGGAAATCTAGGAAGTAGCTTATTGTTTTTTAACTTTCCACTGTGAGTTAGGTGACCATGTACAGATGAGATTAGTGGGAGGGGGTTGATATACCCACTCCTTGTCGTTATGTGCCATTGAGCTGGCCACCCCATGAGCAAACCACTGTTCTCCAGTGGACTTTCAGTGGCTGGTTTCCAGAAGCAGGTCCCCAGGCCTTTCTCCTGAGCCTCTGTTAGCCTGCAAGTTCAGACCAGAAGCTCTGCAGCACGTGGCACGCAAGGCTCCAATGACAGGCCAGGCGCTGCAGCCACACAGGACAGAGGGACGCTGCCCTGAAAGTGAAGCCGCCTCTCCTGCAAGGAAGGGCTTGAGCCACCATTAGCCCAACTAGGTGGACTGCTACCCTTTAAAAATATGTGTGTGCCCAGGATCTCAGAATGCGACCCGATTTGGAAGTCAGGTCTTTGCCATTCGGGAGCTGAGTGGGCCCTAATCCTAACCAATGACGGAGCGAAGGCCCTGTGACTACAGAGGCAGCAGCTGGAGTCACGCTGCCCCAGACCAAGTAACACCCAGGATTGCCAGCAACCAGCAGAGGCTAAGAGACAGGCGTGGAGCAGACTCCCCCTGAGTCCTCAAAAGGAATGAATCCTGCCGACACCTTGATTTTGGACTTCTGGCCTCCTGAGCTGGGAGAGAGCACACATGTGTTGTTTCGAGCACCCCGGTGTGATGCTTTGTGAAGACGGCCCCTAGGAAACGGATACAGAGAGGAATGTGCCTAATTAGAGCTAGGGATTGCTGTCCCAAGCATGTGAAACCGAGGCTCTGTGCAGCACACTGCCCTGGGGCTGCGGGCCAAGGAGAAGCACAGAGGTGGAGAAGCACAGAGGTAGAGAAGCCCAGCGCCAGGCTGCAGAGGAGGCCCAGGTCGGGAGAGGCCAGGCTAGCCGCACTGAGCTTGGTCTGGGCAGGAGCCGGCCGCCCAGTGCCAGATGAAACCCTTGGTTGCACTCTGGGATGTTCTTCAGTCCCAAGGGAAGCAGGAGAAAGTGGGGAAAGGAGGACTGCCTGCACAGTGGGTGCAGTGCCTCGAAAATTGGGGGGAAAGCCCCAATTTTTGGAAAGAATGCACAACAAGCTAGGGAACAGGTCTATTTGGTCCATATAGACCAAATTTTTAATCAAGAACACACACACCCACCCCCGGTCAATGGTGTCCCACTTTAAATCTGGCCACCTTAAGCTAATATCTAAAGCTGCGCATGTGAAGGTGGGGGGAATGGCAAGCCTTTTGTTACCTGCATATTTAATATTTACTACACACACAGATCCAATGGCAGTTTCCGTGTGTGTGTGTGTGTGTGTGTGTATGTGTGTGTGTGTGTGTGTGTGTGAGAGAGAGAGAAAGAGAGAGAGAGAGAGGACTTGCACCCACCAGTGCAGCATGTCTCCCCCACTGTAAAGCTGAGTACTAGGAGCCAGCAGCCTGACCCTCTCTCACCTTGGTCCAGTCAGCATCCATTGTTGAGCAAATGTTTGTTGAATTCAGTTCTTTGGCCACTGAACAAGGAAAGGAAAAACAAAGGCACAATGGGGAGTTCTAAATGTTTCTCCAGAGAGCCTGTGCATGAGACTTGGTGATGGTTACTGAGCTCTCGCCTGACTTGGAGAAGGTCCCCAGGGAGGGGGCTTGAGTGCTTGCTGGGGACCTGGGGAGGAGGCCCCCTCTGCTTGGGAGAAGAGCCCTCGCCTGGAGCTCTCTAGAGAGCGTGCAGAATGTCATGTCTATAAATGCCCTTCAACAGCTGCAGCATTCATTCCTCTCAGCATTTACGTTAATGTAGTCTTTTTCTTTGGCCAGAACAAGTACTGTCTTTTCCCCTTTGGACTCATGGTATGTAGGAAGCAGCCTTCCAGGATCTTGGCGCCCTTGTTTGTGCAAATGATTCCTCTTTCATAGGTCAGATCAAAATGTTCTGGTATATGAACTGGTAGCTAAAAAAATATATTATTTTAAAATATATATGATAAAGCACAGTTCCCCAAGCATTTGCCCTACCTATTTACCGAGCCTCTCTTTCATTGTTTATTTCATTTTGCAAATGTATTCATATGGGAATACATAAGGTCAGCAGCTATTTGTTCCCCATCCGCCGCCCCAAGAGAATTCCCGATGGGAAATGAAGAACGGGGACATTATTATACTGTCGTTAATTTTCAGTAGCCAGTATTCCTTCCCGTTCAAAGCACAAGAAAATAAACAGCATCGCATTATGTAAGACACACCAGCTCCAATCCTGAAGGGAGGCATTTGTATAAAACAGACCAGCAGGTGCTTCGTGGAAGCAGGTCATGTGGGACCAACTATCTGGACAAAAGACAGCATGCTTACTTTGATCATCTGATGAAAATCATTTTTAAAAGTAAGTATTTCATAGGCACCTTTCCTTACTACTTGACTCTGGCTATAGTCATTTCCCATAGCTGATGCAAAAAACAACCAGAAGTTTAGTGGTTTAAAGCAGCATGAATAGAAACCTTCACCTAATTCACCATGAAAAGTAAAAAAAAAAAAAAGAAGAAGAGCACCCCAAATAGACTTCAGGCTAGGAGGGGCAGTCCCCGGGACCCCCAGGACCAGCGGGGAGATAATCGTGAAAGTCAGCATAGGGACCTGGGATTATGTCTGCTTTTGCATTTCGTTCTGTTGGGGGGTTTTGCTAGAATGTTTTTTTCCTCTTCTTTTTTTGTTTTGTTTTTTTCCTCTTTTTATTCACTCTTTTGTTTTCTCTCTGTGCTGTCTCTGGTATTGCCTACCTCTATTAGACAGGCACGGGAACCAAGCCCAGGAGAAAGCTACCAGATGGAAGGTTCCTGGGGGACCTGGGGAGAGGAGGCAGGGAGAGGAGCGGTGAGCAAATAGCACCGTAGACAGAGAACAACCAGGGAACTCAAAGCAACAAGGAGGAGGACATAGAGATCCTGGTGAGGTGGGAGCAACAGCAAACAAGCCCAGAGGCATTACTAAGAGGCAGAAAAAGGGCGAGCATGATGGTGGGGCAGGAGGAAGGTAAAAGGAAAGAGGAACGATCTAGGAAGCAAAGCTATGGATAGAGATATAAACATAGGTGTGCACTCATGTAAATATATTGTTCATTAAAAAAAAGAGGTTTATGTACATTGTGTTGGTCTGGGTAGACTAAAGAAACAAATTCATAAGTATGCATATGTATATAAGAAAGATTTTTTAAAAAATAAAAGAGAGTTTTATATAAAGGGTGATTGTACATTAAGAAAACATCCCAGCCCAGTCCAGATCAAGTCCATATGTCTGATATTAGCCCATATATCCGACAGCAATCTATAAAGCCCCTTCAGACTCACGAAACACATGCAATGACACTGAATGTAGAAGATCACAAGCCAGTGGGTAGAAAGTCTTTGGATCCAGTGGCATTGGAAACATCTTAGTGCTGGCAGGGGTCTCTGCATGGCTTCTCCAGCACCCAGGGCTACATCAGGGTGGGTCCATGTGTCTTGTCAGCTGCTATGTCTATTAGGGTGTGAGCAGAGAGTCTCCCACCTCCAAGGATGAAAATTCAGCAATTCCTAGAATCCTTAGGGGAAGGCCATGCCCCCACAGAGATCTCATTGGCCATATCCTGATTAACAGCCTGGACACCACCCCTACACTCTTAATCCTCAAATTGACAGTAGATTATGTAACTACCACATACAGATTATGTAGCTACCACATACATATATTCATATGGCAATACATTGAGGAAGTAGATGGACTTTGGGCCTCTGCTCAAGCCTTACCTCAAAACAAGGATACTTTGTTCTAACAACCCGGAATTCTGTGAGGCTCACCCTCCCTGCACAATCGCTGAAGACAAAATGGGTGCACAAGCAAATGTAGTGCAGAAAGCTGATGATGCCAGGCTATCAAAAGATACAACATCTGAGTCTTAAAGGCTTGAAGTGAAACAAGCAACCATCTAGCAGAGAAGCAACAAGCCCACATAGAAGAAGCACACCAACCAGTGGGATCATGAGGTGTTGATGGAATCAGGTAACAGCCACCAGAAGACCCAACACAACAACAAAACAAAAAACATATTGTTGATCATGAGGTGGGTTGGAGCAGAGACCCAAAACCCATCTGTAGACAATAGAACATCCCCTCACAGAAGGGTCACAAGAAGGGATGAGTCAACCAGGGCACAATATAGCACCAAGGAAACACACAATGTTCCTCTGGTTCTTTGGGGCTTCCTCACCCCCCACCTATCATGACCGCAGTGCTGCTTTCAGTTCTGGCTAGACCGGAGCAGGTACACTGGTACAGATATGAGCTCATGACACAGGAATCCAGGTCAGATAAACCCCTCGGGAACAGAAACGGGAGTATCAATGCCAGGGGGGTGGGAGAAGGTGTGGGGAGGAGGGGAAGATGGGGGAACCAAACCGATCGCAATGATTGACACATAATTCCACCCCCATTCCCAGGGGAAGAACAGCAGAAATGTGGGTGAAGGAAGACAGTGGTCAGGGTAAGAAAACAATGAAAACAACAATAATTTTTAATTTATCAAGGAGTCTCCAGGGGGTGGGGATGGAGGGAAAAAAGAGGAACTGATACCAAGGGCTCAATAGAAAGTAACTGTCTAGAAAAGAATGATAGCAATATATGTACAAATATGCTTGATACAATTGATGTATGAATTGTTATAAGAGTTGTAAGAGCCCCCCACAAAATTATCTTTTAATTAAATAGATTCCTTTAGAAATGGAAATCCAGGGAATCCAGGGCGGATGAGCCCTACAGGACCAGTGGTGTGAGTGGCGAAATAGGGAGGATAGAGGGAGAGTGGGTAGGAAAGAGGGAACCGATTGCAAGGAACTATATGTGACCTCCTCCCTGGGGGACGGACAACCGAAAAGTGGGTGAAGGGAGACGTCGGGCAGGGCAAGATATGACAAAATAACAATTTATAAATTATCAAGGGCTCATGAGGGAGAGGGGAGCGGGGAGGGAGGGGAAAAATGAGGACCTAATGCCAGGGTCTTAAGTGGAGAGGAAATGTTTTGAGAATGATGAGGGCAATGAATGTACAAATGCGCTTTACACAATTGATGTGTGTATGGATTGTGATAAGAGTTGTATGAGCCCCTAATAAAATGATTTTTAAAAAATAAATAGATTCCTTTATAGTTCAGTTTTAAGGGTCAGAAGTCCAGCACAGGTATATCTGGGCCGAATTCCTTCAGGAGCATCTAGAGGGGAATCTCTCTCTCTCTCTCTCTCTCTCTCTCTCTCTCTCTCCAGTTATTGAGCTTCAGTTCCTCGATGGGTTTCCAATTGGCTGCTCAGTAAAGGCTCAAGCCCCCACAGAGACTTTTCTAACGACAGGCCTGATAAGACAGTTCTGTCAAGATGAAGTTGAGAAAAACAAAACCCCACTGTCATCAGGCCACTTGTGACTCAAGTCTGTGTACTTTTCCCGGAAGACGCCTGCCACAGAGTTCTCCTGTGGAGCAGCTGATGAGTTAGAACTGCCTACCTTTCATTTCGCAGCCAAGTGCTTCACCACTGCCCCACCAGGGCACCTTTCGAAAAGATCACAGCCAAGCGGAACCCAATGGAGCAGTTCTACTCTGTAACACGTGTTCCCCAGGTGTCAGGGGCTGCGTCGACAACAGCTAATCACCTCAGGCACAGGTCTCATTCTTTGTCTCCTGGCCCTTCCGTCTTCAGAGCCGGCAATGACTCATGGAGTCTTTACACAGTGCGTGTCTCCGGCCCTGACTCACATCTGCGGCTCCCGTTCTTCCATGAGGACCCTTGGGATTACCCTGAGCCCACTGGGCTAGTCCGCCCCTGCAGTTACCAGTGAAGAGAAGCCTCCAGCTCTGACAACTGTTCCATTCACTTGGAACTCATCAGCCTCTACAACTACGTGAGCCATCTCCTTGAGAGAAATTCTTCTGTGTATAGCTAAGGGGGTGATTACCATACAAGGAGCGCTTTTGGGGTCAACATCTGTGGAAGGAAGGGAGGCAAGTAGGTGTGTTAGGCTTGACTAGAGAAACAAATCCAGAGATGCTCAAAAATGCGGGGAAAAGAGCTTTGTATCAAGAAGTAATTATGTACCAAGGAAACATCCCAGCCCAGTCCAACTCAAGTCCACAAGTCTGTGAGTAGTCCGTAAGTCCCTCTTCGTAGCCACAAGCAGTGATGCAGAGTTCAGGATTATCACAGGTTGGTGGGTGCAGAGTCGAGCAGATCCAATGACGCATCACAGGGCTCTGGCAGCTACCAGGGTCAGCCAGCAGGCAGGTGAAGGCAGAGAGAGAAGGGAGGTTCCCAGGGCCTTCCTTATGAGAAGGCCATGCCCACAAGGAGGAACCATCGGGCCATGACCTGAAGGACAGGTTGAATTGTTCCCTTACACTTTCATGTAACTTCAAGTTGATATGAAAGTATGTAGCTACCATAGCAGGACTGGGCAAAAGGAAAAGTCTGGGTGCAGTTCAGTCTCAGCAAAGACTTACAGGTGGATTCTCGGGTTCATTCTTTGACGCACAACCCCTTCCCTCTTCACAGCCAGCAATGGCCAATGAAGTGCCAATGGTGGCTCATTGGACACAAGCTGTCCCTGAGAAAGGGCTGTCCCTTGAGGCGATGCAGCTAGCTGGAGCCAAGAGGTTTCCAGCAGAGGACCACAACTGAGCGTTGTTGCTGGACTCGCTTCCTAGCAGCTGAGGGGTAGGGAGGGGATTCTCCAGTCTTCCAGGGGAAGTCAGCATCCACATCACCCTCCGCTACCTTGGACAACCAACCTCATCTCTCAGTACAGGGATATACTTGGCCAGCCTGGAGGAAGCCTGCGGTTAAGTTTTGCTTTTCATGGCCCGCTCCCTTTCTTGTCTGGGCCTGGGGGATATTGACACTCAGTCACCTTATTTGCACGTGAACACTGGACAGTGAACAGGCAGAAGAACTGGTCCTTCCAAACTGTGTTGCTGGTGAAAAATGTGGCATATACCGTGAGCTATCAGAAAAATGGACAGTCTTTGAAGAAACGCATACCACCAGAATGGTCCTTAGAAACAAGGGGGGCAAGACTTTGACTTGCTCACTTTGGACATGTCATCAGAGGAGACCGATCACCAGAAAAGAACATCGTGTTTGGTAGAGTTGGGGTCAAGCGGAAATAAGAAAGACCACCCAATGGAAGGACTTTCCAAGCATACCAATCCCTAATAAAGATGGCCCAGGACCAAATAGTATCTTGTTCTGTTACAGGTAAGTTTGTGGGACCAATTCGACAGCAACTAATTACCCTAACGGCACTAATGAGATTGAAAAGTAGACTTCTGCCTGAATCAAGTTCATGTTTCTGCTTTGATTTGGCCCACAGTATTTTAAAATATTTGAGACTTTGTTGTCAGTATTTTTAAAATTGGGAGACTTGCTGTAAAATCAAGGTTTCTGATTCCCTTGAAAAATCAGAAGATATGACCACACTCATTCGGACCATAGTTATCAGACATGACACAAGTACCCCAGTGTGCAAAGATTTCTGCCAGTCCTCTCACTCTTGTGAACCTTCTTTACTCAGGGTGTTAAATAACACTCAGTGATTTGAACTTCTAACTACAATGTCCTTTGTTTTTTATATCAACAAATTAGGCAGCCTTTTATTCGGCCAAAAAATGAACTGTTCTCTCAGTTACAAAAACTCTGATGCATAATGATTATGAATTTGAAAAACAAGAGCAAAGAAATCAAAACCCAGTTAATGTACCTCACCCAGCACAATCACTGTTAATTGATGTTGGTGGCGATTTGTAAGGCTTCATTCTTGAGGAAGCCATCATGGGTGACCTTGGTGACATGCCACAGAGTAATTGCATGTTTGTTATAGATTAAGGTCCCCTTAACATGAAACAACCCTAAGAAATGTCATTTTGAAATCATTAGCTATTTTTGCTAAAGAGCACTGTGTCTGCAGATCCAAGCTAGTCCGGTTTTGTTACAAATGGGACTTTTGCTGCATTCCTTGCTGATTTGTGTTACAATATGACTTACTCTGGATCTTAACCTATTTGAGTCCACAAGCCAAACTCAGACAAGTAAAGATGCTGTCACAAAGCATTGGTGGTCTCCACTGTAGGGTGCCAATGGGAACAAAAAGTGACCCAAATAAAGGACAGGCATGTGAAGATGTATCTACAAGCCAGCAAACACCTGGGCTACCAGACTGGAGGAGACAAAAATAAATCTTGCCCTGATCCAAGGATGGATTGTAAATAATTCAATCTGGAGGAGGGAATGGTAGCAGAGCACAAATGCCGAGTACCTGTTTTGCAGCAGGCTCTGGATGACACTGAAAGCCCAAACTCCATTTGCAGGGTCCACACGTGGGACAAAGGAATCTTGCTCTAGAAACTTCAGAGGGAGCTTGACCACCAAGACTTGACTTCTGTCCTTCAGAATTGTTAGTACACGCTTCTGCTTGTGGCATCTTGTTACAGCCTCCCACGGTGATGGATACTGAGTTAGTTAATTGTGCCAGCCTGGCCAATAATCACAGGTGGTGCTGGTTGAAAGGCGGAGGGATAAATGGGTGGTGAGCCTCGGCCTTTCTAGTTCTCGGGTCTCTTGTTTTGTGATGGTTGCACCGGGTGCAGCTGCCTTAGCAGTTCCCTGCTTCAGCTTGCAAGATGGATTTCCTACAAGACATCCCCAAGGAGAAGCCACAAGGATCTATCCCGATGCAGCCCTGGGTGCTGGAGCAGCCGTGTGGAGACCCCTGCCAGTGCTGAGATGCTTACACGTTCACTGACTCAGCTTTCCGCCTGCAGTCAGCATTATTGCCTCTGTTTTGTGAGGTGAAGGACTTTGTGGAGTGGTGTTGGCTATGGGTTAATGTTGGACTTGTGGGCTTGGGCAGCATTGGGTTGGGATGTTTTCATGATGCACATTTTCTTTGTATAAAACTCTCTCTTATACATGAGTTGCTGTGGATTTGTTTCTCCAAAGTACCAAGACTAATACAGATACCTTCACTTTTTCCTTGTTAACGAACATACATTTTACTCAAGGGATAATAGGCACAACCTAGTATACTCCCAGGGGAGATCGTGTGTGGGCTGGACCTGCTTTTTCTATTGATATTCCTTCTGTTCACATTCTCCGCTTCCCTTGCAACCACATTAACCAAGTGACAACGTCTTCTGTGAGGGAAACTTGCTGGGGTGCACCTGAAAGAGACCCCTTGTTTCCTGACAGAAAGACGAGAGCTGCTGGTGCCAACTTTGCCAGCTCGTCCTGCTCTGGCAGCCGTCGTGAGGTGAGAAGACGGCCAATCGATGGGTGGAAACCCAACCATTAAAGGTGAAGTGGAAAAGAGATTTAGACGCTGGACGACACAATTGCTCACCTAAACCATCCCTGGAAACCCCGACTTCCAGTCTTTTGGCTGGGACACACACAGAAATGTGTCATTTAAATCTCATTTGGTTTTAATTTCTTTGAGGGGCAGTCAAAAAGAACATTCTTTTTTTTAAAAATCATTTTATTGGGGGCTCGTACAACTCGTGTCACAATCCATATATGCATCCATTGTGTCAAGCACTTTTATACATTTGTTGCCCTCATCTTCAAAACATTTTCTTTCCATTTGAGCCTTGGTAACAGCTCCTCATTTGTTCCCTTCCCTCACAAACCCTTGGTAATTTATAAATTATTATTATTTTGTCATGTCTTACACTGTCCGACATCTCCCTTCACCCACTTTTCTGTTGTCCATCCCCCAGGGAGGAGGTTATATGTAGATACTTGTAATGAGTTCCCCCTTTCCAATCCACCCTCCCTCCACCCTTCCAGTATCGCCACTCTCACTGCTGGTCCTGAAGGGATCATCTGTCCTGGATTCCTGGTGTTTCCAGTTCCCATCTGTACCATTGTACATCCTCTGGCCCAGCCAGATTTATAAGGTAGAATTGGGATCATGAGAGTGGGGGAAGAGGAAGAATGTAAGAACTAAAGGGAAGTTGTATGTTTCATTGTTGCTACACTGCACCTGACTGGCTCATCTCCTCCCCGCAACCCTTCTGTAAGGGGATGTCCAGTTGCCTGCAGATGGGCTTTGGGTCTCCACTCTGCACTCCCCCTCATTCACAATGATATGATTTTTGTTCTTTGATGCCTGATACCTGATCCCTTCAACACCTTGTGATCACACAGGCTGGTGTTCTTCCATGTGGGCTTTGTTGCTTCTGAGCTAAATGGCCGCTTGTTTACCTTCAAGCCTTTAAGACCCCAGATGCTATATCTTTTGATAGCCAGACACCATCAGCTTTCTTCACCACATTTGCTTATGCACCCATTTTGTCTTCAGCAATCATATCGGGAAGGTGGACATCATGGAATGCCAGTTTAATAGAACAAAGTATTCTTGCAATGAGGGAGTACTTGAGTAGAGGCCCAATGTCTATCTGCTGCCTTAATACTAAACCTATAAATATACGCACATAGCTCTATTTCCTCATTATCATACATAAATATATTTACATATGTACATGCGTCTATAAATGCTTATTTGCCTCCTAGTTATTTCCTCCATTTCCTTTTACTTTCCTCTTGTCCCACTATCGTGCTCAGCCTTCATATTGGTTTTAGTAATCTCTCTCTGTTACATTGCCCTTGATCGAGCCCTACCAGGCCTCTTACATCCTCCTTGCAACTCATTTTGGATCACTCATTGTTCCCTTGTCCCTGGGTTTGTTAACACCACTTCCTTTCCCCCACCTCCCCCTCTCCCAGGTCCCGTTGTTTTCTCCTCCAGATTGTTTATCCTGTATATCTTTTTAAAAAAAATTTTATAAGTTCTTTTTTCTTCTTGTAATCTTTTTTTGGTAGTTTTATTGGTATTCTTGTAATTGATGTATGTATGGATGGTGATAAGAGTTGTATGAGCCCCTAATAAAACGATTAAAAAAAAAAGAAATACCAAGGGGAAAAAAATTATAAGAATATCCTGTCTATCTTATCTAGATAGACCTGCAGAGATAAAAACATGCACAAAACCAAGACAGAGCAAAACAAAGCAACAAAAGAAAACCAAAGAAAAAAAGAACACCTGTAAATAGTTCAAGGTCAGTTTGTTGACCTTTAGCAGTGTTTTTCTGATGGGGCGCCATGCCCTTCTGGAGAGCAAGATGTATTTAACAGGGCAAGAGAAAGAAAAAAAAAGGATCACGCTCTGCAATTTAGAACAGTCACTTTCTTGGTTCATAACAATGCCCTCAATAGTTGTCCACTCGTGTTGACAGTGTTCTATTAAGTGCACCTTCTCACCCAGAGCACATGTAGCACACGCTTCCTTGTCTCTTTGCAGTAAGGCCGTCCTGGATTCAGTCTTGGGTAGCAAATCAAAGACTTCCTTCTGCTCATTGAAATATATATATATATTATATATATATTCTTCGTGGTGGTATTATATGTAACCAAACATACTTCCATCCAGTGCTCGCTTCGGCAGCACATATACTAAAATTGGAACAAACATACTTCCATCCACCGTTTCTGCACGTATACCTCAACACACACTGGCTCCACAACTCACATGCATCACCATTCTTACCGTCTCCACCCACAGTGTTTATTAGAAATGGTAGAAAGGCCAATGAATGGAACATCCGGAGCAAAGGCCCACATTACCTCTCAGTCACTTCACTGCCCTAAGCTTTCATTGCAAGGAACCCTGGTGGTGTCGTGGTTACACATTGGGCTGCTAACCACCAATGTCTCTGAGTGAGAAAGATGGGGTGTTCTGCTCCCATAAAGAGTTAGTCTTGAAAATTCATGGGGCATTTCTACCCTGTCCTATAGGGTCATGATGGGTCAGCATTGACCCCATGGCAGTGAGTTTTGTGGTCCTGGTGAAACCACTTCCCTCGCCTATCTCTGTAGGGGGCAAGTCGGGAAAGTCTCCCAGCCCACCGCCCAGAGGTCTCTGAGACCTTCTCCCCACCCATGGGCTGCACAATCATGTTTGTGCTACATCACCCCAATGGATGCTTTACTTAACGAATGGGAATGTTGCCCAGGGATAGCAAACACACTGCACATGCTGGCTGACCAGTGACCAAGTATAGTTCTTCTTCCTCAGCAAATCTGAACAAAGACCCAGACAGAGTGTTGTGTAGGAGCATGTCGTGCATGTGGGAGCAAAACTGTGAAGTTATCAGGAGAGACCGGCATCTATCCCAGGGGCACAACTTCCAGTGATCGGACAATAGGAGAGTGTGGAGGGAAGCATGAGAGGTCAGATAGACAGACAGACACAAGGATGGGCGCCCAATAACAGTAATGTGGGTGAAGGGATACATCGGATGGTGTAAGATATGAAAATATCTATATAATTCATTAAGAGTTCACAGGGTGGTAGGTTAGGGGAGGGAGGGAATCAAAAGGAGCTGATATCAAAGGGCTCAAGTAGAAAGAAAATGTTTTGAAAAGGTTATGGCAGCGTCTGTACAAGTTCCCTTGATATAATTGATTTATGGACTGTTATCATACCTGTGAGAGCCCCCAATCAAATGATTATTGTAATAGTAATAAAAAGGATGGGTGGCTCTGTCTCCCTCTGAGAGCCAGGGGGACCGCGTCCCATCCAGCCCACCGGCTTCTAGATGCCTGATTTTCCGTCGTCCTTTGTTTGTGTGCGTCATCCTCTGCCCTTGCGGCGGACCGCTTTCATCTTTGCGCTCACTCGTTTGACTATTTAATCCTTTCAGCAAAATTCTTTGACCAGCTCAATGTCTCACAGAAGAGTTATGTAAACAGCAAGAATTAAAAAAACAACAACCCTCTTGTCGATTCTGACCCGTAGTCACCCTATAGGACGGGACAGAACTGCTCCTTCGCTTTCGGAGACTCAGTCTCCCCAGAGCAGCAAGCCTCCTCTCTCCCCCTTAGAGCAGCTGGTAGGTTTGAACCACAGACCTTTCAGTTAGCAACCCAATACCTAAACTTAGGGCACCCCCAGGGCTGCTGGAATAGAGCCAATTAATGTCAATTCAACCAGAAATGTGCCTCCTTCGGGGAGCCTCTTTAGTGGCTCATTGGCTAAGGTGACCAGATTTTAACATTGGTAAAGCGGGACACCATGGACCCGGGTGTGTGTATGTTCTTGATTAAACATTTGGTCTATATCATTTTGCCGCCACTATAAAATATAAATAATAAGAGTACTGTCTGCTAAATTCAAGAAAATGTATGTATTTATGAAAGAAATAAATAAATTACTTAGCTAAATTATCTGAATAGCTGATTTGCTGACATCACTTGTTTAACTAGCACACAATACGATGTGTATCATCTGAGAAAGAATTACAAAATGTTTTGATCGTTGCCAATGCCAAAAAATGCCATTGTTCATTAAGTCCAAACAATGGTGGTCGAATTCTAACAACTTATCAACAATGTGAACTTTGATAAGCAGTTCTTGATAATCAGTTCTCAGCAATTATTTGTTACTATTAAAGTTTAACATGATAAAATTAACAAAAATAATATAAAACTCATATCCTGGTGAAATAGCCACATGGCAGGTGAAAACCATATATTCCCTTCCCCTTCTCCCGCCGTTCCCTAGCTTGTTCTGCATTCTTTCCAAAAATTAGGACTTTTTTTAAATGCCATGGAATGCAGGACAAATTGTTAAAAATCGGGACTGTCCCGCCAAAAATGGGACATCTGGTTACCTTATCATTGGCACAAAAAGAATACACAAGTATCTTCTCAGTATTTATCATGGGCTCAGTCTAGACAAACATTCAGAGGCAAAGGTATGGGGTGGTCAAGGAGAAAGAGCCACCATGGTTTTCCTCATTGTCAGACGAAGATGTCCCCCTCATTCTCGCGCTCTGCTGTGATTGGCTGCAGTTGAGTTGGCCCCAAATTATAGCGATGACATGCAGTGCCGAGTGAAACACGGCCTGGTCCTGCCCAATTGGTTGTGAATTGGACCATTGTGATCCACTGAGTTTTCATCGGCTATTTTTTGAAAGTAGATCACCAAGCCTTTCTTCCTATTCTGTTTTGAACTAGAAGTCTGGCTGAAATGCCTTCACGGACGATGAGAGGAAAGTTTGAGTGAGGTGCAGTGGCCAGAATTGAGCCTAGGCCTCCCACATAGAAGATGAGGATTCTACCACCATTGCTATGTGATCTGCTAAAGTCCATTCGTTACCTTCAGTCCCACCACCACCGCAAGTCTGCAGTGGGTAAGCACATGAGCTAGGCCTGGCCAATCGCAGCACACTCCACTGTCTGGGTCACTGCAGGACAGTGGATCCAGGGTGGGCTAATAAGTTAGGGGGGATCCTCCTAAATCTCTCTTCCAGTTTTGTGACAGGACTCATGGGGACAGCAATCATTCTCTGAGTTGAAACCTGGCTCTTTGGGCCAAGATGTCAAAAAGAACTAAAGATATGAAGAGAGTACCACTTTTTAAAGCGGGGCTGGAGCAAAGATGCGGTGTCCCTGGGTAGAGAAGAAAGGGTTAAAAGGGAAAGGAGAAGAAGGAGAAGGGAAGATAAAAGGAGAAATAGAGGTGGTGCGGAAACGAAGGGACCATGTAGTAGGGGCTGGGAGAGAAGCAATGGGAGATGGAGAGAGAGTGGGCCAGCAAAAGGTGGGAACACTTAGAGCATGGCCCTTCGCTCAGGGTATCCAAAGGCAGGGTCAGCTGCGAAATTTGAAAGGCCCAGAACTACCTGAAGGAGCCCTGGTCGTGTCGTGGGTTCCAAGTGGGACTGCTGGAACTCACCCACCAACCTCCCTAAGCGAAAAAGATGGGCTGTCTGCTCCAGGAAAGATTTACGGCAGTGGTTCTCAACCTGGGGGTTGCGAACCCTTTGGATGTTGAACGAACCTTGCACAGGGGTCACCCAATTCAGAACAGTAGTAAAATGATAGTGATGAAGTAGCAACGAAAATAATATTATGGTTTGGGGTTCACTACAGCATGAGAAACTGTATTAAAGGGTCATGGCATTAGGAAGGTTGAGAACCACCGATTTACAGCCTCAGAAACCCAGAGTGGCGCCCGCCTCTGTCCTATCGGGGTGCTAGGAGTCAGCATGGACTCCATGCAGGGAGTACTAAATACAAATACCTCTCATCCAGTGGCATTTCAATGTGGCATCAAACCAAACATGCTTGAGGCCAGCCCTGTCTCCAGGGCAAGGCAAGCTAGGTCAGAACATTCTCAGGTGCTGTGTAGATCTCAGGTGCTCCAAGGACAAAGGTCCCTTCAGTCCCTGAGCTGGGAGGCAGGGCACAGGCCTCCTCTCCTTCTTGAAGATTCACACTGCACACAGAAAGTTCAAGAGCAGCTGTTGGAACAGATTCACTAGATTCTCACTTACAGAGACCTTATAGGTCAGCGTAGAACTGCCCCCTCTGGGTTTCCGAGGCTGTCAATCTCTATGGAAGCAAAATGCCTCTTCATCTTCCTCCAGAGGAATGGCTGGTAGTTTTGAACCGCTGATCTTGCAGTTAGTAACTCAACGCATCCCATTCTACACTGTAAAAACAACAACAACAAAAAACATCTCACCACCATGGAGTCGATGCTGACTCATAGGGACCCGCTGTGGGTTGCCGAGACTGTAGCTTTCCACAGGAGTAGAAAGCCCATCTTTCTCCCCAGGGGTGGTTTAGAACCTGGCAGCCCAATGCTTAACCACTACACCCCATTAGAATGCCCTAAAACTTGTGTCAATTCACTTAAGCCAGCGTTTTTCAAATTTATTTGACCATGAACATTTTTAAAAACCTAATTCTCCAAGTTATTCCCCAACAGGACACCTTTTCCAAAGTGGACCAAGTGTCGGTGATTTTGAGGCTCCAGGAGACTTGAGAGGAACCCTGGTAGTGTTGGGGTTAGCTGCTCAGCTCAGCTGCTGAGCAACCAGCTCCCCGGGAGGAGGGGAGGGAGCCGAGCCGCCACTCCCGCACTGACACTGGCAGAAACCCTCTGAGGCAATTCTACTCTCCTCTAGGGTCACCAGGAGCCAGAGTGTCCCAATGGGAGAGGGTTCAGGGCCTACCAGGGGAGCCCCTGCATGGCACCAATGCTTAACAAGCTTGACTTCTAAGTGGAAGGTTTAGGGTTCAAGTTCACCCCAGAGGTACCTGAGAAGAAAGGGCTGGTGATCCACTTGCAAAAGATCAGTCATTGAAAACCCTGCGCAGCCAAGTTCTACTCTTGACACATGTGAAGAAGCAATGGGTTATCTTCTGTGGAACCGGAGCGGCTGTAAGCAAACTCCAACACCAGCCCTTCCTGCTTGGGGAGAGTCCACTCTGCTTGGCCTTGTGCCGGACTGGCCGATGGAGATGAGGCAGGGGAGAGTGGGAAGGGAGGCTGTGGTTGGAAATTCCCGTGGGGTTCTGAAAGAAGTTACATCAACTGTCTTAAACTCCCTTCGACTCGGGCTCCAAGTGGCCTTTGTTTTATTCGCAAAATGTTACCTTTTTAAAAACTGATTTCCAACCTCCCCAGAAAAATCTCAAAGGGGGCTTTGATACCTTGTGTAGGATCCGGATCCCTTGGTGATTGTGAATAGGTACAATGTCTAAACACCCGGGCATCTGAGATAGCTGTATCCAAAGCGGTTATTCGTATTCAGGGAGGATTTATGGGCAGAATTATTTGTATTTAAGCAACTACCATCGGGAACAGGGATTTTCAAATGTCAGCTGACAGCCCTGGGAAAGATGAGCTCCTGATCAACCTACTGAGAAGAACACGTTTAATGCTGGAGAGAACTCAGGTATAGTCTTTTTGCTTCTCATCAAGGGTAGGGTAGAGAGTGAGATGCTTTGAGTAGAGACCCAGGGTTGGAGCTCATTTCTATCCCTCTGAATGTTCGTGACACTAGGTGTGTTAATAAATTCTTATCTTTGTTTTCTCATGTTTACAGTGGGAGCAATCATAGTAATCATTCTTCTCAAGATCCAATAAAGTGCATAGCCTCAATTGGGTGAAAAGACAAGAACAGACAAATGCTGGGGACAGAAGTTTCCCAGTCCTTAAAGTGTGGTAGTCCGGGTTGACTAGAGAAACAAATCCAGAGACATTCATGTATGTGTAAGAGAGAGCTTTATATCAACGAGCAATTATATGTTGAGAAAACATCCCAGTCCCCAGCAAGTCCATAAGTCCTATATTAGCCCATATGTCTGATACTAGTCCATAAATTTTTCTTCAGACTCACGTAGTCACTCACAATGATGCCGAATGCAGGAAGATCACAGACCATGGCCGGTGGGAGAAAAGTCTGTGGATACAGTGGTGGTGGAAGCATCTCAACGCTGGCGTGGGTCTCCACGTGGCTCCTTCTGCTCTCTCAGTGTCTTCTCCACAGGAAGGTGAAGCAGAGAGAGAGAGAGAGAGAGTGATCCACTTCCAGGGAGAAAGAGAGGAAGTTCCCAGAATCCTCATGAGAAGGACACACCCACAAATAGGGACCATCAGTCTTTGGCCTGATTGACAGGCTAGACTCCACCCCTTTATTAATAATATTCCCAAGTTGACCCAAGATGTGTAACTACCACTCCAGGGGAGGGTAAATGGAGGAAGTGCCTTTGCGGCAGTTTTATCCAGGAAGGTAGTGGAGCATATAGGGAGCAAAGTTGTAAAAACTGCTTGGAAATAACCAAACGCCTCGAGGGACTGATTCACAGGGGCTGGAGGATCAAGACCATAGTCTTGTGGGACACAGAGGACAATTGCCATAACATAATTGAAAGGGTGATGATGCTCTACATCCACCTTGGTGAGTAGCAGCTGAGGTCTTAAAAGCTCTAGGGAACAGCCATGTAAGGTGAAACTAGTGGCCTCTCCCTGTCAGGTGCAAAGAATGATGAAAATCGAGGGGAATGGAAATATTTTCCCCCATAGACTAAAGGACCACACAAACATCAACCTGTACAACCCTGAGACCAGAAGAACTAGATGGTGCCCTGCTGCCACTATTAACTGCTCTGAAGACGATTACATTAGAATTCCTGGAGAGAGTGGGACACAGTGGTGGAACAGAGACCAGGCTTACTGGACTGATCGTGACAGTGGGGCTCCCAGAAGAGGTCACCCTCAGTCACGCTTCAGGTCTGGAATGGAACTCACCATCCTGTTAAGATCAAAAGGGCAGCATCTACCCAAGGACAAAGCCTAGAGGTTTCGGAATGGAGGAGGAGAGGGAACAAGAAGCATGGGACAGAAGTGGGATGCGTGACAGAACATTGAGGCGTTATAACTGAAACAAACCAGGCATGCTTTGTTGAATGTAAAACTGGTGAGCCGCTCTGCAAACCTCCACCTAATTCACGATCAAAGATCTTTAAAAACCCAATAAGATAATGTAGGAGGAAGGACTTTAAAGATTGAACCACAGCAAGTTTGGCCAAAGCCTCCCTTGTTTTCCAATGGCGAACTTAAAGAGCCAATTTCCATAGGGAAGCATGGATAGATGATTTTCAAATCAGGGATAAAAATAGTTATAAAACAACTGAACAAGAATGCTATCCCCGAGCATTCTGCTAGCAGGTTCCCACACTAGCCAGAGGCATGGAGCAGGCCTGTCCACGTAGGAGCCCTGGAGGCTCAGGGGGTTAGGCTGCTAAGGGCAAGGCAGGAAGTCTACACAGGAGGACAATGAGGCGTCTGCTCTGTAATGATTGACAGCCTCGGATTTACTCTGTACAAGATTACTGCAAGGCAAACACTATAGGATGGCCTTGAGTCAGAAGCAGGCTGATGGTCATGGGTTTGACCTTCGGGTGACACCTGTTTGGGAGGTTCTTTGTTGTGAGTCGCCCCTCAAATCATGGGGACCAACGTAGAAAGGAACGAAGTGCTGCTTGTGACACACACCCCAGGTTTTCATTAGCTGAGTTTCTTGCCAGCCCACCTTCGTCTGGAAATTCCACTGAAACCTGTCGCCCATCACAACAGCATTAAACCTTGTTGCCTTGGCTAAGAATTGGAACCCAGGTCTCCCACTTGGAAGGCAAGAATTCCAGCACTGCGCCCTTGACAGGGGTCAGGGGTATGTGTGTGTGTGTGTGTGTGTTTGGGGTGGGGGGCAATGTTCACTTTTTCCCTAAGAATTCTTTTTTGAAACACACCTACTGGTCCTTAGCAGATGTTGTAGTAAGTTATGCGTCGGGCTGCTAACGGCAAAAACTGCAGTTCGAAATCACTAGGTGCTCCATGGGAGGAAAATGAGACTTTCCCTGTTCATAAGGAGTTACATGTAGCCTAGGGAATCCACAGGGGCAGTTCTTCTCTGTCCTACAGGGTCCCTGTGAGTCAGAACCAACCTGGCAGCAGCGGCTGTGTTTTGGGATTCTCAGAGTGCACTGCTGGCACCTGCTGGCTGGCAGTGGAATGACAAGTGTCCTTGCCCACATGGCCAAAGGGACAGCAATACCTGGGCAGGAGAGAAGTCCCCTGGTCTGTTGTTGCTGTTACAGTTAGGAGCCAATGAGTGACTTCTGACCTACAG
This sequence comes from Echinops telfairi, assembly GCF_000313985.2. NCBI lineage: Eukaryota > Metazoa > Chordata > Mammalia > Afrosoricida > Tenrecidae > Echinops > Echinops telfairi. The sequence goes on from NW_022111372.1 coordinate 22,773,444, forward strand.
TGACCCTGATGTCCAGGAACTGGTCTTTCCTGATAACATGTCCAAAGCATGTAAGATGAAGTCTTTCCATCCTGGTTCTCAGGAGCACTCTGGCAGCACATCTTCAGAGACAGATAGGTTTGTCCTTTTAGCAGTCCACGGTAGTAGTTTCTTATTCTCCTCCAGCACCACAATTCACATGCATTGATTCTTTGTTGGGTTTCTTTATTCAATGTACACGTTTCATGTGCATGTGAAGCAATTGAAATTATCATGGTGCACTTTAGTCCTCAAAGTAACACCCTTGCTTTTCAAGGCTCTAAAGAGGTCTTGTAAAAAAAAAAAAATTAAAAACAACAACAAAAAAAGCGGTCTTGTGCAGCAGATTTATCGAATGCAATGTGTCTTTTGATCTCTTGACTGCTGCTTCCATGAGCATTGATTGAGGATCTGAGCAAGACAAAATCCTCGACAATTTCAACCTTTTCTCTCTTTATCATGATGCTACCTATTGGTCCAGGGGTGAGGATTGTGATCTTCCTTACACTGAGCTGAAATCCGTTCAGATGACTGCAACCCTTGATCTCCATCAGCAAGTGCTTCGGGTCATCGTTGCTTTCAGCAAGAAAGATTGTGCCATCTATCTACTGCAGGTCCCTACTAAGCCTTCTTCCAATCCTACTGCAACCATTTAGGTCAGCTTCTCTGGGGATTTGCTCAGCATACAGTTTTGAATATGCGTAGTGAGAGGACACAACCCTAGTTTAAAATGTGCGAGGAATTCAGACCACAAATTACAGGATAAGACAAAAAAAACGTGAAATATTTCAAAAAGGAGTTGGTAGTAAGTGACTTCCAAGAGAAGCGGTATACAGACCCATGGGGGCCAGTTGGTTACCCACTGAGCTGTCCATCATAAGGTCAGTGGTTTAAACCCATCTGCCACTCTGTAGCCTTTGAAAGATTTAAAGGTGTGAACACCAAAGAGGCCGTCTTCTCTGTCCTACAGGGTCAGTCACTGTGACGTGGACTCTGTTCGCGAGATGGCAGAGAGATTGCCCTTTTTTGTCTTTTTGATATGGGAGGCTGTGCAGAGGCTACAATTTGGAAACTATGAAGCTGGAACAGAAGTTGAGAAGAGTGGAAATTAAAAAGAAGGCATATACATGGAAGGTGTGAGGGCAAGCTAGAATGCTGAAAATGTAAGACTTCATAGCAATTGCCCTCAGTATTTTGACGATCTAAATTTTTTCTTCCTCAAATATTTTTGATTGATTGATTTTCTTTAAATCATTTTATTGGGGGCTCTTACAGCTCTTATCACAATCCAAACATACATCCATTGTGTGAACACATTTGTACATATGTTACCATCAATATTTTCAAAGCATTTTCTTTCTACTTGAGCCCTTGGTATCAGTTCCTTTCCACCCTCCATCCCTCATGAACCCTGGATAATTTATAAAAATGTTTTTTTCATGTCTTACACTGACCAATGTCTCCCTTCACCCACTTTTCTGTTGTCTGACCCCCTGGGAAGCAGTTATATGTAGCTCATTGTGATTTGTTCCTCCTTTCTCCCCCCCACCTCTCCCTTACCCTTCTGGTATCACTACTCTCATTATTGGTCCTGAGGGGTTATCTGTCCTGGATTCCCTGTGTCGTGAAGTCTTACCTGGACCAGTGTGCATGCCCTGGTCTAGCGGATTTGTAAGGTGGAATTGAGGGCATAATGGGGGCGGCAGCATCACTTCCTCAAATTATGCAGTAAACACTTCAGAATACATTTTAATCTACAGAACTAACTGGATAATTCATGTTAAATGTTTCAGAGGTGAGATTGACTCCAAGCTTCTTGATCAGAAAAAGTCTAAGCTTTCTTTTAAGCGTTTTCTGTGCTCAGGTGGAGAAGTGGTGCCATCTGATACCAAGACTGGAACTGTTTGTTTGAACTCAGACAGACCCAGGGGGGCGTGTCAGAACACTTGATTATTTATGGTACCAAACTTACCACCTGTAAGTTGATTACGACTTGTAGCATCCCTATACGACAGAGTGGAACAGCTCCTGTGATTTCTGAAGTTGTAAATCGTTATGGGAGCAGAAGCCTCATTTTTCTCTTGCAGAGTGGCCCGTAGGCTCGAATAGCTGACCTTTTGGTTAGCAGTCAAACACGTAACCCACTATGCCACCAGGAGTCCTTATTTATTGGACAACCCCCCCCACACACACTACCAAACAACCCCTCACTGCCATCAAGTTGATTTCAACTCAGAGGACTGGGTAGAACTGGCCCTGTGGCTTTCCAAGACGGGAACTCTTTACAGATGTAGAAAGCCTCATCTTTCACCTGTGGAGCGGCTGGTGGATTCAAACGGCTGACCTTATGCAGAACCCACCCTGCCACCAAGGCTCATCATTTATTGTACAAGCTCTCTTATTTCTGGCTTTTTTTTAACATAACAAATTGGAACTGCCTGCTCGTCAGTTCCTAATAAAGGTGAAGTGATACTTGAGGAAAATTCCAAGTTCATGTAATTTGTCCTCTTCAAATTTATCTCTGGATCAAAGTACACCATGTATAGTATAACTTGACCTAAATATTTAGTACAACATTATCTACTTTAAAAAGCCAACATAGACTTCCTCTAAATCAGGCTCACTAATGCCCCGTTAACATACCAGTATTCTGATTTTTTATGGGTGAGCAGAGTGAAGAGGGTGGTATCAGGCATGTGGTCCTTAGGGGCAGTGGATTATTTAATGAGGCTTTTCTAGCCTAAGTCTCTAAATCCCACCAAATGCCTTTCTCTGCATGAGTCTGGTAAGAAGCTGGGGGAAGATACTGGTAATGTTTAACTGCGAGTAACTGTGAACCGGATTCCCTGAGTGACATCCTGTGGTGTATACAATGAGCCCCCTGGGAAGCAGGAGGAGGGATCTCATTACCAGCCAGAGCCAGGAGTGGAGCTCATCCTCTGAACCTGAGATCCCTGTGCAGTGAACCCCCGGGATCCAGAAGACAGCACAACCTCCGAGGAGCAGCAGCAGAGGATGGCCTTCCACCCCAGAGAGCAAGGCGCTGGCTTTCGGCAGGAGGCTGGCTTGCAGGGTGGGATGCCTCTGGGCGCTTCACTGGGGAGGTTGGACTTGCTGACCCATGGGTGTGGGCTAAGTGCCTTTGGGCTGAGGCTTCCTGGAGCCCAGTGTCTCTGGGACCTTCATTCAGGGAGCCGGACTGGTGGGCCCAGGGAGCTTCAGCTGAATCGAATGCATCAGGTTAAGATCTACAGCAGAGGCGCTTACCCCTTTGGGCATTTATGAGCAGACCTGAAACTTTGTAACATACCCTGGTAAACAACTACCCTGAGCAGTTGTCATGGGCATTATAACTTATCAACTTCCTTAATCATGAATTTTGTCTGTGAGTTCTTGTGTACCTGTTTTAATGGATATTAGCACCCAAAGATATAAAAAAGAACATTCATTAAGTCAGCTCAGTTCTGCATCTGAAAAACTAGAGCTGATGTGCGGTGGGGATCGCGTGGGAGGGGGGACCGATGCCATCGTTGGAATCAGCAGGTTAAATGTACCCAGAAACAAATCTAACATTTGGGGTATCCACAATGTATGCTGGCCAGTGATAGGTACAGGCACCGTGGTAGTGATTGATAGGGTTACTGACAATGATGCATTATTGTCAGTGTCTGTTTGTAACCATTCATGAAGTCTCTGGGTGAGTAAAGGAGCCGTGCTAGTACCGCTGGGTAAGCATTACTGCTATTTCTAAGGTTCGAGGTTCAAGACCCACCAGCCACTCTGGGGGCAAAATATAAGGCTTTGTGCTGCCATAAAGATTTTCAGCCTCAGAAACCATATACAGAATCATCATGAGTCGGAATTGACTGGACAGCAGTGGATTTGTGTTCAGGATGGTGAATCATTCAAGAGCTTGACTAGGAGCCAAAAGGTTGGTGGTTCAAGCCCACCCAGAAACACATTGGCCTGGCAATCGCTCTGAGAGGTCTCAGCCTCGAGACTCTTCGGGGCGGTTCTCTGCACACTTGGGGTCACCCAGCAGGCAGCATCGTCTCCATGGCAACTAACAAGAGCACGCGTGTTGGTGGCGTTGTATGAAATGTTGATGTTTGCTTCTTCAAGGCAGATGTACATACAACCTTCGCCACAGAGAAGATGGGATATAAGCAGTCGAAAAGGCTCCCACCCTGCCCTGTACGGTGGGGTCCATTCTCACATTCTAATGGATTGATAGGAGATGGGTTTTTTAAGATGAGCGATAATAAGAAAGCTCCCGTAGCTGTGAAAACCCCGCTCAGTCACCAGGGTGGTGTAGGAGCTGTGGGGGGAGCCATTGCGTGGGAATAAATAGCTGCGGTCTCATAGCAACATCCAGCTGAGAGGCGCTCAGGGAGGAAGGAAAGCAGCTCTCATGTTAGAAACCCACAGCAACAAGAAGGTATCATCCACTGGGTTACTAATGGCTCATTACGGCTGATTAAGTCATTGCACCCCATGGAATGGAGACTCCAGCACGCAGCTGGCTTCCTGGGAATGTGCAGAGGATTGCTGGGTTGCTCTTAGGCTGAACATCACAGCGAGGCTCCCAGGTCAGACCCGAGCCCCCAGCAGCTTTGTAACCCAGCAGCCTACGGGTCGACTGTGGCTCTTGGCAACCCCTTGCGGTCTTGGCAAATACTGTCTTCTTCTCACACAAAAACTCAGCTCCGTCAAGTGAACGCCAACTCAAAGGGACCCTATTGGATATAATAGAACTGCCCCTGTGGGCAAAGCCTCATCTTTCTCCCAAGGAGCAGCTGGTGGTTTCGAACTGCTGACCTTGCAGTTAGCAGTCCAATGTGTGGCCGCTGCACCACCAGGGCTCCTCACTCATCTCACACAGACACATACGTATTGTATTGTGGTGTACCCCCGGAGGGTTTCGATGGCTGTTTTTGGATGGTTTTTTTTTTTTTTTCAGAAGTCATCACTAGGCTTTTCTTTCAATGGGCCTCTTGGTGGGCTTGAGGCTTGTGGCAAGCAGCCAAGTATGCTTACTGCCTGAACCATCCAGGGGCTATGCATCAGCTTCTCATTCAAAACATGGTATTTGGGGTCACCCATGTGGCCTGGGGTGCCTACGGGTGATCTCTCCACCTGGCACTGGGTAAAACAAAGCAGGGTCAGTTTTCAATCAAAATAAAGGATGCAGGTGAGGGTCAGTGCGCTTGCGCTGACTGATGCAAGACGGCAGACAGTGCAGAAATGAAGATCCGAAAGCCGAAAGGATGTGGCTTGTTAGCTGGAGATCCAGGGTAGGCCGGAGACTCAGGAGCAAGTTGGAGATCTGAGCCGGCTGGAGTCCCAAAGCAGGAGGCTGGAGACCCACAAGGAGGCTGGAGATCCGAAGCAGGCCAGAGATCTGGAGCAAGCCCGAGAGCGAGCAAAGCAGAGCTCGTGTCCTCTTGGCTGTGGATAGCAAACTGAGTCAGTTTCGGAGGGCATCCTCAGCCAGTGGCAGCAAGGTGATCAAACTGCCCACCCTTGCATCCCCTTGCCACCCCAAACATCAGAATTACAGTCCTGAGGGCACAGGAAGAGGGTGGGGGAACTGATAGAATAGATGACTGTATAACCCCACTCAAGGGAAGTGAACAAAATAATTGTATGAGAAAGGAGATAGTGGATGTTGTCAGCCAGGAGTGTCAAACTTGCGGGCCGCATGAGGCCCCAGAGGTAATTTCTGTGGCCCACAATGCTCTGAAATAAAATGAAAATAGAAGAAATTGTTATAAAGAAAATAGCGCGAGATCCCCTCGCAGAGGGGTCTCGGGGAGGAGACGAGCCAGTCAGGGTGCGATGTAACAACGATGAGAAATACAGCTTTCCTCTAGTTCCTAAATGTTTCCTCGCCGCTCCCACTACCATGACTCGAATTCTATCTTGCAAGTCTGGCTAGACCAGAGGACGTACACTGGTACAGATAGGAACTGAAAATACAGGGAATCCAGGGCGGATGAGCCCTACAGGACCAGTGGTGTGAGTGGCGAAACAGGGAGGGTAGAGGGAGAATGGGTAGGAAAGAGGGAACCGGTTACAAGGAACTATATGTGACCTCCTCCCTGGGGGACAGACAACCGAAAAGTGGGTGAAGGGAGACGTCGGACAGGGCAAGATATGACAAAATACCCATTTATAAACTATCAAGGGCTCATGAGGGAGGGGGGAGCAGGGAGGGAGGGGAAAAATGAGGACCTAATGTCGGGGGTTTAAGTGGAGAGAAAATGTTTTGAGAATGATGTACAAATGCGCTTTACATAATTGATGTGTGTATGGATTGCGATAACAGTTGTATGAGCCCCTAATAAAATGTTAAAAAAAAAAAAAGAAAATAGCACTTAGGGGAGATCGAGGCAATACAGTACACACAAATCCCTTGTTACATTTTATTTCAGACCATCATGGGACACAAAATATTACCTTGGGGATGCATTTGCCCCATGGGCTGCCAGTTTGACACCCTTAGTGTAAGCTAGGGCAAAAATAAACAAATAAGGGTTCCTGGGGGCGTAGGGAGGGGATAAAGAGGAGCTGATATCAAGGAGTGCAAGAAGAAAGAAAGTTTTGAAACTGATTGCGGTAGCAATTGTACAGTACTGCTTGATGTGATTGAACTATGAAATGCTATGATATCTGTAAGAGCTACCAATAAAATGATTTTTTTAAAAACCAGCAAAAATCCTGGTGTTTTCTTTCACATCCTGAGTGCTGGTCGTCGCATAGCAAAGAGCAGTAATAACAGTAGCGGCAGGAGCAAGGGGGAACCATGATGCTGACCCCACCACCACACACACACACACACACACTCCACAGAGGTTTCCCCACACAAAGAGCTGAGGCACTCACTGAGGCGGTTTGAAGGTTTCCTTCGCTATTTTAAAAGAGTATAAAGCAAAATCATTTATTTTGGTATTATCCAGAGATCTGCTGCCCCAGGGCTACCAAAACCGAAAAGAAACCCCCAAACACCCTGAACCCACTACCATCCAATTGATTCTGACTCATAGCACCTTGATCTTTACAGGAGCAAATAGCCTCATCTTTTGTCCTTGGAGCAGCTGCTGGGTTTGAACTGCCAACCTTGCAGTTAACTAGCAAGTCAATGCTTGACTCACGAAACCACCAGGCTATTATTCCATGGTGTCCAAATCATTGCCATCGAATCTATTCTGACTTAGAGTGGGCCTATAGGACAGGGTAGAACTGCCCCGACGGGTTCCCAAGACTGTAGATCTTCACAGAAAGCCTCATATTTCGTCCTGGGAGTGGTTGGTGGTTTCAAACCGTTGGGCTGGCAGTTAGCAGCTTAATGCATAAGCCACTAGAAGCCAGCAAAAGCACAGCCTGCCTTTGGGTCCTTCTCTTTTGTCTTTACAGCGAATGCTGCGTTTGACACCATGCTCTATCCTTGTGTGTGTTCATAAGAAATTAGTGTTCCCCCCCCCACTGAAGGCACATCGGCTCCCTAGGAAGTGGTGACGGGCACATGCCCAGGCTCCTACAGCTTCAGTGAGGTGTCACAGCCAGATGTGAGGAGACCACGGTCCTGTCCTTGCTGTCATTCTGCTCCAGGGAAGCCTAACCCAGGAGCCCAACTTCCCAGCACTGATTTACCCATTCGGACCAGGAGGTGGCTGACTTCCAGATCCTGTCTGACACTACACCACTTGTCCAGTAGACTGAGAGTCATGGCGTCCCCAGGGATGTCAGGAAAGAGCTGTGCTCTGTGGGATTTTCAATGGATAACATTTGTTTCTGAAGAAAGTCACCAGGCCTCTATTCTGCGACGCCTCTGGGTGACTCACACCTCCCTTGTTTGGGTTAGTCTCTGAGTACGCTAAGCCCTTGCACAACCAGGGACTGGACACCAGGACCGATCTTACAACCTGCCATCTGTGTCACCTTTGTTGTGGTCTGCAAGGGCAGGAAGGTGACCACAATGGCCCACGTGTCCATCAACAGATGCATGGACACTCCAAATGGGGCATATACACCAATATGTGCAGTGGAATACTATTCAGCTGAATAGAAGAAATAAAGTCCTGATGCATCCTCCTACCGGGATGATCCTGGAAAACCCTTATGCTGAGTGAAGTGCAAAAGCCAAACACAGAGGAGCTGATGCCAGGGGCTTAAGTGGAGAGCAAATGCTTTGAGAATGATGAGGGCAATGAACGTACAAATGTGCTTTACACAATTGATGTATGTATGGATTGTGATAAGAGTTGTATGCGCCCCTAATAAAACGATTAAAAAAAAGCCAACACAAAACAGACAAATATTGCACGAATCCACTTATAGCAGGAGCTGGAATAGGCCGATGCTTAGAGACCAGTGTTTATTAGTGGTGGGTTTGAACGGCCAGGAACAGGTGGGGTGGGGCAATTACTAGTTAAGGAGTACTGAGATCAAATGGGTGATGACCAACTTTTAGAAGTGAATAATGTTGATGACCGCCACACACACATAATGACCAGTTTAGAGCCTCTTTGTTTAACATAGGTGTATTCTCTCAGAAACCCCTATCTGAAACTTTCTTGTAGAACCCCCATGGGCTTTGGGGGAGCAGGTTCAGGAAAGAAGCCCTTCAATAGGAAGCCAGAGGTATGAAAAAAAAAGAAAAAGATCCAGGAGTTTATCGTTGAAATGCCAAATCCATGAGGAGGCCTCCTGCAGCCATCTGCTCTGTTCTGATCTACGCAGGGCAGCAGTGGTTACCACCTGGCGCCCTCCACAGGGCTGTCAGCTCCCACCCAGCACTGACAACCCCAAATGCTGGGAGGGCCTCCGATTGGGCACTCGGAGCGAGCAACGCTACCTTGCCTGATTGAATTAAGATTGGAAACTGTCTTGACAGGGTAGAACAATGGATGAAATCTAACTTAGGGAATTTAATCAGGATAAATGTGAAGGCTGGCCCACAGGTTCAGAATTTTAAGTGCACAAAATCAGCTGATCATGTGAAAAAGACCTTGAATGTTCTGTGTACCACAGTCTCAAATCTTGGCCAACAGGACGGACTTGGCAGGTCCCCTCATGCTAGCGGTTGTGGGGCTTGTTGAATAAACTGGATTAAGGCAAGAAATAGAATAAAACTAACAGTTGGGTGGAGTGGACGGTAACTCAGAGGAGAACTGCGGGCCATTGTGTTTTCAAAGCTGTGGCCTCTGGGAAGCCGGTCACCAGAGCTTTCGTCTGAGGGACTTCTGCTGCCACCTCTCAGACACGTGTGCGTTGACCGCCTGCACCACCCAGGAATTCTAGTCCACCCAAGAGAAAGAAGCTCCCCAACTGTCCTCCTGTCAGGCCACAGCTGTGTCCTTAGCAAGACTTTGATATTAGGAACGAAAGCCAGCGAGTTGAGAAGAGAAATACAGAATCCAGTTGGGTGCGTGGTGGCCTGAAAGACAGGGAGGCCGTGGGAGGCAGACCCTGAAGAGACAAGTAAAGATGACCACAACCTTAGCGCAGAACTCCAACCACACGAATCAGGTGGTCAAAGGAAATAAGCTGACGGAATGGGTAGGAAAGAGGGAACCGATTACATGGAACTGTGTGTGACCTCCTCCCTGGGGGACAGACAACCGAAAAGTGGATGAAGGGAGAAGTCGGACAGGGCAAGATATGATAAAATACCCATTTATAAACTATCAAGGGCTCATGCGGGAGGGGGGAGCGGGGAGGGAGGGGGAAAATGAGGACCTAATGTCGGGGGTTTAAATGGAGAGAAAATGTTTTGAGAAACGATGTACAAATGCGCTTTACACAATTGATGTGTGTATGGATTGGGATAACAGTTGTATGAGCCCCTAATAAAATGTTAAAAAAAAAAACAAAAACAAAAAAACAAACAAACAAACAAATAAATAAATAAAAATGGAAAGAAAAAAAAAATGAGCTGACGGAAGAGTCACCTCAGAGTGTGAAGAACTCCACGGAATAGAAGTGCCAGTTGGCTAGGCATTGAGGTTTCTTAAAATAGCTAAAAGAAAGGCTACCAAGCAAAACCAAAACAAACAAACAAACAAGGAGGAGGTTGTCAACGACAGCTTCCCTGTAGGTTCCCAGTGAAATCGGGGGACGTGAGGAAGGAGAGAGGCGGGAAGCCCGAACACAGGGGTGCAATCTAATCAGATTGAGGGGGGGACCCGGGGTCTCCCGTGAGAGCAACTATAGAAAAGATTCACTGAATTATCCAGACATTGGGGAAGGCTTTCTGGGAATACACACAGCCCAGATTCCCATCTCAGCCAGATCTCGGCCTGATGTGAAACACGATTGTCCTTGAATAGGTGATGTAATGCTTTGGGAGAAGTGTTCTTCCTTCCTTCCTTTCTTTAAAACCACAGCAAGTATTGATTGAAGTAAAACTTACACGCAGAGATATGTGCACACCTGTCTTCATTTCCCAGCACAGCCATAACAAAAACACCACAGTGATGGCTTTAAAGGCGAGACCCATATTTTCCCACAGATTAGAAAGCTGGGGGTGGGGGTGGGGTGTGTGAGCTGGAGTCCAAATTCAGTGTGTGGTTCTAGCCTTTTCTCGTCTATGCCAGCTTTTTTTTTTTTTAATCAGCTTTTAACAGCCAGTGGTCTTTGGGGTTCCTGGTTTTGTAGACTCATGTCAGCATCATCTTCAAATATTGTCTGTCTTCCCCCAGTATGTTCTCAAGGGTCTCTGTGTCCATACTGTTGTGTGCAACTTGGAAGTGATTAGGTTGGGAGCCTTCCCTACACTTATTGGGCCCCTCATTAACATAAAAAAGTACACACTCGTCCCAAATAGGATTTCCTCCACAGGTTTGGATTCTGATACCTAATTTTTTGTGTATGTGGGTGGGTGGGTCGGGGATACAATTTAATCTATAACAATACCAAAATGCACAGCTTAAAGAAGTTTCACATACTGTGTTAGTCTGGGTACATTAGAGAAACAAGTCCACAGAAACTCATATGTATAAGAAAGAGTTTTATATAAGGAGTAAGTGCATATCAAGAAAACATCCCAACCCCGTGCTGCCCAACCCCACACGTCCAACATTAACCCATTAACCCATATGTCCAACACCAATCCATAAAGTCCTCCTCCATCTCACAAAACACACGCAATGACACCAACTGCAGGAGGAAAGCTGAATCAGTGAACGTGTGAGCATCTCAGTGTTGGCAGGGGTCTCCACACAGCTGCTCCAGCACCCAAGGCTGCATCAGGGTAGGTCCATGTGGCTTCTCCTTGGGGATGTCTTGCAGGAAGTGAGCCTTGCCAGCTGAAGCAGGGAACTGGCTAAGGCAGCTGCACCCTGGTCCAACCATCAAAAAGCGAGAGACCCGAGAACTAGAAAGGCGAGGCTCGCCGAGCCATTTCTCTCTCTGCCCTTCAATTAACGCCACGTGTGTTTATCGGCCAGCCTGGCACACAAACCTGAACTATCTCACATAGAGTGCACCAATGGAACCGACACCAGGATCAGGACACAGAAGATCAGAAACCCATTAGGCTCCGCTGCAGTCACGACCTCTCCCCAAGGGTAACATCTATGCTGACTTCTAATGGCGAACACGTATTGATTTTGTTTTTGTATAAAAGGAATCATACGTGTGCACTTTTATGAGCTCCCTCCACATGGTGGTATGTAGTTCAGGTAGTGTTTCATTGGGTGACTACACATTGTTTACCCGTCGTTGGTGGGCGTTTGCGTCGTTTCCACTTGGGGGCTCTTCGGAACAATGCTGCTGAGACCTTCTAGCTGGTGCCTTTTGGCGAAGATCGCACACAGTTCTGTGGTGTTCACACTGACAGCTGGAACAGCGGGGTTGTAGGGATGCTCTGTAACTCAGCAAAGTAGCTCAGACAGAGGACTTGGCTACACACTTCAGAGGCCCCAGCCACTGAAAACCTTATGCATCGCACCAATTCCAGTCACACTTCCAGAAAGGGATCTGATGAAAATACAGAGGCAACATCATGAAAGAGAAAATAATCATATATTTTTGTTATGGTCCTAAACAGGCTTCCGCATTCAGTGGGATGATCTGTGCAGACAAAGCTCTGGAAGGCTGTCATTTTTCAGGAGATGCGGCACAGCGGAGCGTCAGAGTAGCCTTTGTTGCTGTTAGTATCCTCCGGTCAGTCCTAACTCCCGGCCACCCCGTGGGTAGAACAGCGCAGAACCCGGCCCGGCCCGGCGCCAGCCTCCCAGTCGCTGTCAGGCATGGCCCCTTGCTGCGGCCACCATGTCCATCCATCTCCTCCAGGGGCTTCTTCCTTCTGACCCATCCTCTCCCAGCCACGATGCCCTGGTCCGGGGACTGGTCTCTCCCGATAAATCCAAAGTGTGCGAGATGAACAGGCAGGGGACAGACCGCACCCAATGATGCACACAGCATACCAATATAAAGAAGGTGACAAGGGGCAGGGGGGAGAAGAGAAAAAGGTGGGGGGGATGAAGGCCTTGGGGGAAACAGGGCACTAATCCACCATGGGGAGGGAACTGTTTATGTCTCCACAGGAAGGGGAGAGAGGGATCAGACCACAACCTGATGCGCCAAGCCTGGAAGGCAACATACCGGCATGAAGCAGTGAGCTGACAAAAAGGTCTGAGGGAGCCGGGCTGGACCCTATCCCAGCTACATCGACCCCACTCCCCAGAAGAAGGCACTACAGAGGACAGCACTGTGGATACAGCCCGGGAGAGTGGCGGTGTTCTCAGACCACAGGGGAGCAAACTAAGAGGCAGAGCAAGAGAACAGCATCCTGACCCTCAAAGCCCCCGAGGTGGACATCCCTGCTTTGAGCAGCCAGTGCACAGAGAGGACCACAGAGTCGGCCCCACCACGAGACCTGATGTCCCCTTACTGACCCACAGCGCTATGAGGGGAGGAGAGGGGGGAACCACTGGAGACACAGTGTGGGAATTGCGCCTGGTCTGACCCCTCAACACCAGGATGTAACAGGAAGGGAGCGCAACGGAGCAGCAAGGGGAGCAACGCAACACAGTCCCCAAGGAATCCCGAAAGTAGACTTCGGACTGGGGGTGGGTGGGCAGAGCTTGGCCCTGCATCAGACCAGATGGGAAAATACTCGTAAGGGTCAGCAGACAGACCTGGAACTATTCATAGGCTTCTTTCTCTCTCTCTCTCTCTCTTTCTTATGTCTATATAAGATAGGCAGGATAAACAATCCCAAGGAGAAAACAACAGGACTGGCAGTTGCGGCGGGGACAGGGGAGAGGAGGAGGTGGGGGAAAAGGAGGGGGAAGCCAACAAACCCAGGCACAAGGGAACAACAAGAGATCTAAAATCAATGGCAAGGAGGGCATTGAACACCTGGTGGGTTTCAATCAAATGCAATGTAGCCAAGAGGAAGTACAGAGAGCTGAATGAAGGTGGAATATGATAGTAGGACATGAGGAAAGTAAAAGGAAATAGAGGAAATGTAAATACATTTTTATATGATGATAGGGAAATAGATCTATGTGCACATATTTATAGGTTTAGTATTAAGGTAGCAGATGGACATTGGGCCTCCATTCAAGTACTCCTTCAATGCAAGAACACTTTGTTCTATTAAACTGGCATTCTATGATGCTCACCTTCCCGACATGATCGCTGAAGACAAATGTGTGCATAAGCAAATGGGGTGAAAAAACTAATGGTGCCCAGCTATCAAAAGATGTAGCATCTGGAGTCTTTTTATGTTTTGTTTTGTTGGTTTTGTTTTGTTGGTTTTGTTTTTAAATCATTTTATTGGGGGCTCGTACAACTCTTATCACAATCCATCCATCGATCCATTTTGTTAAGCACATTTGTACATTTGTTGCCATCATCATTCTCAAAACATTTTCTATTTGAGCCCTTGGTATCAGCTCCTCATTTCCCCCCCTTCTTCCCTGCTCTCCCCTCCCTCATGAACCCTTGATAATTTATAAATTATTATTATTTTGTCATATCTTACCCATTCCTTTCTCCCACTTTTCTGTTGTCCATCCCAGGAGGAGGTTATATGTAGATCCTTGTAATTGGCTCCCCCTTTCCAACCTCCCCTCCCAGTATTTCCACTGTCACCACTGGTCCTGAAGGGATCATCTGTCCTGGATTCCCTGTGTTTCCAGTTCCTATCTGTACCAGTGTGCATCCTCTGATCTAGCCAGATTTGTAAGATAGAATTGGGATCATGATAGTTGGGGAGGAGGAAGCATTTAAGAACTAGAGGAGAGTTGTATGTTTCATCGTTGCTACACTGCATCCTGCCTGGCTCATCTCCTCCCAGCGAACCTTCTGTAAGGGGATGTCCAGTTGCCTACAGATGGGCTTTGGGTCCCAAATCTGCACATCCCTCATCCACAATGATTGATTTTTTGTTCTTTGATGCCTGATACCTGATCCCATCGATACCTTGTGATCTCAGGCTAGTGTGCTTCTTCCATGTAGGCTTTGTGGTTTCTCAGTTAGATGGTCACTTGTTTATCTTCCAGCCTATAGGACCCCTGATTCTATATCTTTTGACAGCCGGGCACCATCAGCTTTCTTCACCACATTTGCTTATGCACCCACTTTGTCTTCAGCAATTGTGTTGGGTAGGAGAGCATCATGGAATGTGTTTAATAGAACAAAGCATTCTTGCATTGAGGGAGTACTTGAGTGGAGTGTCTGGGGTCTTAAAGGCTTTAAGTCTTCATAGCCACGGGCCAACTAACTGTTCTGGAGTGGTTGGTGGATTTGAACCATTGATCTTTCAGTTCACAGTTCAAGGTCAGCAGCTCCATTTCGCCACCTAATGGAGACCCGATAGACTGCGATCTGAAACCAGCAGTTTGAAACCACCAGCTGTTTGGCGGGAGAAAGAGGAGACTTCCGACTGCTGTAATCAGATACAGTCTTGGAAACTCACAGGGCAGCTTTACCCTGACCGACAGGGTCTCTTTGAATCAGATTTGAGTCAATGGCGGTGAGTTTACGGGCACCCTGGCTCCTAATTACAGAATGTAGAAAACAAATCTTCACAAAATGATGATTGCCACGGGTCCGTTTGTCACCATTGCAAGCAGAGCTACAGAAGTGGGGGGAGAGCTGCGCTGGGATGCGGACATCCTCGCAAATTAGAAAAGCTTACAGCTTTGGTTCTGGGGCCCCTGGGGGTAGTGGGGGGGGGGTTGACTCTTGACCTTGGGGCCCTGGCATCCCACAGCCGCCCCTCCCGGGCTGGTAGAGGAGGGGCTGTAATGTACTTTCAAACACACTCTGCCTGAAGGTAAAGCTTTTTAATTTGCCGGGTAATGGTCGGAAAGAATTCAAATGGAAGCTGTATGTATGTCCAGACTGAAAAACCACTTGCTCTCAACTGCAGCCTGCAGCAAACCTAAGTGCTGAGGATTTAAGCTTCCATACAAAATATGCCTGGGGAGGTTTTGTTTCTTAGATCAGAAAATCCATTTTAGTAACTTTATAAATTCAATTTAAAATGCTTAAGGGAATTTAACTAAATTTATAAATGGGAATGGTTGTTTAGGTACTTAAGTTTGTTCAATTGGAGGGTTGATAAAAATTTACACATATGCCCTTTGAAACAGGTGGTTAAAACTTACTAGATTTATAACTGAACTGAAAGGAAAGGAAAGCTTAGGAGTGGGTATGAAGGGTAAAAGGAGGAGCCCAGGTGGTGGTAATGGTTACAAGCAGGGCTGTTGATCGTAAGGTTAGCAATTCGAAATCATTAGCTGCTCCTTGGGAGAGAAATGAGGTTTTCTACTCCCGTAAAGGGTTATAGTCTCGGATCTGTAGACAATAGGACATCCCCTTACAGAAGGGTCACAAGAAAGGGATGAGTCAATCGGGGTGCAGTATAGCACCGATGAAACACACAATATTCCTCTGGTTCTTTGAGGCCTCCTCAACCCCCACTATCATGACCCCAGTCCTGCCTTCCACTTTGGGATAGACCACAGCATGTACAGCGCTACAGATAAGAGCTCAGGACACACGGAATCCTGGTCAGATAAACCCCTCAGGAACAGAAATGGGAGTAGCAGTACCAGGAGGGGAGGGAGAAGTTGGGGGGAGGAGGGGAGGAAGGGGGAACCGATTAAAATGATTGACGCATAACACCCCAGCAAGGGGAATGAGCAACAGAAACATGGGTGGTGGAGACAGTGGTCAGTGTAAGATATGAAAGCAATAATAATTTATAATTTATCAAGGAGCAATGAGGGGGGAGGGGAATCCAGGACAGATAAAACCCTCAGGACCCATAATGAGAGCAGCGATACCAGGAGGGTAAGGAGGAAGGTGGGGTAGAAAGTGGGAACCGATCACAAGTATCTACATATAACCCCCTCCCCAAGGGATGGACAACAGAAAAGTGGGTGAAGGGAGATGTCGGACAGTGTAAGACATGACAAAATAATAATAATTCATAAATTATCAAGGGTTAATGAAGGAGGAGTGTGAGGAGGGAGGGGAGAAAATGAAGAGCTGATACCAAGGGCTCAAATAGAAAGAAATTGCTTTGAGAATGAGGATAGCAACAAATGTACAAATGTGCTTGACATAATGGATGGATGTATGGATTGTGAGAAGAGTTGTTCAAGCCCTCAATAAAATAATTTTTAAAAATAAGTAAATAAATAAACATAGGCTATTTAAAAACCAAACTAAAGGTAGGAGGAGACTGACATTAGCTCAACGTCAGGGAGCATTCTTCTTCTCCTCCTGCTCCTCCTCCTCCTCCTCCAACTGTGGTTCTCAAACTGATCCAAGCATCAAAAACTCATGGCCATCAAGTTGATGGACTCACAGTGACCTCAGAGGACAGGTAGAACTGGCCCTGTGGGTTTCTGAGACTGCAAATCTTTATGGGACTAGGAAGCCCTGCCTTTCTCCCCCAGAGTACCTGGTGGTTTCAAACCGCTGACCTTTCACTTAGCAGCCCAAAGTGTAACTAACCACTACACCACCAGGGCTCCTCAAACTGATAAGGAGCTGAAAGAGTTCACCTCCTGTTAATCACAACACTAGAAGTATAACATAATTTAAGATTTAGTTTGTTAAAACTCCAAATGTAACAGTCCCCACCCTTGAAGTAAACATTTCTTTTAAGCTCTAGCAGTAGAGATATTTCAACTCAGAAAGGCGAGATGAACAAGGCCATTAAGATAAGTCTCCAGGCAGGAAGCATGCCCCATTCAGAGGCCTCAGGGGATGGTGGTATGATAAGGCCACACACCAGGCATGGAAACATCCCCCCAATTTAGATAAAAATGGAACTTTAGGGGATGGTAGTCTTATCCACCCACCAGAAATTTAGGTAGTAGATAATGCCCCATGATCATTGCAAAACCTACTTTTTGTCATTGTTTAGAGTATCAATTTTATCTTGTGATCATTGCAAAACCTAATTGCTTTCTGTAATCATTGTGAAACCTGCTTTGTCACATGGTTTAAGGCAGTGGTTCTCAACCTACCTCCTGCTGCGACCCTTTCATACAGTCCCTCATGTTGTGGAGACCCCCAAGCATAAAATTATTTTCGTTGCTACATCATAACTGTAATTTGCTACTTATGAATTGGACGACCCCTGTGAAAGGGTCGCTGGAACCCCCAAAGGAGTTTCGACCCCCCAGGTTGAGAACCGCTGGTTTAAGGTATGTAACTTGCTTGATTTCCACAGGACTTTGGAAGCAGTTTGGAGGTAGCAAGCCTGCTATTTCCTTCTAACTTGTGCTTCAACATAAACAGTTTCTTGAACTAGCCTGGTCTCTGTCTTTGGCTAAAACCATGACAGGCAATCCCAGACTCTTGTTTCCCAGCCTCAAAACTTGTTAGACTGCTGAAGATGATGAAGGGTCCCAGAGAGCTTTGGGTGAGGTGAACTCTGCCTATTGATATTGGCTGCGTATAAGATGGGACATACGATAAAACGCACAGTGCTCCTGTGCTCACTCAGATGCTGTGAGGATGACGGTGGCATCACAAGGCACACAGCTTCTGGAAGCCCCCTTGCATTGCGTTACATCCTCAACCGGTGCGCTGGCTGCGGTTTGCAGTGGGAACCCTGCACCTGTTCTGAGTCTCCACAGAGATTCAGCCTCCACCGGGCATGTGAAACCTTCACCCTCAGACAGAATGGGTGAGAAAGCAGATTGGTGGGATGCCCCTGGACAGTCCTGGATCGATCAATCTTGCCATTTGGGACTTGCCTGGGTGAACCCGGGCTGGAAATTAGGGGCACAGGGTCTGACTCAGGTGGTCGGACGGCCTTGAATCAATCCTGTAAGTTCATCTATTTGTCATAGTGTACTTAATCCCGATCTTGGTCCCTTTCCCAATTTTGTAGTCCCATCTTCCACTGAGATGAACTGATCTGCTTCCCGTCATGATTCGGTGATGAATTTCCTTTGTTTTCCATGCTTGATACTTTAGCCACTATCCTGGGAAACCCTGGTGGCCTCATGCTGATGGTCTCCCTTATCCATCCAGATGGCTGGTTTCTGACATTGCCCTGTTTAAGGCTTGATAAAGGGGTCACTATAAAACATATTTGAATGGAGGCCACATTTTTTCCTATAACAATACACTCATGAGAGAATGAGAGTGAAAAGAGGCTATAATGTCTTATTGCATTATAATGTATTGACTTCATAGTTTTGACTTCATTGACCCCAAAGGGCTTGGGTCCCACAGGTGTCTGCATCCTGTACTTTGAGAACTGCTGTTTTCTTATTGCCCAGAGCAGTCCAATGACCCCATATTTTCCTGTCAAATTTGAAAGCCAAGACCTAAACAAAGAGGGAGAGGAATGATCTCAGAGGAAACAGAGAAAATACAAGAAGTATAAAAAAAGTTAGAATTCAAAATTAAAAGAAGAGGACAATACTGCATCCACGAAGAAATAGTGGTGCATTATTTAAAGTGTGTAGTGTTAGAAGTGGGGGGTGGTTAAGCAGTGGATTGTATGAGGCAGTTGATGAAAGCTAGGGCGGGAAACAGGGGAAACAAAAAAATAAAAAGGTTAGACAAGGCACAAACATCCAAATCATGTATGTTGCCAGAAGAGAGACATCAGAGGGATAAAAAAAATCAAGGAAATAACACCCTCCCTCCCCCACTCCCCAAAGCCCCACAATTGAGAAAGAGATTCACAATTAGAAGTGTCAGCTACTGAGACTCAGCAGGAGAATGAAGAAGCCCAAGGCTTGTCACCACGACCTTTTAGAATGCTGCAGACAAAGCAAGGCCCCAAAGCCCAGAGACAGAGAGAGAGAGATCACATACCAATGAAAAGTGAGTATCAGGACAAAATCCCAGAAGCTAAAGACAATAAAGCAATATCTTCAAAATGATGAAAGAAATATTTTAACCTAGACGTGAATACAGAGTCAAACTCAATTAGACTATGAACTGCTGCATGGAGAACCAATTCACCCAAATCACAATAAAAAATGAAACGGAACAAACAAACCATGAACCACGCGTGAGCATGGAATAAGGACGCTTCTCTAAGGTCCACGTCTCCAGCATGTGACCTGCACTCTTTTGCCATGAAGTACGGGACGACGTGCTCCGTTCTAAAGCCAGAAGGAAAAGAGGAGGAGGACAGGTGGCCATGCTGCTTCCCCCAGTCCAGTCGGAAGGCCAGACGAGTGACCAAGTAAGCGGAGAGGAAGAACAGTCCGAATGTCCCTTAGAAGCCAGGCTGGAGAAACTGTTTAGCTAGCGTCCACCAAGTCAAGAGAGATTAGAAAAGGGTATCATGTGGGTCAAGTGGAGGTCCCATAAAAAGGAGCCTAAGCCTCCTTGAGATTGACACGGTGGCTTTCACAATGGGCTGAAGCTTGCCAAGGATCATGGGGGTGGGGCAGGACCAGACAGTGCTTTGTTATGTAAACTCGGAAGTCATGTGAATCAGAATGGACCCATGGCAACGGGAAGCACCCATGGACTTGAAGTTCTGCGACTGTTACTAGGCAGTTGGGTGATTCTGACCCCGAGACCTCCGGGGACAGAATAGAACTGCCCCATGTAGTTGTATTCCTTGTGATCTTTGGGGAAGCAGGTCAGTACGTCTGTCTCCCAGATAGTTGCTGAGTAGATTCAAACCAACAAACTTTCAGGTAGTAGCTAATCGCTTAGCCATTGTGCCCCCAGCACTCCGAGTTGAAGTCATTCCAAACACCAGCGGCCACTGAGTTGCTTCTGACTCATACTGACCCTGCATAGGATTTCTGAGGCTGGACATCTGCATAGGACCAGATAGCCTCCTCTTTCTCCTTCAGTAGGTAACAGTCCAATGCTTAAACCGGGAGTCCCCCAAAGCTCCTTAATTGAAATGATGGAGCAGACAAAACTCACCCATAGGGGTAAGAGCCTTTGTGTTGATTCTGACTCTGAGGGTCACTGTGGAACACAGTCGAACGGCTCCACAGGGTTTGCAAGGCTGGACATCTTTACAGAGCAGGCCGCCTCCTCTTTCTTCCGCGGGGCAGTTGGTGGGTCAGCAGCCCAGAGTAACTCACTGACCCACGAGGGCTCCAGTCTGTGGGAACAGAGATCATTACTGACTGGGAAGGGGTATGAAGTAGGCTTCTGGGGTGAAGGTCATGTTCTAAATCTTGATCAGGACATCGTTACAAGGGTGTGGACATAGGTAAAACTAGTGAGTGGTATATTTAAGATTAGTGCAGTTTACCGAATGAAAGTTATGCTACAACAAAAAAGCACATTCAAAACCCTTGGGGGGGGAAGGTCCGGGGTGAAGGGGAGCGGGAAACCCCCAGATGCAAGATACCCAGGATGTAACAGAGGAAGTCAGGGGGCAGTAGCTGTGTAATGGGCTGAAGGAACAACCATTGCCAACCCAAGAGCCTCGGTTGCAAGCAAGACGTAACAAAACCGATGTACTTTCCATGCGGAAAATCAGATTTAGAGAGAGGTATTTTCTATCGTAGTTGGAGAATATGGCAAGGATTCATGACAATGATATACAAAACTAAGCACACTTTTTAGATACGTGTTAAGCTGTTGTAACAAGGTCACCCAAAAGTGCAGAGGTTTAAATGAGTTAGGATTGTATAACTCAGCTCCAAGAGGATGGCCTCCATTGACATAACACCTCTGAGATACACTCTAATATGAATGAACAAAAATCAAAACAATACAAACCAAAAATACAGAGAATTTTGGAAACCAGATCAGGCCCAGCCTGCATTATAGGGGCGAAACTACTGGCAAAGTTTTAACTGTTCAAGTTAGATTTATGCCTTTGATCTTCTATACTCCTCGCTCCCAATCACTTACTCTGTTTAGTGACCACTTTCCTCCCTTCCCTCAATGCTAGGTGGGGAAGTTCTCCAGAGGCTTATTTCCTATGTAGTCCCACAAATGAGTCTTGGGCTCCCACTGTCATCCACCTCCCGTTCCCTAGCTTGTTGTGCACTCTTTCCAAAACTCAGGACTTTTTTAAAACGCTGCAGGACATGGGGCAAATTGTTAAAAATCGGGACTGTCCTGCCAAAAGCGGGACGTCTGGTCACCTTAAGCTAGGATTGAGTACCAGCCCCAAACCCATTCCTGGATCTATGCTTTTTTGTATATATTTTTTTAATTTCCTGTAACTTGGAAATTAATACATATGTCATTTCATTCACAGTTCAATCACGTCAAACAGAATTGTGCAATTGTGAGATAGTTTATTGTGCCAGCCTGGCTGATAAACACATCTGGGATTAATTGAAGGGTGGAGAGATAAATGGCTCGACAAGCCTTGCCTTTCTTGTCTCTCGCTCTTTGATCATCGGACCAGTGTGCGGCTGCCTTGCTTGTTCTGTGACTCAATTTGCAAGCTACAATACCCGTGGGACACCTAACCTGTGAACTGTGTCACTGTAATTTGAGGTTTCTTCAAGACCTGTGAGATAGTTTATTGTGCCAGCCTGGCTGATAAACACAAGTGGGATTAACTGAAGGGCAGAGAGATAAATGGCCTGGTGAGCCTCGCCTTTCTTGTCTCTCGCTCTGTGATCATCGGACCAGTGTGCAGCTGCCTTGCTTGTTCTGTGCCTCAATTTAAAGGCTACACTACCTGTGGGACGCCTAGCCTGTGGACTGTGTCGCTGTAAGTTGAGGTCCCTTTAAGACATCTCTGGAGCTGGGGACTGGCGGTTGGTGACCTGCCTTGTGATTGGCTGCTGTGCCGACATAGCCTAGCTCTCTCTACAAATAGAGGAAGATCTGGCATCAGACTAGACTTGAAGGACTGCTAGTCTCTCACAACTGTCTCTCACGGACGTGAGTAGCACTGAGCCATTTGTAGTACTTTATAATTTAACTGTTTATTTCTTGTATTATATATTTATCTGTATATGATTTAACAGTTCATTTCTTGTTGTATATCTAATTATCCTTATAAATAACTATATTAAGTTATCAGCAATTTGGTTTTATCTCTCTAGAGAATCCTGTCTAACACAACCTGCTTTGCCACACAATTGGAATTTACATCTCTTGAGCTGGGGACTGACTGTTGGTGACCTGACTGACTGTTGGTGACCTGCCTTGCTGTTGGCTGCCTGGGCCGGGAGAATCTGAACCTCTCTACAGAGGACTACCTGGTGGCCCTCAAGACTTGAAGGACTGCCAGTGTCTCACAACTCTCTAACACGTTTGAATTGTACTGAGCCATTTGTACTGTTTTATAATTTAACTGTTTATTTCTTGTGTTATATATCTATCTATCTTATAACTGCTTTATAATTTAACTGTTTATTTCTTGTGTTATCTATGTATCTATGTATCTATCTCTCTATATATAATTATTAGCAATC
The DNA here is from genome assembly GCF_000313985.2 of Echinops telfairi. Taxonomy (NCBI): domain Eukaryota; kingdom Metazoa; phylum Chordata; class Mammalia; order Afrosoricida; family Tenrecidae; genus Echinops; species Echinops telfairi. The sequence goes on from NW_022111372.1 coordinate 22,796,321, forward strand.
TGGTTTTGTCTCTCTAGAGAACCCTGTCTAACACAAATTGTAAAGCTCTTTTTTAAAATTAAAAGATCATTTATTTTACAGCTCTTATAATAATCCATACATAAATGGTATTGAGTATATTTGTACCTACGTTGCCATCATTATTTTCTAAACATTTACTTTCTATTTGGGCCCTTGTTATCCACTCCTCTTTTTTCCCTCTCTACCCCCCTCCCACCCAAAGCTCTTTCTTAGATGTATATGAATGTCACTGGATTTGTTTCTTTAAGCAACCTTTTAACACAATTGGTTTATCCAAATTCATCATATAAATTATTGGGAAGATTCTAGGAAGGAAATGAGGATCATGGGGTAGTGTCAAGATGCTAAGTGATCACTTTATATAATCAGAGCCCCATAGATGATGTCCAAAGGGCTGAATAGACGAGCTGCTGTGTCGGAAGCATTTATAGATTAAATGATATGATTGTGCAGATCCAGTGTTGGGGAGAAGGCGGGGCAGGGAAAGATTGAAACAAAATTGGCCATCATCATTGATCATTTTGGGAGTTAAGTGGTGGGTGCATGAGGTTTGTGATATGTTCTTTATGCTTTTGTGTACATTTAATCTCTTCCACTATACAATTTAAAATAATTTTTTAAGAGAAAGAACTGAAAGTTTGAAGAGAAACTCAGGTACAAGGAGATGTGGAGCAGGTAAATGTTGTTTTCACTGTAAAATTGTAAATAAAGCAGTATTTTTGTTGAAGACTGATGAGATATTTTTCAAGACTAAATGGCCACTGGGTGGCAGATATAGAAATCAGCTTGTTTCTCGCTATATCAATGAGAATTTTCCAGAAATAACAGGGCTGGCTTGTGGATGAATGACTTAAGGAAGACAAGCTGACCCCGCACCAGTGACCATGTGAAGGACAGTGTGCTGTGTGACAGTTAAGGGAGATAGTTTTGTAGGAAGCGTGGTCAATTTTAGCAAATGAAATACAGGATGTTTATTTAAACTTGAATTTCAGGTAAACAATAAAAGATTGTTTAAGTATAAGGGACTCCTTAGTAAGGATTTGGAGCTAATTATAGTAAATATATATCAAGAAAACATCCCTTGAAGTACCAAAGCCCACATGGAAGAAGCACACCAGCCTGTGTGATCATGAGGTGCCAAAGGGATCAGTTATCAGGCATCAAAGAACAAAAAAACATATCATTGTATGCTCACTTTCCTGATAGGATCGCTGAAGAAAAATGGGTGCATAAGCAAATGTGGAGAAGAAAGCTGATGGTGTCCCGCTATCAGAAGATACAGCATCTGGGGTCTTAAAGGCTTGAAGGTAAACAAGCAGCCAACTAGCTGAGAAGCAATAAAGCCCACATGGAAGAAGCACACCAGCTGTGTGATCACGAGGTGTCGAAGGGATCAGGTATCAGGCATCAAAGGACAAAAAAATCAAATAATTGTGAATGAGGGGGAGTACAGATTGGGGACCCAAAATCCATCTGTAGGCAACTGGACATTCTTTTCAGAAGGGTCACCGGGAGGAGATGAGCCAGTCAGGGTTCAGTGTAGCAGCGATGAAACATACAACTTTCCTCTAGTTCCTAAATGCTCCCCCCGCCCCACTATTATGATCCCACTTCTACCTTACAAATCTGGCTAGACCAGAGGATGTAGATAGTAACTGTAAACACAGGGAATCCAGGACAGATGATCCCTTCAGGACCAGTG
>NW_022111372.1:22799052-22805024 GCF_000313985.2 Echinops telfairi
ACTTTCTTAATGTACAATTACCCTTTATATAAACCTCTCTCCTATACCCATATGCATTCCTATGGATTTGTTCCTCTAGTCAACCCACTGACACAGGCTGTGAATCCTTGGCCATCATTATGGCCTCACGGTGATTCATTTTTTTCTCACTTATCCCCAAAACCAACACTATAAAAATGGTTTGTTGTCTATCTATAATTCAAATTTAGCAGGGTTCCTGCATTTTATTTGGCAACCCAATTTTATTACACTTTTATTGGCACTTCTTCCATATAGTATACAATTGATTAGTTCAATCATATCAAGAGAAGTTGTGTAATCATTACCACAGTCAATTCTAGAATATTTTCTTTTTTTCAAACCAATGGCCTTACATTATTGAGCACTAAACTCATGATGTAGAAGCATACAAACCAAGGAGGAAACCAGATATTTGCCAATACAAGTTCAGTAGATCAGATGGTGGCAAAAATCTTAAACTCAGCACAACAGACCGCTAGTGAGCCTGGGCAAGCGGGCCTGTGCATGCCATCCCTCAGGGGGCTCCTGACAGACCCGGCTTGGTTCTTCTCCAATGTCCTCTCTTGGAGTTGTACCTGATTTTATTACCAGTTTTCATTCGGATCCATTGGGGAATGGGCCATTTCTGCTGTTTCTTGGCCAGGAATCTCTTGATCCTGAAAGTCTTATGAGATGACATGGTGAAGTTGGGAAACCACCATGTGGAGACCTCTGCCAGTGCTGAGATGCTTCCACTGCCACAAGCTCCACAAGACTTTCCACCCACTGGCCTATGATCTTCCTGCATTCGGCATCCTTGCATGTGTAGCATGTCTGAGGAGGAATTTATAGATTAGTATTGGACATATGGGCTAATATCATATTTATGGACTTGCTTTGGACTGGGCTGGGATGTTTTCTCAATATTCAATTGCTCTTGTATATAAAGCTTTTTCTTATACACATATGAGTGTCCATGAATTTGTTTCTCTAGTCTACCCGGACTAAGACAAACGGAGAGAGGGGAACAAAGTCTAGAACATCTTCTTTCTTGTACTCATCATTAGTGTAATTTTTATTATTTTAACGGTGGCAAAAATATATACCACAAAACTTTTTCCAACACCTTCTACATGGATATTTCAATGCCATTGATTATACTTTTATTAATGTAAACACATACCATCTAAGCAAAAACTCTTCCTCCTTTACTTATGGTAGCCATTTGTCAAATTTGGAGTTTTTCTTTTTTCAGTAGTTTTCTTCATTAAAAAAATACACTTCCAAATGTATGTACGCCATCACAGTCAGTTCTAGTGCTCCATCCCAGCTACTGCAATTATTGTTTGTTCCCCCATTCCCCTCACCTTCCCATTCCCTGTCCCGATAAACCATTGCATCCATTATTGTCTCTATCCATGTTGAAGTATGTACATATTTTAAAAAGAATAACATTCCTCAAATGAGCAACTGATATTAAGGGCTAAAATAGAAGGCAAATATTTTGAGAATGATGAGGGCAACAAATGTACATATGTGCCTGACACAATGGATGTATGTATGGATTGTGATAAGAATTGTAAGAGCCCCCAATAAAATAATTTTAAATAAAGAGAATGAAAAAAGAGAACATTCCTCTCTTGCTAGAACTAGTTGACAGTGTGAGAGATTAAGGTGAAGGACAGGGAAAGCAGGGGAAAATCCCACTTGAAGTAATTTTTCGGTGGTGAGATGATGGAGTTGCTCAAAATATAATCATCAGTAAGAACACGACTGGGGCTGACTATGAAACAGACCACCAATTGTTCATGCACAAGTTCAAGTTGAAGCTCAAAAAACTAGAACAGGTTCCTGAGAACCAAGGGTGATCTTGAGTATACCCCACTTGAATTTAGAGACCATTTCAAGAATAAATTTGATGCATTGAACACTAATGCATGAAGACCAGGTGAATTGTGGGATGATATCAAGAGCATCATACACATAGAGAGGTCTGCTGGGCCCACCCCAATCCCAACTACGTGGACACCCCCTCCTCCCTCCAGAAGAATTCACCTCAGAGGACAGCACTGAAGCTACAGCTCAGGGAGAGGGGCACATCTCATCAGAGCACACAGGAACAAATGAAGAGGGAGGGAAAGAGAGTGGCCCAACAAGCCCCAATGATATTCTTGCTCAGAGCAGCCAATGCACAGAGGACCATAGGGCTGGCTCCACCATGAGTCACAACATCCCTCACTGACCCATAGCACTATGGGGGACTACACTGGAGACACAGGGTGGGAATTGTGCCCGGTTTGACCCCACCACACTGGGGCAAAATTATAAGGGCATGCAACTGAGCAGCAAGGGGAGGAAGGCAATGAAGTCCCCAGGAAATACCAAAAATAGACTTTGGGGCCAGGGCGTGACACCCCATAAGACTCAACCAGAAAACACTCCTAAAGGTCAACAAGCAGACCTAGAATTATTTATGGGCTTTTCTTTTTTGTTGTTGCTTTTTTTGCATTTTGTTGTTTTGTTTTCCTTTGTTGCTTTGTTTTGCTAAGTGTTGTTTTTGTGCTTATTACTGTCTCTGCATATCTATCTAGATAAGATAGGTGGTATAAACAATCCGGAGGAGAAAACAACTGGACCAAAGGTTCCAGGGGGACATGGGAGAAGGGGAAGTTGAGGAAAGGAAAGGGGGTGTCAACCAACCCAGGGACAAGGGAACAACAAGTGATCTAAAATCAATGGCAAGGAGGGTGTAGCAGGCCTGGTAGGGCTTAATCAAGGGTAATGTAACCAAGAGGAATTACTGAAACCCAAATGAAGGTCAACAAGATAGTGGGACAAGAGGAAAGTAAAAGGAAATGGAGAAAAGAACTAGGAGGCAAATAGACATTTATTGAGGTCTAAATACAGGCATGTACATAGGTAAATATATTTATATATAATGAGAGGGAAATAGATCTATGTACATATATATTTATATGTTAAGTATTAAGGTAGCAGACAGACATTGGGCCTCTACTCAAGTACTCCCTCAATGCAAGAACACTTTGTTCTAATAACCTGGCATTCCATTATGTTCACCTTCTTGATACTATCTCTGAAGACAAAATGGTTGCATAAGCAAATGTGGTGAAGAAGGCTGATGGTGCCTGGCTACCAAAAGATATAGCATCTGGGGTCTTAAAGCCTTGCAGATAAAGAAATGGCCATCTAGCTGAGAAACAACAAAGTCAACATGGAAGAAGCACACCAGCCTGTGTGATCACGAGGTGTTGGTGGGATCAGGTGTCAGGCATCACAGACCCAAAACAGAAAATCATATCAATATGAATGAGAGGGAGTGCAGATTGGGGACCCAAAGCCCATCTGTAGATAATTGGACATCCCCTTTCAAAAGGGTCACAAGGAAGAAACAAGCCAGTCAGGGTGCAGTATAGCACCGATGAAACATACAATTTTCCTCTAATTCTTTAATGCTTACTCCCCCAACCCCCAATTATCATGACCCCAGTTCTACCTCACAAATCAGGCTAGACCAGGGCATGTACACTGGTACAGATAAGAGCTGGAAACACAGGGAATCCAGGACAGAGAAACCCCTCAGGACCAATAATAAGAGTAGCGATAGCAGGAGGGTAAGGGGAAGGTGGGAGGGAAAAGGGTCAACTGATCACAATGATCTATATATAACCCCCTCCCAGGGGGACAGACAACAGAAAAGTGGGTGAAAGGAGACATCAGTCAGTGTAAGACATGAAAAATTTTTTTATAAATTATGAAGGATTCCTGAGGGATGTAGGGTGGGGAGGGAGGGGAAAAAATGAGGAGCTGATACCCAGGGCTCAAGTAGAAAGAAAATGTTTCAAAATGATGATGGCAACATATGTACAAATGTGCTTGACACAATTGATGTATGTATGGATTGTGCTAAGAGCTGTATGAGCCCCGAATAAAATGATAAAAAAGAACAGCATATGCGAATTTGTTTTTGTTCTTAGATTTTTTATGTCTGAAATCCAGGATAGGTAAATCTACAGGGACAGTAACTGGATGAGTGGCTCCTTTATGGAAGGGAAGATGGGAGGGGAAGGGCAGCTAATAATGACGAGTACAAGAAAGAAGAAAATGTTCTAAAACTGATTGTGATGTTGACTGTACAGCTCTTCTTGATGTGATTGAACTGTTGGATTGTCTGATATGTGAATTATATTCCAATAAAACGGTTCCTTTGTTTTAAGTAAGAGGTCTGCTCACAAGGCCTCTTTAGAGTATTAAACAGAAACAATTTTACTTTGAGGACAAAGGTGTTCCTGACCCTGGTATTTCCCATTGTCTCCCATGCAACGGAAAGTTGGACATTGAATAAGGAAGGCTGAAGAAGAACCGATGCTTTTGAATCGTGGTGCTGGAGAAGAGTATTGACAGTACCATGGACTGCTCGAAGGACAAACAGATCCGTCTTGGGAGAAGCATGGCCAGAGTGCTCCTTAGAGGGAGGGAGGGCAAGACTTTGGACATGTTTTCAGGAGAGACCAGTCTCTGGCGAAGGACATCATGTTTGGTAAAGTGGAGGGGCAGCGAAAAAGAGAAGACTTGGGCCAGGTGCATTGACACAGTGCCTGCACCCTGGGCTCCAGCAGGGGCTGGTGGCAAGGATGGCGCGGGACCGCGTGGTGCTGGGTTCTGTTGCGCTCAGGTGCCACCGTGAGTTGGAAATGAATTGCTGGCACCTAACAACAAGATAGCTTAAAACAAACCCTATCCCGATAAGTACACAGCTTTAGGGTTGATGACATACCTTCTTTTGTTGTGAAACGAACTTGTATATCACAGAGAAACCCAACTCCGTTCTGATGAACTTTCCCTCCTGTTACAGCCACCCAGACCAATGTTGGCATCTGAGGGGAAGGGGCTGGAGAGGGTTTAAGGCGGTGAGCCTTCTCTCTGTCTTTTAAAAAAGTCTAACTTTATATATATTTTCCTCTTTTTGTTTGTGGAATATAATACTTATAAAGAAACATATACTCTATGTACTTGCACAGACCATCACATTAAATCTAATCAGTCACAGTACCCACCCCCCACCCACCCCCCGCCCTGCCCCCATTTATGGCTCGTTTGCTCTTTCCCCACTCTCTCTGCCTCCAGTTTCCACTTCCTTCCTTCAACCCTCCCTACCAGCCTCATCGCCCTCTTGGCTTTAAAGACATACCCTTTTGTGTGAAAGCGATTCTTATTTTTCTTTAATAATGGTGTCATAAATATTGATCTTCATGAAACTGACTAACTTTGCTAGCATAACTTTCTCTGACTTTGTCCATGTCTTAAAGTGTTTGACACACTCGTCACTGTTTTTTAAGGATTTGCAACATTCTATTGTAGTGGAGTTAGTTGATCCATTGTTCTATCGTTGGGGATTTTGTTTTCATCTTTGCTATTATAGAAGTTTCTGCAATAAACATAGGTGTGCACATGTCTATTTGTGTTTTGTTCTTTTTAAAATTATTTTATTGGGGGCTTGTACAATTCTTATCACAATCCATACATACATCCATTGTGTCAATCACATATGTACATTCGCTGCCTTTATCATTCTCAAAATTGTGTTTTGTTCTTTATGTCTTTGGGTAAATGCCAAGCAAAGGAGATGCCATATCATTTTCCATTTTCCATAGTGGTTATACAATTCTCCAATCCCACCAGCAACAAAAGAACATTCCAGTCTCTCTGCATCCTCTCTAGCATTTATTACTTTCCAGTTTTGTTTTGTTCTTTCAATTTGGCTGATTGTCAATGTGAGGTGGTATCTAATTAAAAAAAAATCATTTTATTAGGGGCTCATACAACTCTTATCACAATCCATACATACATCAATTGTGTAAAACGCATTTGTACATTTATTGCCCTCATCATTCTCAAAACATTTCCTCTCCACTTAAGCCCCCGGCATTTGGTCCTCATTTTTCCCCTCCCTC
>NW_022111372.1:22805903-22807997 GCF_000313985.2 Echinops telfairi
TTTGCTTATTCACCCGCTTTGTCTTCAGCGGTTGTGTCGGGAAGGTGATAGGCCTCCCTTCTTAACGTAAACTCACTACTCCCTAAGGTTCCTAGCTAATCCTTTCAGTGTGAATGCCAATTTGATCCCAGATAGTTCTTGTGATAAGAGCTGTAAGAGCCCCCAATAAGATGATTTTTTAAAATATGAAAACAATAATAATTTATAATTCATCAAGGGGTCATGAGGGTGGGCGGGTAGGGAAAGGAGGGAAAAAGAGGAGCTGATACGAAGGGTTCAAACAGAAAGTAAATGTTTAGAAAAATGATGTTGGCAACATAGGCACAAATATGCTTTATACAATTGATGTATGGATTGTTATAAGAGCTGTAAAAGCCCCAAATAAAATGATCTTTTTTAAAAAATAATGATCTTTTAAAATAAAAAGAGCATAATGCGCCAGGCAGACGTTTTCTATTGGTTAAGCTAAACGATCCACCACCTTTCTGTCAGTTTGTCGCACTTCGGAGGCTTTCTATATCTCTGGTATTGCAAATGTCTACAGGGCCACCCAAAGAGAGCAGGCTTCAGTGGAGCTTCAGACTCAGAACAGACGCGACGAAGGACATGGCTCCCCCTTGGGAGGAAGGAGCCTCTGAAAACCTTATGCATCCTTCGAAACACTGCCAGATACCGAAACCTAAAGCGTGGAAGCTGAGCATTCTCGGAGATAGTGACGGAGGACGGGAACTTCAGGTCCAAGGGCATTCCAAACGTGTCTAGAAGCTGACGTACGTGAAGAAGAATGTGACACCAGGATCAGAAGAAGGCGTATCAACAGCCTGTGATGTGCAGGGGACACAACCTTGCTTGCGGAGAGTGAGAAGGACCTGAAGCCCTTGCTGGTGAAGACCAAGGACTGCAGACTTCATATGGATTGTGAGTCATTGTAAAGACCAAAGTCCTCACCACTGCACCAGGGGGTCCATCAGGATCAATGGAGAAAAGTTTGAAGTTGTCAAAACTGTGCCCCGGCACCGCAATAACTGTGAGGGTGGTGCAGGACCGTGCAATGTTTCAGTCTGTTGTGCATAGCATCACTTTGGTTCAGAACTGACACAAAGGCACCTACAAACAACAACAGGTTAAACTATTGTGTGATGTTCAGATTATTCCAGGGAAGATTTTTGGTTTAGGCTTGGCAGATTATTTCAGGGCAACAATTCCAGCCACTATAGAAAGTCTGGGTTATGTGAAGGTTAGAATGTTTATTTTACATTTCCTCCTCTTCATCATGATTTTCCTATAGACCAGTGGTTCTCAACCTTCCTGATGGCGCGACTCTTTAATACAGTTCCTCATGTTGTGGTGACCCCCAAACCATAAAATTATTTTCATTGCTACTTCATAACTATAATTTTGCTACTGTTATGAATCGGGTGACCCCTGTGAAAGGATTGTACAACCCCCAAAGGGGTCACGACCCACAGAATGAGAACCACTGCTATAGACTATGGCATCAAATGTTCAGCAGTGGTATCCAGGAACCAGCCAGTTCTGGTCTCATGGCACAGGGGGCATTTGTTCATGCAGAAAAATAGCCACATATTCCATTTCTTCTTACTATTCCTGACTCTCCTTCGGCTTCCTCTGTTATTCCAGGAAAATAGATATCAATTGTCATGTTGCATATATTTGGGGGGAGAAAATTCAATTTATAGCATTGAACATAAAAAAGGAAACAAATGCTTCTTTCTACATGTTGATGCCATCTATCAATCGATAATCTTTTAAGTTGATTTCCAAAGAGCAGTGATTTCTTCTCAAAAACAATGTACACAGTGGATGGGAGTGTCCTAGAGCTTGATGAACCCTTCCCAAACTCATCTGATCCTCTCCACTGTGCTAGTCTGGGTGGACTAGAGGAACAAATCCAGGGAGAATCATCTATGGACAGGAAAGAGCTTTATATCAAAGAGTAATTTTTTTTTCTTTTTTAACATTTTATTAGGGGCTCACACAACTGTTATCCCAATCCATACACACATCAATTGTGTAAAGCGCATTTGTACATCGTTTCTCAAAACATTTTCTCTCCATTTAAACCCCCGACAT
>NW_022111372.1:22808493-22810722 GCF_000313985.2 Echinops telfairi
CCCCCATCATTCACTATGGTAAGATTTTTTGTTCTGATGACCAAGAGTAATTATATATTAAGAAAACAGCCCAGTCCAGATCAAGTTCATAAATTCCATATTAGCCCATAAGTCTGATATTATCCCATGAATTCCTCTTCAGACTCACGCAGCACATGCAATGATGCCTAATGCAGGAAGATCACAGGCTGGTGGGTGGAAAGTCCTGTGGATCCAGTGGGGGTGGAAGCATCTCAAGGGCTCTGGAGCCATCAGTGTGGCTCCATGTGGCTTGTCAACAGGCATGCATAGCAGAGAATTCTCAGAAGCCTTATGAGAAGGTCATGCCCACAAGGAGGGATCAGGCTGGGACCTGACTGAGAGGCTAGACTCCACCCCTTATTCTTATCTAGTTGACATGAAATGGTGTAATTCCCACATCCACACATTTTGTATTGAGTAAACCGAGACTAGGATAGAAGCCACACACCTAGTTAATGACACAACTGAGATTAGAACCAGGAATTCTGACTCCTTTTCCAGATTGCATCCACAAACAAGGGTGCTGGATACACCCTGCTGTTGAAGGGCCCCTTTCTCATGATATTTGAGGAAGATACATAGTCCAGGGGGCACCAATCACTATAAAGTCCAATGCAAATGGAACCCCTGGAGTTGTGGAGAAGCAGCGCTGATCATGTAGTGAGTTACATATGGAGCTGCGAACTACAAGGTCATCAGTTCAGATCCACGGCTGCTCCACAGGAGAGAGATGAGGCTGCCTACTCTTGTAAAGTTTTTTAAGTCTCAGAAACCCAAAGGGGTAGTTAGTTCTGCTTCGTCCTATAGGGTCACCGTCACTCAAAATCAACTCAATGGCAGTGCGTTTGAGTTTGGTTTGGGGAGCTGTGCGGTGGCCCCGAGCCCAAGTCTAGCATTCAAGGCATTCATCAGCCTCCCAAAAAGCATCATTCTAAGAGCACAACTTTTGAGAGTCTGACCCAGACTGGAGTGGGGGGAGGGGGGTTTGGTGGTGGTGACGGGGGAGACTTTAAGAACACTGCTTCCCCCATATGCAGCCAAGTGACCCATGTAGAGACCAACCCTCGGATCCTGGCCTCAATAATTCTGCTCTCAGGGTCTCATTCTACCAATGGAGGTTCTGGGAAGGCAGGAGGCACATGCCCCTTAGTGAGTGCTTGGCCAACACTTTCACTCAGCTTGCCAAAGTGAGGTCCCCCAGCTGCCCGGATGCCCTTTTCCACGATGTAGTCAACTGCTTCTTTTCGACTCTCGAATCCGCTTTGGGGGAACTGATCACAGGAGTCAGCTGTTGCCATGGGTTACATGAATTCAGAGCTGGGGGTGGAACCTAAGCAGACCTGCAGTATCAGGCCTCAAGTGGGAAGCAAACGGAGCGCTGTAACACCTTAGAAGAAAACAGACACTTCATGCACCAGCAGCAAGCTGGTTGGTGGCCGCCTGGAGCCTCAACTTGTTAACAGCTGCTAAAAATATTCTCTCTGCATGGGGCTTGTGAGTCATTGGCAAATACCCAGAGAAACACCAATGAGTATCAGAATCTTTAGACCCGCGCTCTCCAATATTGTAGCCACTGGCTACGTGCGGAAATGTGTATGATCTGAACTGAGCTGTGCCCTCAGTGCAAAATACACATTTATATAAACACTGGAAGCCCAAAATCCATTCGCAGGGTCCACACACGGATTTAGCCTCTGCCTCATTCCCCCAATCACAGTTGAGGGATGACAATAGGCCTGTTACCAGAGAGGAGAGCATTGTAAACTTGATTGTGGCAGACGTAGTTAGGTGGAAATGTAATATTGTATCATTTGATCTCCCTTTTGATCCATTTTAAAGCTGTTTCAGTTTGGTTTTTTAACGTGAAGGGGAAATATGGATTAAGCCCCTGTGAACACTCTCTGACCGTGGGCGGGGAGGCGACTAGCTTCGCTGACATGAAAGTGGGTTGTTGCAGATGCAGTTAGGTTAAAATTTAGCCCCTATAATTTTTTTTTTTTACAGGTTTTTCTTTCTGCTTAATTTTTTTTCTTTTAATTAATTTATTTTTTTTTACTTTAATCCTCCCCTGCATTTTATTTTATTTTATTTTATTTTTTATTTATTTATTTATTTTTTTAAAACATTTTATTAGGGGCTCATACAACTGTTATCCCAATCCATACACACATCAATTGTGTAAAGCGTATTTGTACATCATTTCTCAAA
>NW_022111372.1:22812015-22852324 GCF_000313985.2 Echinops telfairi
CCCCACCAATTTGGATCGCTTGTTGTTCCCTTGTCCCTGGGTTTGTTATCCCCTCTTCTTCCCTTCCCCCCTCCTCCTCCTCTCCCATGTCCCCCCGGAACTGTCAGTCCCGTTGTTTTCTCCTCCAGCCCCTATAATTTTATATCCTTATGATCCATTTAAATTTGTTCTAGTTTGTAATATTCTCTGCCTTCTTGTCTTTGGAGACTTTATCAGTTTTACTTTGTTTTTCTTGTTGGTTAGTTTATTTTTTGATGTTTTTCTGTATATGAAATCCAGGATAGATAAATCTACAGAGACAGGAACTAGATTATTGGTTGCTCAGGGGCATGGCAGGGGAGGTTGGGGGAAATGGGGAGCTAATGATGGTGAGTTCAAGCATGAAGAACACGTTCTAAAATTGACTGTGCTGGTGATTGTCCAACTCTTCCTGCTGTGGTTGACTATTGAATTGCATGTCAAGAAAACTGTTGGGGGGAAAACTGAGTATGAGCAGATGTAAGAAACTCATTCATATTTTTATATTATGTTATAGTATAACCAGTAAATAAACTTTTAGTCTTTATCGGGTTATACTGGGGGCTACGTGGTATTACATGCTGTCTTCAAGCCAGCTCCCACTCGTGGCAGCCCTGTGCACGACAGAACAAAACCTTGTCTACAGGCTTCCTGGGACACACTCACTCCACAGCAAGGGAGAATAGGCTCAGCAAGGGGAAGAGGAGACCTCGGCGTTGATCAAACTTTTCACTCAGACTGGGGTGCCCTCCCTTCTCCCCCACTCAGACTCAGCCAGTTCCCTGCAGAGCCCCACCATCCATCCCTCTGCACCTCTTTCTTCCTCGAAAGGCATGGCATAAGACGGCGTATGTACAATCGTGGCATCACTCCCACCCTCACAGCCCTCAGCCTCCCCAGACTGCACTTGGGCTAACAAATAACCTTCCAGTCCCGACCAGATTGTGAAGTGTCGTTTCTGAACATCTGACACAACCGCTTTTAAAGGGGAGACATTCCTTCTGTGTCGGCCTGCTGAGTTAGCCTCTCTGTCTTAGACGTTTTTATTCTCCACCACCCCTGCACACAGTGCCTCCTAGGGAGCCCACCCAAAGACCAAATGAGTGCATCAGTCGGACTCGGTGCCGTGGGCTGGCAGTGGCTTCTTCCTCTTTTTTTTATTAACTCCATTGTGATTTGCGTGTGAAAGTTTACAGACCCAACTGGATTTCATCTAAGAAGTCACACACCTCTTGCTTTGTGACATTGATTGAAGCCCCCACGCTGGAGCTGCCCCTAGCCCCCTGCCTGTTTCCATCCTCCTTCATCCCTATCCTACCCTGCCTTCTGAACTCGCTCCCTGGCAAATGCTGCCCTTGGATCTCAGGTGGTTCAGTAACCCCCCTCCCTGGTGCTACTGCTCCGCTCATAGGAGGGGCTCCTGTTCCTAAGCCAATCACCAGACCTTTCTTACAAGGGGCATCTAGAGGAATGGGCACGTCTGGTCTTCCTGTTAGAGGGCAAGCACTTTATTTTACTTTTTATATAATAGCTTTATGAACATATCTTACATAATCCATTATATCTATTTCCATTCGATTCTGTTGTTCACGCCCACTGAGTGAGGTTATACAGTCATCATTGCTACCAGCTCCCCCTTCCACCTCTTCCTTCTCCCCTCCCTTCCCACACTCTTAGGGAACCATTACTCCTGTAACTATTTCTGAAGGGCTATCTATCTTGACTTTCATGTACCCCATAATCTTAAATATACAAATGAACATATGCAGACCTAACTTGATTAAGGAGGTAAACAGGTAAAAAACCATAATAGTAAGGGCAAGAAATATTTATGAACCCGAGAATATCAGTGCCAAACCCACCCTGCATTTATCATCCATTCCGTGTGGCCCTCCTGAGAGGGACGGGGCAACACTTTCTCTGTGGGTTCCCCAGGGACTCCTTCACATGCAGTGCTGTTGCTGGTGGGCCTGCTCTGACTCAAGGTGGCTTCATGCACTGCAGAAAGAAATGCTGCCCGGTTCTGCTCGATGCCCAGGATGGCTGATGGTCCACAGGGTTTCCATTGGCTGATTTTTGGAAGTTGATTGCCAGGCCTTTCTTCCTAGTCCATCTTAGTATGAAAGCTCTGCTGAAATCTGCTCAGCATCCTAGCAACACACAAGCCTCTACTGACAGAGAGGTGGTGGCTGCCCAGGAGGTGCCTTGACCAGGAATTGAACCCGGGTCTCCTACATGGAAGGTGAGAGTTCTACCACTGTGAACATTCTACCGCTGCCCGGACCTTACACCAAATAGGGCTTCAATCACAGTTCTGTGTCGTTCCAGCAGAATCAAATAACGTGACTTGGAGTTGGGGAACCTACCTAAGAACAAACATGTTCTAGGTTCTCGGGCTCTTTTGCCATGAAATAGAGGCTCAGTCTCAGCATGGACACGGGGTGGGTGGCCCATACCACACCCATCCTGTGCAGCAGTCTGGAGACTGGTAGAGGTATGAGTGTGTTCACACACCTATATGCATGTAATGAGGTCGTGAGCAGCCATATGGGTAGACAGATGGCTGGCCGAGGGCAGGAGTCCGGTTTCTATCCAGCTCCTCTCGACTCCTGCAGGTTTCTAGCTATGAGACCGGTGAGAACAGGCTGAGAAAAGGCGGGGTAACAAAAGGACACTGGATTTAAACAGTGGCTCTTGAGGTGTCAGAAAAAAGGGATTTCAACATTCACCAACATGGAAACCATCGTTGGCTCTAAGAGGCCTCCCCACTATTGAACCCAGTTGAACCCCCTCTGAGAGGTGCCTGAAACACACGAGAGAGTCAAAGGGCAAAACCCGCACTGAGAGAGAAATACAGACGATGTTGTGTACCTTTGTAACTGTGATTTTTGGTTTGTTCATTTTTCCAAGTAGACCTGTGTTTTCATCACCTAGGGTTGCCATGACAAAAATACCACAAATCGAGTGGCCTTAAAGCCCGTGAACGTCTTTTCTCACAGTTCTGGAGGCTATCGATGGGCGTTCGAGGCTCAGTGGGGCTGTTTGTTCTCTCTGCTCAAAGGGAAGGGCTTCCTGTCTTTTCCAGCTTCTCAGGCCTCTGGGGAGCTTCGGTTTGGCTTGTAGAGAAATGTGCTCTCCTCCCGTGGGTGCCTGTGTCCCTGCCTGTTCTCCTCCTTTGTAAAGCATCCCTCAGAAGGACACACCTGCCTACGCTGACGTGACACCGTTAGCTTCAGCGATGCCATCAAAAAGAACCCTAAGGTGCTCTGGACCCAAGCCATGGTCTTGTCTTTTTTTACACTTAATTTTTTTTTATAAATCATTTTATTGAGGGCTCTCACAGCTCTTTTAATAATCCACATCAGTTGTATCAAGCACATTTGTCCATATGTTGCCATCATCTTTTTCAAAATCTTTTCTTTCTACTTGAGCCCTTGGTATCAACTCCTCTTTTTTCCCTCCCTCCCCTCCCCTCCTACCCTCATGACCCCTTGATAAATTATAAATTATTAATTTTCATCTTTTACACCATCAACTGTCTCCATTCACCCACATTTCTGTTGTTTGTTCCCCCTTTCTCTCCCTTCTCCCCGACCTTCCCTCTTCCCTCCTGCTATCACTACTCCCATTACTGCTCCTGAGGGGTTTATCTGTCCTGGATTCTGTGTGTCGAGAGCTCTTATCTGTAGCGGTACACATGCTCCAGTCTAGCTGGATTTGTAAGGTAGAACTGGGGTCGTGATAGTTGGGGGGAGGAAGCATTAAAGAACTGGAGGAAAGTTGTATGTTTTGTCGGTGCTATCCTGCACCCTGACTGGCTTGTCCCTTCCTTGTGACCCTTCTTTGAGGGGGTGTCCAATTGTCTACAGATGGGCTTTGGGTCTCCACTCCAACCCCCCCCCCCCCAGTATTTTCAATCACCTCATAGGCATGTGAAAGTCGGACCTTGAATGACGAAGACATCAGAAGAATTGGTGCATTGGGATTATGACGTTGGTGATGAATCGTGAAAGGACCATAGACTGAAGGAACAAGCAAATCTGTCTTAAAGAAGGACAGCCCGGATGGTCCTTAGAAATGAGGCTCGGGAAACTTCGTCTCACGTACTTGGTCATGGTGTCAGGAGGGATCAGTCCCCAAAGAAGGACACCGTGCTTAGTAATGTGAAGGTCACTGAAATAGGGGAAGGCTCCCAATGAGGTGGGCATAGTGGTGCCAACAGTGAGCTCCAACCTAAGCAGCCCTGCGAGGACGGTGCAGCAGCAGGCAGTGTTTCTGTCTGTTGCACAGTCACGTTGAACCACAACAGACCCCATGACACCTAGCACCCAACAAGGAAAGCCCTGTTGCCCCAAACAGGCCACCCGCATCATCACTTCAATACTCAGGGCTCCAACCTGTCTTTTGGGGGGATGCAATTAACTCCCCCTCCCCCCCCAAATCCAACTCAGCAAGAATGACACTTCTATTTCCTGAAAACTTAACGTTTTGATGAATACAGATGGAAATCTCATGACAGCACATCAGTGACTCAGGAAGTCCAGGCTAAAATTGTCTGAAACATTTTTACAGCTAGGATTGTGGACTCGGTCGCGCTCCTCTTTGAGAAAATTTGGAGGCAGAAAGGACAGCTAAAAGGTTAGCGTAGGACAGAGTTTGTCTCGGCTTCAGTTACAGGGTGAACCCATTTGCACATTGCTCAAGTGCCCAACACAGCCTGGCTGCACAGCAAAGAAAGGCAGGGCAGCAAGGGCCACGAGGCAGGAAAGGGCTGGCTTAGGAGGCAAGACGGGGGACCGGCGTTGGGGAGAGACAGACATTGGCTTCTGGGACTCTCTCAACAGGCAACTTATTGGTAGTCCTAGGGATGTTTGTACATATTTATGTTTACTTATATGTTTATTACAGATATATACATGTATATTACAGATACATATCATATATGCACATTTATATTTCAGGAACATTTCCATGTGTGTTATCTGACGTAATTTAAAGGTTTCCAGAAGAAGGTTCGTCCCAATTTTCAAAACAAGAAAAGATAAAATAGAAGGTGACTTTCAGAAATGAAAAACTAGGAAGCTTAATTGTCCTTGAAAAAAAAGTCACGAGTCAGCTATTCAAGTAACAGTTTGAGCACTTAGAAAAGACCATAGTTTTAAAATTGATTGTACAACTCATCTTCAAAGGACTGAAGGATAGAGTTGTATGATATGTGAATTATATGCCCATAAGACTATGAAAAATAAAACAAAATAAGAAGAGGAAAACAGAAAGAGAGAAAGTCGTGATGCTAGGAGCTTAGCATTTGCTCATTTCAAATAAGCTGTGCCCAAAGCATTCCGGTGTCGTTTGTGCTTTTTTGTTTTGGATGAATTTTTACTGTGCAGTCAGTGTGTGTGTGTGTGATTATTGTTTCACAGAGTTATTAGATTAGAGGAGAATTTGGATGGTGAAAATAATTAATTGCTCAACTATTAGCCCCCAAATTGACAGTCCGATTACATCCAAAGGTGTCTCCTGACAACCCACTTCCTAATGTGCACAGCCTCGGGACCCTGGGGTGCAGGTTCCACTCTGATTCACACGGGTAAACGTTGGTCCGAAAATATTGCTGCTCTCTGAGGTCTGTGAGGATTGCTTTGGTGCTCTCCGGAAGTGCTCAACTATAACTGCAGGTTGGTGGTTCAAAACCATTAGCCCCTCCTCACGAGGAAGTTGGCGCTATCTGTAGAGGCACAACTGACAATGGTTTTGGCTTTCGGCATAACAGCTTTGGGGGTCCGGGTGATGCAATAGTACAATTCCCACCTTCCATGCAGGAGAGTCGGGCTTGATTCCTAGCCAATGCACCTCAAGTGCAGCCACCATGGCTGGTCATGGAGGGTTATATGTTGCCATGATGCTATGTGCATCAGGGCTGTATCCTCTCATTATACGTATTCAGTATAAGAATGAGACATTGGGTTGGAGAAAGGCTTCTTAACACAACCTTGCCCGATGAAAGTGAGGAGGACGTGAAGCACCTGCTGGTGAGGACCAAGGATTGCAGCCTTCCACACGGATTACAACTCAATAGAATGGAAGTAAAAATCCTCGCAACTGGACCAAGAGGTAACAGCATGATAAACAGAAAAGATGGAAAGGATTTCATCTTGTTTGGATCCACAATCAGAGCTTGTGGAAATAACAGCCAAGAAATCAAACAACACATCGCACTGGGTGAAATCTGCTGCACAAGACCTCTTTAATGGGTTGAAAACCAAGAATGTTATGTTGAGGACTGAGTTATGCTTGACCCAAGCCATGGTATTTGTAATTGCCCCATATGCACATGTAAGTTGGATATTGAATAAGGAAAATTGAATAACAGTATATGCATTTGAATTAAGGTGTTAGCGAAGAATCTTGAAAGTACCATGGAGAACAAACAGATCTCTCTTGGAAGAAGTACAGCCAGAATGCTCCTTAGAAGGAAGGATGGTGAGACATCCTCTCACCTACTTTGGACAAGTTTTCAGAAGAGCCGACCACGGGAAAGGACATCATGCTTGGTAAAGTACACGGGCTGTGTTAGTCTGGGCTGGCTAGAGAAACTAACCCAGGACACTCTTCTATATGTAACAGAATGCTGTATATCAAAGAGTAATTGTAGATTAAGAAAACATCCCAGCCCAGTCCAGTTCAAGGCCATAAGTCCGATATTAGCCCATATGCCTGATACCAGTGTATACATTATTCTTCAGACACAGCCATGCAAGGACACTGAATGCAGGAAGATCACAGGCCAGTGGATGGAAAGTCTTATGGATCCAGTGGCAGTGGGTCTCCACATGGTTCTTCCAGCTTCAGGGGCTTGTCAGCAGGAAGATGAAGCAGAGAGAACATGTGTCCTACCTCCAAGGAGGAAGACAGGAGTTCCCAGAATCCTCAGGAAAAGGCCATGCCCACAAAGAGGTCTCATTGGCTATGACCTGATTGACAGGCTAGACTCCACCCCTTTGTAAGTTGACATGAGAGTATGTAACTGCCATAGAGGCATTGAGAAAGAGGAAGACCTTGATTAAGATGGATTGACCATCTTTTTTTCTTAAACCATTTTATTGGGGGCTCATACAACTCTTTTTTTAAAAATAATTTTATTGGGGGCTTGTACAATGCTTACCACAATCCAAACATATATCCATTGTGTCCAGCATATTTGTACATTTGTTGCCATCATCATTCTCAAAACATTTGCTTTCTAATTGAACCCTTAATATCAGCTCCTCATTTTTCTCCCTCCCTCTGCATTCCCCCCTCCATTGTAAACCTTTGATAATTTATAAATTATTATTTTGTCATGTTTTAAACTGTCCGACGTCTCCCTTCACCCACTTTTCTGTTGTCCATCCCCCAAGGAGGAGATTATAAGTAGATCCTTGTAATCGGTTCCCCCTTTCCACCTCATCCTCCCTCCACCCTCCATATCGCCACTCTCACCACTGGTCCTGAAGGGATCATCTGTCCCAGATTCCCTGTGTTTCCAGTTCCTATCTGTACCAGCGTACATCCTCTGGTCTAGCCAGAGTTATAAGGTCGAGTTGCGATTATGATAGTGGTGGTGGTGGTGGTGGTGAAACATTTAAGAAGTAGAGGAAAGTTCTATGTTTCATCATTGCTACACTGTACCCTGCAAGGATCATCTTCTCCCTGCGACCCATCTGTAAGGGGATGTCCAGTTACCTACAGGTGGGCTTTGGGTCCCCACTCCGCACTCCCCCTCACTCACAATGATAAGTTTTTTTGTTCTTTGATGTCTGATACCTCATTCTTTCGACACCTCATGATCACACAGGCTGGTGTGCTTCTTCCACGTGGGCTTTGTTGTTTCTGAGCTAGATGGCCGCTTGTTTACCTTCAAGCCTTTAAGACCCTTATTTTTGGTATTCCCTGGGGACTTTGTTGCTCTGTACCCCTTGCTGTTTTGTTGCACACCTTTAGTGTTTTGCTTCAGTGGGATCAGATTGGGTGGACTTCCCACACTGTGTCTCCAGTGTTGTCCCCTGTAGGGATATGGGTCAGTGAGGGATGTCGTGTCTCATAGTGGGACCGCCATATGGTCTTCTCTGTGGATTGGCTGCTCTGAGTGGGAATATCATCATCAAGGCTTGGTGGGCCAGAATGTGCTCCACTCTCTCTTCCTCCCCCTTCATTTGCTCCTGTGTGTGTTCTAGCATATTGTTGACCAGTCTGAAGAAACCTTAGTGCATCTTCTCTTTCCTGCTCAACTTTATGGGATGCACCCATGGAATCTACCACCTTTTCTAACCTCTCAAGCATCCGTAGCCTCTGCCACTTGGCTTCCTGTTGTAGAGTGAGGAGCACATTCCTCTCTTTGAGCAGGACCCACCAGAGTTTATGTCAATCTTCATTACTTTTGTTCCGTACCTGCTGACTTGTCCATGAAGCCCCAGATTTTACTTTTTCTTGCCTCCAATTCTTGGGGTCATTGAAAAAAACTTTCTAATCCGTTTCTTGTCAGAGTGGTGTGAAGTAATCTGGTGGAAAAATGGGATATTTGGTGCAGTCTTCAATAACACACCAACTGCAAACCTACAACCTGGACTCGTATGGGCCTGAGAAGTCATTAGTGCTCTGGAAGCCTCAGGGTGGCAACAACCCCTACGCAAACAGCAGCCGAGCAGGAAGGGGCCATTTTTCACCTATTGAGGGTTTCTGCTCTTGTAAAGAGTTACAGTCTCAGAAACACACAGGGAGGGTGCTACCTTGTCCTTGACTGGCGGTTCTCAACCTGTGGGTCTCGACCCCTTTGGGTGGCCCGATTAACAACTGTGGCAAAATTACAGTTATGAAGTATCAAGGAAAATAATTTTATGGTTAGGGGTCACCACAACATGAGGAACTGTATTAAAGGGTCACGGCATTGGGAAGATGGAGAACCACTGCTCTAGACAGTTGCTATGAATCAGAATTAATTGGATGGTAGTGAATTTGGATTTTGGTTTGGCCTTGCCCAATCTTCTTTCCTCTAGTGCTACACATGCACGCACACGCGCACACACACAAACACACACGAGATAGTAGAATACATGCGGGGTTCATTGATGGGCGGAGAGAGAAATGGCTCAGTGAGCCTTGCCTTTCAAGTTCTCGGGTCTCTTGCTTTATGATGGTCAGACCAGGGTGTGGCTGCCTTAGCCAGTTCCCTGCTTCAGCTGGCAAGGCTCACTTCTGGCAAAACATCCCTGAGGAGAAGCCACACAGACCTACCCAGATGCAGCCCTGAGTGCTGGAGCAGCCGTGTGGAGACCCCTGCCAGCGCTGAGATGCTTACATGCTCACTGATTCGGCTTTCCTCCTGCAGTCAGCATCATTATATGTGTTTTGTGAGATGGAAGAGGACTTTGCAGATTGGTGTCAGACATATGGGCTAATGTTAGACTTCTGGACTTGGACAGCACTGGGTTGGGTTGCTTTTTAAAAAAAATCATTTTACTAGGGCTCATACAACTCTTATCACAATCCATACATACATCAATCGTGTAAAGCACATTTGTACATTCATTGCCTTCATCATTCTCAAAACATTTGCTCTCCATGGGATGCTTTCTATTTTTTTATATTTTGGGGATGCTTTCTTAATGTACAATGGCCCTTTATATAAAACTGTCTTATACATATGAGTTTCTGTGGATTTGTTTCCCTAGTTTACCTAGATTTACACACACAGACCCCCCCCCCCTGAGCTTCTCATTGTTTCTCTTTTGGGTGGTGGCAGGTGCATTTTATTGTAGTTAGAGTGAAAGTTTTTGGAGAAAATTAGTGTCTCATTCCAGAGTTTATACACATTGCATTTTGTGACATTAGTTGTGATTCCCTCAAGGTGACAATACTCTGTCCACTCACCCCCCCTCTCCGGGTTCCCAGCTTCCATTTGTCCATCAAAATGAATGAAGCAAATTTTGGAAAAGAAAATTGCAGCCGAGACAAGTCTTGACTTTAATGATACAATCCAGAGACCATCTCCTGGGCCATTGAAATCAAGGCAGGTCAGTTCCGAAGATGAAGGCAAATTCTGGGGGACCCAGAGATATAATCTTGATAGTTTTTCCTCAAAGGATATAGAATGACCATTGGGGCTTATTTAGAGAGAAGTTTTTAAGAAAACTGGAAACTGTGCTGGTCAGAAACTGTCCAGGAAAGTTGCACCCAGCGTTTTTACATCGTTGGGCTCATCCTTCAAGGGGGCCGAGACTGCCCCACACAGCAAGCACGCAGGAAAGGAGGTCTTACGAGACTGGGTCTGTTCTGCACCTGCCCACGGCTGTCGGACAGATCCAGACTCAGTGATCCTGGAGGACAGAGTAGAACTGCCCCATCGGGTTTCCAAGGCTGTAATATTTACAGACACAAGCTGCTTCGTTCTTCCCCCAGGAGGGGTCATGGGTTTGAACCATCGATTTTTTCAGTTAGGGACATCAAGGAAATGAAGTTCAAAATAAGTGAATCAATGAGAGCCAGATAGGAAGGCTGAGACCCTAGAACCATCAAATATAAACCCAGAGAAACTCACAACACATCGTGACCCTGAATAGGGCTGTTGAGGGGCTGTCAATCTTTATGGGAGCAGGCAGCCTCATCTTTTTCCCCACAAGTGGCTAGTGGCTTTGAACCACTGACCTTGTGGTTAGCAGTGCAAAGCTTACCTGACAGCTTTGATGAATTTGATGAATTCTCTCAAATGCATCCAGTCAGTGTGGTGAACTGCAAGACAACTGTGAGGTGATCTCGCCACCTGCTGGTCACTTAGCGCTAAGTCTGTGGCTATTGAGACGATTTTTTTTCCCTGGGTCAATATGAGAGAGGAAATGATTATTTTCCTCATAAATTTGTACATCCAATGTTTCCTAGCTCTCATATGCTCAGCAGGCACTATAAATATAATCAGCAATTGTAACTCACAAAATGGTTTCGAATCTCCACTGTGACGTATATTTGCCCGTATAGGATATTAGGGAAAACACAAGCTTGTCTTTCCAGCACTTTCCAACTCGAGTATGGAGTTGAAAGAAAGGATTTGAGACTTGGTCTTCTGAGTTCTCATCCCGAGTAATCACTCATGGGGCAGCCATGGGGAATCTACTTTATCCTTCTAAGCCTTGGTTTCCTCAGCTGGAAAAAATAAAGAAGTACAAACACGGTCTTCCAAAGGGGTTTGCCTGCTCCTGGGAGGAGTTCCTGGCTGGTGCAAATGGTACTGTGTTCATTTGCTCACCAAAAGGCTGGAGATCTGAGTCCCCTCAGCAGCACCTCGGAAGAAAGGCCTGGCAATTGACTTCCCAAAAAATCAACTGTGGAGCCCAGTCCTGCTCTGCCAGACCTGGCCCGCCACGAATCCGAGTTGATTTGATGACAACAGGTGGTGTTACGCCTAGGGCAGCCAGTGCCTGGGAGACCTCCCACAGGGTTTGAAGACACTTGTATTGTTTTAAGAGAAACCTCCCTTGTTCTCGTGTCTAAAAGTGACCTGCCTGAGAACTAGAGGGCTCGGTGGCAGCCTGGCTGTCAGTACCCCGTCCTCCTGCAGAATCACCGAGCTCTACTTGGCCTACTTTCACTGTTTCTGAAGTGCTCCGTCTTCTCTCACCTCCCCGCCCGAGGAAAGGACGCCTGGGGCCACACAGAGGAGCAAATGGACAGACACCAGAGGGCTTTGCAAAGCTCACGGGAAAATGGAAGGAAAAGATCATGGATGTGCTGAGAATGGGCATGGCAAATGATGTTCACGCAGGGCTCCTCTCCTAAGCCCTGGCCACCAGTAATTATTGGTGTCCCATGACAAAATAATAATTTATAATTATCAAGGGTTCAGGAGGAAGGGGGTAGGGAGGGAGGGGAAAAATGAGGAGCTGATACCAAGGGCTCAAGTCGAAAGCAAGCGTTTTGAGAATGATGAGGGCCATAAATGTACACATGTGCTTGACACAATGGATGTGTGTATGGATTGTGATAAAAGTTGTATGAGCCTCTGAGATAGTTTATTGTGCCAGCCTGGCTGATAAACACAAGTGGGATTAACTGAAGGGCAGAGAGATAAATGGCTTGGTGAGCCTTGCCTTTCTTGTCTCTTGCTCTGTGATCATCGGACCAGTATGCGGCTGCCTTGCTTGTTCTGTGCCTCAATTTAAAGGCTGCACTACCTGTGGGACGCCTAGCCTGTGGACTGTGTTGCTGTAAGTTGAGGTCCCTTTAAGACTTCTCTGGAGCTGGGGACTGGCGGTCGGTGACCTGCCTTGTGATTGGCTGCTGTGCCGACATAGCCTAGCTCTCTCTATAAATAGAGGAAGATCTGGCAGCAGACTGGACTTGAAGGACTGCTAGTCTCTCAACTTTCTCTCACGGACGTGAGTTGCACTGAGACATTTGTAGTGCTTTCTAATTTAATTGTTTATTTCTTGTATTATATATTTATCTGTATATGATTTAACAGTTCATTTCTTGTTATATATCTAATTATCTTTATAAATAACTATATTAAGTTATCAGCAATTTGGTTACAGCCCCCAATAAAATGATGAAAAAAAATTCTTGGTCGCCGTCTGTTGAAGTGTGTCATTTCCAGAATGTGATATAAATGGACTCATAGGAGGATAGGCATCGCTACAAAATCATAGAAACCTCAATTAATCAGAAATATCAATGTGTATCTCAACATAGCCACCTCCACGTCGGTCTGTTCATTTCTGAAGACATATTTCCACGGCTCGACTCCTTCCTTGAAGAATCCGAGCTCTTTGCAACATGATAACAGTTGTGGTGTACTTGAGGGGCTCAAATTGTGCCCCCCCCCCCCCCCCGTGTTCCTTTTCAATGTTGGTTGAGTATGGGAAACAAGAAGGAGTCTGAAGGGGAAGGTCAAGGTGGTAGGGTAGATGGGATAAGGTCTCCCACAAGACCCTCAGAGCACACAGCCTTTGACATCCCCCAAGAAGGAGCTGATATAGTCATGATGAAAACAAATTCCTTGGTGCCATTTTCTGGGCCTTTTTCTTACTAATGCGATTTTCAATTTCCTTCCTTTTCCCCTTCCTTCCTTCCTTTCTTTTTTCTTGTTACGTTTCGCAATTAATCTTCTATCAGTCAGTCACCAGAGCAAACTTGTTCATCACAAACAGAATGCTCAGGTCCAATCAATCAGCGTCTCTGACACCTTTCTGGGTCTATTCATTCGCAGAGGGGAGGAGAGACTGGAAGCAGATTCTCTCTATCATGCACATGCGATGCCACATCTTCATGTGCTATCCAGTGGAGTGACTCGCAGTGATAAGAAAGTTCCGGACGGGAAGATCCTGTCCTCGGCCTCTTTCGTTTCATTTCCTCGGCGGGAAGCCCTCGCTCTGAAACACCATGGCTCAGCTTCAGCGACTCCCACAGGGGGCTCTCGGCTCTCCTCGGCTTGCCCTCAATTTCCTGAAAACTTCCGAGTCTCTTGGCGAGGCATAGTGCTGCGGATCCCACCATGGTTCCTCAAGTGACTGTCCTTTCTGGAAGGAACTCTCCCAGCAGACCAAGCAAGAAGTGCGGCAGGAGAGGCGCAGGGGCTGTCCACAGGCGACACACCTGAGTGGGCATCTGGTGGGCAGGGACCCCGCCAGTCACTCCCACGCCTCAACAAAACCAGGGCTGCCGCAGATGTGGGGATGAGCGGTGAAACATTGAAGCCAGTTTCGATGTCAGGGGACGAGCTGTTGGATTTAATCAAGAAACTGAACAGCGACGACAGTGCCAGGTGGCCTCCTAGTTCAGAGCGGAAGGCCTGCAAGGCTGTTTCTCCAGACAAGGATGCCTCGGTGACTTCCGCGTAAGTAACATGGGCCAGGGGTGTTTGGACTAGTATCCCAGGTTACCTGCTACCCCCTGGGGGCTGTAGGAAATAATTAAACCAACTGGAATTCCCACCGTAGGGAAGAGTGCGGTTGTGGCTGGAAGGTCAAAAAACGCAGGCTGGTCCATTGCAAGGTTAGCGCACACGGATGGGGCCAAGCGCACCCCTCAGGTGATACCAGTGTCACGGTCTCTCATCGCACGCCCCCCACCCCACCCCACCCAAAGAGCCGGAGATTCTTGGAGATATCGTGGGGTCTGCTGCAGGCCTTCCGAAGCTGATCACAGCAGAAATGACCAAGGAAGGAGCAGCGATCATTGATGAGGACTAAATAGGGTTCAAGAGCCTATACCTGCCAGACCCAGTTTGGTTGGCGATGTGGGTTTCGAAGGAGTCAGGAGGAAAGGCAGGTGCATCACTCTGGATGCTGGGGGCACAGCCCCAGGAAGGACAGTGGCGATGCTAATGGAAAACACCGTCATCGCTGCCAAAAAGCTGCTAAAGCCTGGCGAGCAGGAAGTACGTGGAAGGAGTGTGGCGCAGTAGCCAACTAACTGCAGCTTCTGTGTCACCAACCAGAAGATAGCTCAAGAGGCAAAAGAGGTCGATAGTACTGAGATTGTGTGAAACGATGCTTCGTATTTATTGAGAGCTTCAGTGGGTGGATGTTTGCACAGATAACTGCAGTACCTGACAGGGGAGCGTTCCAGGGTCATGCTGGGTCTTAGGATCTAGCCAAGAGCCGCAGTTAGCTGAGTGATTAACACGGGGGACATTGTCTCATCGAGAATGGGCAGTTAACGCTGCCAAGCCAGGTCAGTAGTCAACATTGACCTTCCCAAGTACCACGGCAACCTGAGTTGGTACTTTAGATTTCCCACCCGCTGAGTTCAATTGGTCAAGCCAGAGGGAAAAAACTGTTGCTAGAGAAAATTAGGAAAAGATGACAAGGGAAGAAATGATAGTCATTGGGTAGCTTTAAAAAGGACCCTGATGTGTACAGTGATAACCACTGAATAGAATGGAATGGGTGGGAAAGAAGGACCGCTCCCTGCCGATCGCATCCCTCCGCTATCCTGCCGTGGGTTAGCCGTTGGTCACTTGGCACATGCTTACATCTCTAGTTTTAGGCATGGCACTGTCCGGTGATGTCTCCCATTTTAGCTTTCCAGAGCTTG
The DNA here is from genome assembly GCF_000313985.2 of Echinops telfairi. Lineage (NCBI taxonomy): Eukaryota > Metazoa > Chordata > Mammalia > Afrosoricida > Tenrecidae > Echinops > Echinops telfairi. Next base: position 22,827,100 of record NW_022111372.1, read on the forward strand.
ATCAACTTACTCTTTTATAAATTATTCATGTGTCTTTGGCTTTTGCTGTATTTCTAAAGTTTATGGTTCCATTTTTATACTACTTGTGCTAGGCCAGGTTGACTCGAGAAACAACTCCAGTGATGCTCAAATATGTGTGTAAGAAAGAGCTTGATATCAAGAAGTGATTATATATCAAGAACACATCCCAGCCAAGCCCAACTCGAGTCCATAAGTCCGATACTAGTCCATCAGTCCTTCTTCAGACTCACACAGCCGCATGCAGTGATGCAGAGTGCAGGAAGGTCACAGGCTGCCGTGTGCAAAGTCAGGTGAATCCGAGGTCGGTGGAAGACATGGCAGGATGCCACAGCTCTCCGTGTGGCCAGCAGCAGGAAGTGAAGGCAGAGAGACAGGAGAGAGAGAGAGAGAGAGAGAGAGAGAGAGAGAGAGAGAGAGTCCAGTCTCTGGAGAGCTATATATCTCAGTCACATCTCTAAGAGGGGTTATCAAGCTGTGACCAGATTGACAGGCTAAACTCCACCCATATCCACCCAAGGCGCCTTGTTTGCTTGAAAAAACTATCACACTAATAAAGGGTATCTTTGTGGTTTCTTGGTTTATCTTGAAACCTTTTTTAAAACATTTTTATTGGAAAGTAATTTGCATATCATATAATTCTATAGTTGAAACCTGTTTTTGAAAAACAAGACTGATACAGTGTTGGGCTTGATAATCATTAGGCAGTGTGTCTTAACTATGCAACTTATCTTTCCACCACAGAATGGTCAGTAGCTGCCTGCTTTTCTCCAATGTACCCATTGGCCTACCTGAAAGGTTTTTAAGAGCTGAGTTAATAATTTAATTTAACCAGGATAAAAACCCAACTTCTTCTGAATAAGAGCCTATGATTGTCTTATATCCCTTGAGAAAAATCTATCCAGATGATCCCTTTGTGATCTCAAACAATAACATCCTTATCTTCTGAGCTGATTTCTCTGCGTTGAATTTAACTGGCCCAGCAGACCCTTTCAGAAGCCACGGGTATTAGACACCTCCCCCCCAATAGTTTTACTGGTATATTATTCACATACAATTCAGTCATTCAATCACATCATGAAGAGTTGTACAATCATCACCACGATCAATTTAGAACATTTTCTTCATTCTTGTACTAGTCGTTATTAACTCCCCATCTCCCTCCCAACTTCCCTGGCACACCCCCAAAGAACCATTAATCCAGTTACTGTCACTATAGATTTATCTATCTTGGATTTAATACAGAAAAACATAATAAAACAAACAAAACCTAACAAGAATAACAAAGTAAAACAGATAAGCATCTCAATCAAAAAGTAAACAGAAAAGACTAAAAACTAGAACAAATTTAAATGGATCATAAGGAAGATCAAATGACATGGTGCTACATTTTAACCTAATTGCATCTACAAAATTGGGTGTTTTCTTGAAGGCACACTAATGGGACTTAATACGAGCCCTGGTGGTGTCACCCACTGTGACACACGCATTGGACTGCTAACTGCAAAGTCAGCAGTTCAAAACCACCATTCGCTTCTCTGGAGAAAGATGAGGCTCTCTGCCCATAAAGAGTTAGGGTCTTGGAAACCCACAGGAGGGATTCTCCTTTGTGTAGAGGGTCCGATGGGGATAAGTTGGCATTTGAACAGGACTAGATAAACTGTATGACTGAGAGCTGCAGCCATCCCTGAGGGCAAAGCAGGTCTGAACCATTTTGTTTGGAATAAAATTGTGGTTGGAAACTCTAGTAACAATATGTTTGAATCTTTAAAACAAAAAACAATATGTTTAACGTACTTTTGTCTACTGTGTGACTTGTTGAGACTGGCCTTTTTTTTACACAACACAGTGGGCTTGAGACTTACCCATGTTGTTGCACGTGTCAACAGTTTGTTCCTTCTGTTCCTGGAGGGCTTCCCAGGAAACAGACCCCTTCAAACATGAAGACAGAGAAAATTGATGATGGACCCTGCATCATTCTGATCAAAAGTAATGTTTACTATAAGCATACAAATATTTTATTTAAAAAATTATCCAATCTTATTAAAATATGTGTATTTCCAGTAAAATCAATTATGCTATTGATGAAGTATGGTAGTTATATAATCTGGTATCAACTTGTGAAGGGGTGGAGTTTAGCCTGTCAATCAGGTCACAGCTTGATGACCTCATTTAGAGGCATGAGGGAAATAAATAGCTCCCTGGAAGGCAGATACACTCTTACTCTCTGCTGCATCTTCCTGCTGACGAGACACGTGGATGAGGCCAGAGTCCTGGAGCTGGAGAAGCCACGTGGAGACCCCTGCCAGCCTGAGATGCTTCTACCACCACTGGCCACAAGACTTTCCACCCACTGGCCTCTGATCTTCCTGCATTCAACATCATTGCCTGTGTTGAGTGAGTCTGAAGAGGACTTTATAGATTGGTATCAAACGTATGGGCTAATACCAGACTTATGGACTTTATCTGGACTGGGTTGAGATGTTTTCTTAATATTCAATTGTTGTTTGATATAAAGTTCTCTTTTACACACATATGGGTGTCTCTGGATTTGTTTCTCTCAGCAACCCAGACTAACACACTGAGTCTCATGTTTTATCATTTGTTTGGGTTCTTTTGATCAGTTGTGTGTTTTTGATCATCATAATGGTGACTTCAACCAAAAGAAAGACCATTTAAACCTCATAATCCAGGAACCCGGGCATTGAAAATATTTACTTCTATGTTATGATAGTTTTTTTGTGCCAACATGGCTCCTGTAGGAACAAGTGGGTGGAGTTTAACCTGTCAATCAGGTCGCAGCTTGATTGGGGGGGTCACTGAGATAACTGGCTCTCTGGAGGCCAGCCTCCCTCTCTCTCTGCTTTACTTTCCTGTTGACAAGCCAGGTGGACCACAGAGACCTGTGAGAGCCCTGGGGATGCTTCCACTGTCATTGGTTTCACAAGACTTTGTATCTACTTTGTATCTACACAAGATACTTTGTATCTATGATCTTCCTGCATTTTGCATCGTTGCATGTGATTGTGTGACTCTGAAGAGGAATTTATGTACTAGTATCGGACTTATGGGCTTGATCTGGACTGGGCTGGAATGTTTTCTCAAAGTACAATTACTCTTTGATATAAAGTTCTCTTTTACACACATATGAGTGTCACTGAATTTGTTTCTCTAGTCAACCCAACCTTACATATATGTGTATATTATTTGTTGCAGAGAAATGATAAGTGATTTAAAAAGATCTTCAAACATATATTAGGACACATCCTGGAGGAGGTGTGGGCCAGAAACAGGAACTGAGGAGAAAAAGGAATGGTGCACGTCGGACCATCAAAGTGCGTTCATCCTTTGTGACTAGAAAACCAAACCAGTGCCATCCAGTCTATTCTGACTCAAGGGGACCCTCTATAGCCGCGGTTCTCAACCTGTGGGTCATGGCCCCTGTGGGGGGGGTGTCGAATGACCCTGTCAAAGAGGTCGCCTAAGACCATCAGAAAACACGTTATGATTTACATTAGGATTCATAACAGGAGCAAAATTACAGTTATGAAGTAGCAATGAAAATAACTTTATGGTTGGGGTCACCACAACATGAGGAACTGGATTAAGGGTTGAGGCATTAGGAGGGTTGAGAAGCACTGCTCTATAGGGTTTCTGAGTCTATCAATATGGAAGCAGACAGCCTCGTCTTTATTCTGAGGAAGTGCTGGTGGATTTGAACCACCGACCTTGTACTTAGCAGCTCAGTGTCTAACCCACAGCACCACCAGGGCTCCTTAAATGGTTAACAATGGTTGTCAAATCACTGGGGTATTATTAGGCTCCACCAGAACAATGAAAGAGTCAACTAGGAGATATATTTGAATATGTCAATAGTTACAGTATAGGAAAAATTACAGCCTTTGTAAGTTCTTAAACATATAGGATGAGAATTTGTTTAACATTAAAATGAAAGGCAAAATTATAGAGACAGTGAATTCGAGATTGCCAGGGAGTCAGCAAGGAGAGAGGGTGAAAGAATGAGCACAGGGCTTCATGGGGACAATGAAACTATCCCGAATGATGCTATCATGGTGGACACATGATCGCACACATTTGTCAAAACACATTAAACAAGAACAACAACCATAAAAACAAACGCACTGCCACTGAGTATTCTGATTCATCGTGACTTTGTTTCTAAGGCTGCAAATCTTTGGGGGAATGACAGCCTCTCTCCTGTGGAGAAGCTGCAGGGTTTGAACCGCTGACCTTGAAGAGTAACGGTCCAATGCTCAAAATCCATAGGACTGCACAAAGAATGAACCCAAGGATAAACCAGGGTCCAGAATGAATAATAACATATCAACATAGGATTCTTGTGTAGGCAAAGGTCAGGTGTGGCCCCCACACCTTTTATTCGGTAACCAAAATCTGACTCACTGGATTAAGCAAAAAAGAATGTATTTGCTTAGCCATTGACAAGGCGGGGTGGCTGGCCTGTGGGATTATCTAGGATCTCCAGCTCCCTCCAGCTGTCTTGACTCTGCATGGTAGCTTCACCTTTAGGAGGAGCCTGTCCCCTGTGATAGCATGAGGGGTGCCTGTAGCCTAGCATCCTCGTGCAGAGAGGGAGTCCCTGCAAATGGTTAAGGCTCCTACCCACAGGTGCCTGCGAAGAAAGTACTGGTGATCTTCCTATACTGTAGCTTGACCCCCAGGGAGCATAGTCCTCCTTTCCACCCACAGAGTTGCCGTGAGTTGGAATCCAGCCCTTGGCAACGAATTATAACTGGGCCGCCAGTTCCCTTTCCCAAACGTTTCAGTGAAATGACAAGAATTGGGTTTTCACCTTGGAAAGTGGTTTGGTGCTTCCTCCATGCTGGGACTAGAAATGCTAATCGACCCAGCAGTCCTTCGCAGAAATCAGGAGCAGGGAAGGAGCCCAGCACACCCAGTCGCAGGAAGACTGAAACGCCCAGGGGTGGGCGAATGAAGGATCGGCACACTTTGGTGCATCCACCCAAGGGGATGTGAGGTGTAGCTAAGAGAGTCAGGAGGAAACTCTGAAACACCTAGGTCCGGGCATGGAGGTGATTGGAGGACACTCTGTTGAGTGAAGTTAGTCAAACACAAAAGGACAAGTATTGTATGCGATCATTATTGGGGTTAAAAAAATCAAGAGAAGGTTTTTATACCAAAAGAAACACTTTCATGGTTAGCAGGTGTGGGAGGAAGGGGAAATGATGAGCTCAAGGGCAGACACGTTTGAACTTGGTGAAGGGAAGAAATTGCATACAAAAGGGAGGTGGAGAGGAAGGGAGGGCAGGGGAGCTGTTGGCAGGGTTAAGTTGCTAATGTAGAAAACACAACTGCTGATCTGATATGTGACCCTCCACCTAATCCACAATAAAAGAGGTGTGTGTGTGTGTGTGTGTGTGTGTGTGTGTGTGTGTGAATGGGGCATTGGGCTGCTGAGAGGCTGGCAGTTTGAAGCTGCCCTGTGGGAGAAAGACGGAACTTTCTACTCCTGTAAGTTGTTCGAGTCTGGGGAACTCATGGGGACTGTTCTACCCTGCCCTATAGTATCACTAGTGAGTTTGGTTTGGGGTGTTTGGGGCCTGAATTGATTCACATGCCCATACAGGAGCCAATGGCTGAGGCCATGGGACAGGAATGCTCTGTGTCAAAGAGGCCGGATAGCTTACATTTCTGTCCAAGTTTGCACAGCTGTAAGTGAAGTGCATGGCACCGGCTACCTGGCGCCGGAGTTAGCACTTGAATTTGCTATGCAGTACTGTGACAGTTGGGATGGTAGCTGGGGCCCCGGAAGAGCTGGGCTCCCTGGCTTGGTGGCTAAGGGGTGAGCAGGCAGTGCCAGTCAGGTTGAGCTGTGAGGGAGCTGGGTGGAGGCCCAGTGAGTCTTGGTGCACAGGGCACACCCTAACTGCACTTTCACACCATTCTGGGTGGGGCAAAGGCCTTACCTGGCTGCAGGTCTGCAGGTGAGGTGAGGGTGAGACGCTGAATTGAGCAACTGGGCTGGCAAGGTGGAGATGGGAGTGAAGGAAAGGGCAGGGGTGGGGGCGGGGTGGGGGTTGGGGTTTGGAACTGAGAGGCAGCAAAGAACTACCTGGGGCCTGAGCATGCAAAAGAGCAAAGGTTGCTGAACTTTGGGTGATATCCAGGCCTTCTGAGTATCAGGCCCAGAGTTCTCAAATAGGCTCCATTGGGTGGGGGTGAGGGGAGGGCAATATTGGGACAGAGTTTGCTCTGGGGATGGAAGCCTGACGGCCATTTGTTTCTGAGGCAGCCGGGGAGGGTTTTGAGCAGAAAATGCCAGCGCTCACTCCAGCAGGGCAGAGTCAGAATGAACAGAGGTGAGGTTTGGAAACCAGTTGTCTTAAGAAGTTTACACAAGTGATCCCGGTGCGACACCAGGAAGAAGCCACACAGAAGTTCTTCTCGGTGACCCTGGGCCCCAAGGCACTCTTCACCCCACACCCCTCCCCCAGGAAGACTATCCCTTTAAAGGCACGGTCATTTAAGAATCTCTGGTTCCTGTGCTCAGCGGCTGACTGAAAGGTTGGAGGTAGGCGTCCACTCGGAGGTGCCTCAGAAGAAAGGCTTGGCGATCAACGTCTAAAGACCAGCCCAGCTCTGCTCTGACACGCAGAGGGGCAGCCAAGGGCAGTCAACACCACGGTGGGACAGATTGCTCCTGTTTGTTTTCAGTTGAACATCTGTGGAAGTAAGCATTTGGTGTTGGTAAGGATTGAATTGTGTTCTCCCAGAATGTGCCTCCTAGAGCCTGACTCCTACACATGGTGTCGTGGGCTATGAGGTGGGCTGCTACCTGCAAGGCCAGTGGTTCAAACCCAGCAGCTGCTCCATCGGAACCATCGTGGAAGTGGATCCTTCAGCCCAAGTCAAGCCTTCAGATGACCTCAGCCGTGCCAGGACCTGACTCAGAACCGCCCAACTAGCGCGAATGTAACACGAACACCATGGTGAAGAACTTAAAGAACGCACATGTATTTATTTAAAAGTCCCAGTCAGGGTCTTGGTCATGTCAGCAGCCTCTCGTGTTCCTTGGTGCCTTGCTTGGGCATGAGCCTCATATGGTCCCTGGTTTCCCTTGTAGGTGTGCTTCTGCATCTGCCTCTGCTGTTCTTTACATACTCAGAAGTGATTGCATTTAGAACCACCTACAGTGGTATGACCTCAACTGATAAGTTATTATTTTACATTAGATTGCCATAGGGACGAGGATCACCTTCCAACAGACTGAGTGCACACCTGTGGATGTAATGTAACCGTGTTCCATTATGGTTAGGACTCCAACAGTCGTTTGGGGGATATAATTCAGTAAGTCAACCCATAACACCAGGTAAGGCACTTTCCAAATCCTGAGCGGGAAAACGCCTGCATGATGATCTGTAGTTATTGCCACCTGAAGCCACTAAGTATAGGCTGACGCACTAGCTGCCCAGACTCACTGCCATCAGGCTGATTGCAACTCAGAGCCGCCCTGCAGCACAAAGTAGACCTGCTCCTTTTGGGTTTCAGAAGCTGTGCATCGTGGTGGGAGCAGACAGCCTCATCTTTCTCCCTTGGAGCACCTGGTGGGCTCGAACTACTGACACCGAGTTTAGCAGCCCAACTTGCAACCCACTGCACTATTAAGGCTCCTTCAGCAATAAGCCATTCATCCAGAAGCAGTATCCACCATGGCTTTATTTCTTAACCTACCTTTCTAGAGGCAAAATGATGAAACTAATGAATCATGATATTCATGCCTGAGGGTCACGGCTGACCTGTATCGCTGTTCTTGTTTGGTCACCTGAGTGCCTGTGGCTGCTGGTGTCAGGTGCCGTTGCGTTGTTCTGACTCATGGTCACCCTGTGCACAACGGAAGGAACCGGCCTCTCCTGCGCCATCCTCACCACTGTTCTTATGTTGGAGCCCCTTGCTACGGGCACGGTGTCCTGCCATCTCCTTTGAGACACTCCTTGTATTTTACCAGGGACTGGTCTCTCCTGGTAACATGTCCAAAGTATGTGAGATGAAGTCTCTCCAGCCATGCTTCTTAGGAGCATTCTGGCTGTACGTTTCCCCAGACAGATTTGCTTGTTCTTTTGGCCGCACATGATACTTTCAATATTCTTTGCCAGCACCTGAACTCAAATGCACTGATTTTTCTCCAGTCTTCCTTCTTCAATGTCTGACTTTCACGTGCTTAGGAGGCAATGGAAAATGCCATGGCTTGGGACAGTCACACCTTAGTCCTCAAAGTAACTTCCCTGATTTTCAGCACTTTAAAGAGGTCTTATGTAGCAGAGTTAGCAAATGAGATGTGTCATTTGATCTTCTGACTGCTGCTTCCATGAGCATTGATTGTGGACCCAAGCAAGAGGAAATCTTTCTTTATCACAATGCTACTGATTGGTTCAGTTGCAAGGGTTTTTTTTTTTGTTTTTTTGTTTTGCATTGATTTGTAATCTATACTGAAAGCTGTAATCTTTGATCTTCATCAGCAAGTGCTTCAAGTCCTCTCCACGCTCAGCAAGCAAGGTTGTATCATGTCACAGGTTACTAATAAGTCTTCCTCCAATCCTGACACCGTGTTTTTCTGCACATAGTCCAGCTTCTCTGATGATGTGCTCAGCACACAGATTGAATAAGTGTGGTGAGAGGATACAACCCTGACACACACCTTCCTGTAAGAAGTTAAGTAGAAGAAGTTCTAGTAAGGCATAAAGTGGTAGGACCCATCATCTGAGTGGGATGATGAATGGTCATGGTGTGGGTTAGAGGGTAATTTCACCCAAGTCAGATGATGCCAGTTGGGGTCTTTGAGGACTGTGATCGCTCTGGGAGTCGTCAGGACGACGATGTGTGGATTTTTTACTGGGGCTGCAGAGGTCAAGGCTGGAGCTTTTTCAGCAGAACTGAGGCTTCTGGGAGGATCACAGGTAGGTCAGGTTGCGCAGGATCAGGGGCAGGTAGACATCTGTCTGCGTGTTCTCGGAGAAAAGTTTTTAAGAGAGTGATAGGAGTAAGTCGTTTGTCAGTGGTGGTAGTGTGACTGGTAAGGTATGGTGATTAAATCAGGCCTGCCATGCACCAACTTGAAGGGGCTTAGGAACTAGGGAGAGCGAGGAGTGGCGTGCATTCAAGTTCGGGCTAGTGAAAGCAGGTCTCTTTGTGACTGGTATAGTTTTAGAGTTAGTTTAGACAGATGACCTTTTATAATTCACTCACATTTTAACTTTTCTAGAGGACTCAGGCCTATACAGGGTATGTAAGCACCACTTAATGTCTAGTACGAATGATACTTGTGTGATTTGAGCACAAAGCCTAGGTTGTAGGCACTGAAGAAGAGCACGGGGCCCTAGATGCAGGGAATGATGGGCCTGATGGGTCAGATCTTCGGCTTGGTTGGCGGGGAGAGCTATTCACTTACTGTTTATGATGGGGGCCACGTTAGTTGTTAGGAATCCTCGTTAGCTAAGCGGAGTGCTCGAGTGACAGCAATGAGTTCTGCTTTCTGAGAAGTGGTTCCGTCTGGGAGACGGGCAGCTTCCCAGACCTGATCAAGTGAAACCGCAGTATAGGTGGCCCCTGGGTGTCTACGACAGAACTGTTATCAACAATCAAAGTTAGATCTGGATCAGGATAGGGCTAATTTAAAAGTTGAAGTTGAGGTAGTGTTAGTTTTTCAATTGCTTGCGGGCAGGAGTGACTGCTGGGTTCTGGCAAGTCCAGGAGCTGAGGCAAGAGAGTTGCTGGGTTGAGAGAGGGAGCCTGGCGCAGGGTTATGGTAGGGTTTTCAATAAACATAAGGTGGATTTTTTGTAGGCCGTGGGAGACAGTAAAGACAGGCCCGGGTGTGAGAGAAGGTTCTGCAGTCTGTGGGTAGATAACGTCCGGGTAGGCTCCCTTAGTGTTAGTTTGAGCGCTTCTTTAGTAAGGGCGGCAGCTGCCACAAGGGCCCGGAGGCAGGGCTGCCAGCTTCTGACTGCTTGGACAGATAAGCTACTGGAGAGGGGTGGGCCCCGGGGACTGAGTCGGAAGTCGGCACTGCAGCTGCTATTGCCCTGCCTTTTATCCGTGGAGAGAAAGAAAGGTTCACTAGGGTTTGGTAAATGTAAAGGCGGAGACTGCAGGAGAGTTTGTTGGAGTGTGTTAAAAGGTTGCTTTGTTTAACTGGGGAGAGATTAGAGGGCTAGCAGGGGTGGCTAGTTTAAATTAGTGACCTTGTCTGCTTTGTTGCTTCCCCGTGTTCCGGGGGAACATCAGCTTGATGTCCTTCGCATTTTTTCACTGAATTTGAAAATTGTATTAACTAAGTGTCGGCAAAGGGTTAAAGGTCTGCTGGGAGTTGCCTTTGTTGCCTCACTAAAGGCTGCTGGGACCACAGGGTGGGGGTGGGGGTGGGGAGTAGTTTAATGGCATAGCTATAAGGGAGAAATTGGGGATTTAATGTTTGAAAAATTTACATCGGTAAGGAAGTAAAGTATTTGCTTCGTTGATGGACTTGTAAAGAAAGAGTTTTTCAGATCCAGTCCAGAAACATGGGTAGGATTAGGGGGGATCCTGGACAGAAGGGTGCAAGGGTTAGGGACTACTGCGGGGTGAATGGGGACTTTGGCTTCGTTGACAAGATGTAACTTTTGCACTAAGCATAGGAACCATCTGCTTTCTTAACAGGCAAGATAGGGGTGCTGCAGGGAGAATGGACGGGCATAAGAAACTGATTAGCAAGGAGGCGTTGCATGATAGGTTTTAGGCCTTTTCATGGGTGAGCGAAATTGGAAACTGGGGACAGGGTGGGAAGGTGGAGGGGTCTTTAAGGCGGATAAGGGCAGGTTGGTGATGTTAGCAAAGATGGGCCGAGAAGTGTTCTTTTTTTTTGGGGGGGGGGGCGGTGTTCTATACTTTCAGGTTTACCCAGTGCGGCAGCAGAGGCCAAGAGGGTGTGGGTGGGGAGTGGGATGGAAAGTATTAACAAAAAGGGAGTTGGGGAAGGAGAGGTGGGTAGCAGGCAGTTTTATTGAAAGCTGACTCCTAGTTTAGAAAGCAAATCTCTACCTAATAGCAGCGTAGGGCATGAAGGCATTATTAAAAAGGAGTGGGAAAGAGGGGCGCCCCCAAGAACAAAGGGGAAATTATTAGGGGTTTTGAGGGTTTGCCATCTATTCCCATAACCGTGACCCTGGAAGGAGAGGTTGAGCCCCGAGATGGAGGCGAGGGCTAAAAAGGCAATTCCCGCTCATTCACCAAAAAGGAAACTGACCTACCTGCTACCTTGATCAGCTCTCTGGGCTCAGCAGGGGGGTCACTGGGGTAGCGGAGTCCTCAGATACTAGTCCCAGCAGTGCCAGGGCAGGGTTCGGAGGGACAGTCTCTCCGCGGCTAGGCCCAAGTGGCAGTCACTTCTCTGGTGGTCCTGCTGACCGCACACCGGGCAGGGCTTGCTCGGGGCTGCGGGCAGTGTCTAGCCCAGTGTCTTTCCTGGTCGCACTTGAAGGCAGGTCTGAGCCAGGCAAGAGCTGTTCTTTCAGGCCATCTTCTGACCTTTCCCTCAGGCAGCTGCAGAGCAGTGAACAAGGCTTGGTTTGCTAATTAGCTTTCTAGCAAGCCAAGGATTTGTGCGCAGCTTCTGCCTATTCCTCTCGGGCACTAAAAACTTTAATTGCCATGTTTACCAGGTCATGGATAGGGGTTTGAGGGCCATCCTCAGCTTTTTAGTTTAAATATCATGTTAAGTGCGGTCCTAAGTCTGAGCAAGGTATTGGAACTTTTTGATAAAGGTGGGGGGTCCTGTGAAAACACCCAGCTTTTTACAGACTGGGTTGGTGGAGCTTGGGGGGCTGGGGGAGTTGGCTCACAGGAGGATGAGCAGGGAGGGAGCCGGAAAGGGGGGGAGAGAGAGTCCAGGGAGTCAGGCGGTCTGGCTCCTCCGGGGAGGGGGCTCAGCCTTTGGGAGTTGAGGGGATAGCAGCAGAGGGAGGTAATGGTGAGGGGCACCCAGGATATGGAGGCGGCTTTACTGGGGGCGCAGGCCAGGAGTCAGGGGGTTCGGAGAAAGACGAGGGGGAGTACTGTCAGGGGCCTGATTAAGAGAGTGTTAGGCTAAGAGACCTTGAGCAGGGTGGCAGGGAGTCGAGAGGGGCAGAGCGAAGAAAGAGAAAGACCTGGACATGAGGGACTTCACACCTCTGTGAATTTGCTGACAAAAATTGTCGAGGTCACGGAGGATGTTAAATTAAAAATGTGATTTTCTGGCCAGTGTGACTCATTGTCCAATGGGTATTGAGACCAAACTTGGCTACAGAAAAAGACCAGGCATTTTGGGCGGAGCCAAACCCAATTCAGTAAGTGAGTTAGTTAATTGTGCCAGCCTGGCCGATAATCACATGTGGGGCTGGTTGAAAGGCAGAGGGATAAATGGGTGGTGAAGCCTCGCCTTTCTAGTTCTCGGGTCTCTTGTTTTGTGATGGTTGCATCGGGTGCAGCTGCCTTAGCAGTTCCCTGCTTCAGCTTGCAAGATTGACTTCCTACAAGACATCCCCAAGGAGAAGCTACATGGACCTATCCCGATGCAGCCCTGGGTGCTGGAGCAGCCATGGGTAGACCCCTGCTAGTGCTGAGATGCTTGTTCGTTCACTGACTCAGCTTTCCTCCTGCAGTCGGCATCATTGCCTCTGTTTTGTGAGGTGGAGGACTTTGTGGACTGGTGTTGGGTTAATGGGTTAATGTTGGACTTGTGGGCTTGGGCAGCATTGGGTTGGGATGTTTTCATGATGCACCTTTTCTTTACATAAAACTCTCTCTTATACATGAGTCGCTGTGGATTTGTTTCTCCAAACAAATACAGTAAGGTTGGCCAGAAGGCAGGGGGCTTCCCATGGTATTCTCAAACTGCAGGGGGTACGGGCAGAGGAGAAGGGCATCCCCTGGTCCGGCCACACCCGTCAGTCAGGAAGTGGCCCAGGAACCCTGAGAGGCGTCCTGGTCAGAGTTAGGGATCCAATATAGTCCTGGACTCTCTGCCACAGGAAGGCCCCCTGGCGCAGGCCTGTGGCTTTGTCCAGCACACAGGGACCTTGGATCAGTGAGAGACACAACAGGGGCCGAGGAGGGGGAGGGGCCTGGCTTTCATGGCCTGTAAAATGGAGGTTGGTCAGAATCCTTTGTTCAGGGTGAGAGAAAGGGGTGGGGAGTAGATTTTAGAGAAGGCACTGCAGAGCTGCAGACCCAAAGCACACAAATAAGCAGAAAAGGTTCAGAAGTAACTTCTGCACCTTAGTCCAGTCTGAAGGCGCAGTGACTGCCAGGCCCAGGGCCAGGAGTCCTGGTAGCGGCAGTAATCCCAGGAAGTAAACACAGAGATAAAGACAAAGGGCCGGGGGCCACATGAGGTAAGACAGACACGAGAAACTGTTCTTATCGTGGCACCCCTTTTTGGGAAAGGCAGTTATTTCCAGCTCCACTTAGTGAGTTTGCTGGTCCTCGTGTCCAGAAAGAAGACCAAGACAAGAGAGACAGAGCAAACATACACAGAGAGATACTGACCAGAAATCACCCATCTAGGCGGCTTCCAGAGGCCCGAGAGGAGAGAAGGGGTGGCCTACTTCCTAGCCAAAGCAGGGCCAGGACTACACGGAGCCCCTCATACTGACCTCTCCCGGGTTTTGGCTCCAACCGTGAAGACGAACTAAGGCACAGGATGAGTGAGGGGTAAACCGAGGCACGGGGACACACACAAGCATAGCTGCCAGGACAAAGGGAGCGCGGCAGCAGAAATAGCTTTATTAGTGGGCGCTCCCGGCAAAGCCCCATGGTCTAGTAGTCCAGGGGAATTGCGGCCCTGTTGGGGGGCCCAGGGTCTTAAAGGGAAGAAGGGAGAGAGGGAGGTCAGTGCTACAGGTGCTTCAGGAGAAGGTTTATGGCCCAGGATGTCAGCAGCAAGGTTATGGCCCAGGATGCAGTTTCTCAGCTCTGGCGGGCAGGCTGACTGGTTCTCAAGGAGTCGGGCATTCCAGTTTTCCGATCTCCTCATTCCCAGGGGGCATCTGCTGACCTCAGGGGATGTGCAGGGAAGCGGGGGCCCGGCCTGCTTTAGCTTAGCCCGTACACTTATAGAGTCTCAAAGTGTCTGATCTATGACAAAAAATATACTTTCAAATAGAAAGAAATAAAAATGGATTCCATGCCTGTTATGGATACAATTATGGACTTGTGCAGTAAAACGCAGGAGTGAGCGTTGGTGGCTATCTTTAAGGACTGTAGAGTCTATGGACATGTCAGAGGTCTCTAGCTGGGACAAAGGGTTAAGCCCACAACTATTAGCCAAAAGGTGGTTGGTTTGAACTTGCTCAAAAGTGACTTGGCATCAGAGTGCAGTAAAGCATCGATGAAACACACTCTATTCCTCTGGTTCCTTGAGGCGTATTCAACCCACCACTACCATGACCCCAGTGCTGCTTCTCAATGCAGACTAGACTGGAACATGTACACAGGTATGGATAAGAAATGAGAGCTCACAACACACAGATTCCAGGAACAGGAGTGGGAATAGTGATACCAGAAGGGTAGGGGGAAGAGAGGGAGAGGAAGGGAGAAAGGAGGAATTGATCGCAATGATCGACACATAGCCATGCCCCCTCGACAGGGGGAAGAACAACAGAAAACATGGGGGAAGAGAAACAGCAGTTGGCATGAGAGATGAAAATAATAACAATGTACAACCTACCAGGGGGTTATGAGAGTGGGATGGGGAGAGGGAGCGGAGTGAGGGGGGCGTAAGAGGAGCTGATACCAAGGGCTCAATAGAAAGTAAATGTCTAGAAAAGAATGAAGGCAACATATGTACAAACATGCCTGATTCAATCAATGTACGGATTGTGATACAAGTTGTACGAGCCCCCAATAAAATTATTTTAAGAAATAAAATAAAAAACTGGGAAGAAAGAAAAGAAAGGTGGGGGGACTTGGGAGACAGGCCTGTGACCAGCTTCCACCAAGTCACGGCCTTGGAAACCCGGGGCAGTAGTTCTCTGCAGCACACCTGAGGCTGCTGAGTCAGCACACACCTGACCACAACCAACGCCAAGCAACACACTTGCCAAGACGCGCCGGTCTCTGTGCCATTCCCAACCAAAAGAAGTCAGGCTTCTTTGAGAAGGACCGAGCTCCAGAGTTTTGGTGGAAATGTATGCAAGGAGCCAGTGATCAAAGGCCTCTTGGTATTATGTCCAGAAATGTTTTTAAAAACACTCAGGACCAATCCAAAGATGTCCCCATGGGCCCAAATTGAGACAAGTAGAGCTTCAAAAACATGAATGATTGCAACGGATTAAAAACCATGCACTCGTTATGATACTCAAAGAAAGAGAAAGTCTCTCCCTCCGAACAATGCATTCCTTCAACTCTGTACTCTGACCGTTGGTCTGTGAAGGGCAGTCACTGAGTCATGGAGTCTTGCCTGGCCTGGCCTGTCAGAGGGACCAGGGGAGCCTGGTCCCTGCACTGGGGAAACAGTTAACGTGTTTGACCGGCAACCAAACGTTGGAGTTCCGGGTTTCTCAGAGGTGTCTTAGAAGAAAGGCCCAGACAGAGATCCACCCTTCCCCAAACCACAGTCATGGAAAACTCTATGGAGTACAGTTCTACTCTGACCCCAGGGCGTTGGAATCAATTGGATGGCAACTGCTGGGTCCCCTGGGTCTGACACACCTGTGCCTCCCAGGTTTCTTGCTCATGGACAGTCCCCACCCCAACACCTTCCCAAGTTGGCCAAAGCCTCTCTGGGGGTCAGAGGCCATGCCACCTTCTTCATTCACACTTACCCATCAGGAGAATACTTGAAGCTCTCCCAACCCTGGTCACAAGTCCCCACCCCCGAGGGTGTATTTGTCTGTGATTTCTTTGTCTCAGGGCTATCCTCAAGGTAGCCTGGCAGCTGCGTTTCCCAATAACGCCTGTTATTTGAGAGCGAGTTTCAGCTCAGTTCTCTCACCATCAGCAACTAGTTAGCTAAATAGAGTCAAGTGATGAGATACAGCTGTACTTTACAGCTAGCTGGGCCAAGTAACGTAGGATCAAACAATACTCTGAAGTTGCCATTTTGCACTCTCTAATGAGCATATTTTCAGAAGAATATGGAAAGTCACCATACCAAAGAGAATGGGCTGATGTTCAACCATTTCTTTGGGGAGGTAGCATGTGAGCAATAACTGATGGCTTTGATGGAAGAATTCCAAGCTGCACCAAAGGAACTGGTGAAAATCAAGGTTCCAGGGATTGAAGAAAGATCAATTGAGATGTTGTTGAGTGAGGGCTGGTGCTCACTCATCTATATCCAAAAATTTACCAAGGCCATCAATGGGAAGAGATTGCATTTGTGCCCACTCAAAAGAAAGATGATACAACAGAATGGGGACATGTGTTAGACTGTGTTGATTAGAGAAACAAATCCAGGGAGACTCATATGTGTGTAAGAGAGAGCATTATCTACAAAGCAATTGAATATTGAGAAAACATCCCAGCCCAGTCCAGGTCAGGTCCATAAATCTGATATTAGCCCATATGTCGGTTACCACAGCACATGCAATGATGCCGAATACAGGAAGAAATATCACAGGCCAGTGGGTGGACAGTCTTGTGGATCCAGTGGTGGTGGGAACCTCTCAGTGCTGGCGTGGTTCTCCAGGTGGCTCCTCCAGCTCCTGGGCTCTGGTTCTATCTCCATGTGGCTTGTCAACAGGAATGTCTCGCAGGGAGTGATGTATCTGGCTTGCAGTGAGCTATTTATCTCTGGCAATCCTCCAAGTGAGGTCATCAATCTGAGACCTGATCGATAGGCTAGACTCCAGCCCTTCCTCAAGTTGACAGATATGGAACTGCCACAGGAAATTATAGAACAAAATCATTAATATCACATAGAAGTAAAATTCTGAAGATAATTAAAAATAGTTGTACCAGTATATCTACAGGGAGTGACGACTTCAAACAGACTCAGAAAAGGGCACAGAATGAGAGATATCATTGTTGAGGTCAGATGGATCTCGGCTGAAAGCAGAGAATTCCAGAAAAATGTGTATCTCTTCTTGACTCCGCAGAGGTACTTGGCTGTATGGATGATAACCAATTCGGAAGGACCTTGTGAAGGAAGGACAGTCCATATATGGAAGGTGTCCATTAGGGTAGTATCCTAACTTGGAAAGGTGATTCTTTCTACGCCTGTAAAGGGTTAGTCTCTGAAACCCACACGGGCAGTTCCAGGCTGGTCTATATGTTTGCTATAAGTTAGAGTACTCATTGGCAGTGATTTTTTAAAAAATCATCCCGTATATTGTGCAAATAATCCAGTCTGAGAAACTGGACTAAATGAAGAAAAGCACAGGCCTGGAATAAGCCGCATTAAGGAAAAATGAGGAGCTGATACCAAGGGCTCAAGTAGAAAGCAAATGTTTTGAGAATGATGATGGCAACAAATGTACAAATGTGCTTGACACAATGGATGTACGTATGGATTGTGATAAGAGTTCTATCAGCCCCCAATAAAATGATTTAAAAAAAAGAACTGGGGTCGCAATCTAACAAGTGGGAGGAGTGCTGTCACTGAGGCGGGGATACAGTAACGAATGTTATGAAACAAAATGCATCTAAATTGTTGAGTGGAAAACAAATTTACCTCACTCAAACCACAGTGAAACAATAAGAACAGAGTTAAAAGGGGTTTAGGGGTCTCCTGGGAGGGAAGAGTTTGAGGGTTTCAGGAATCGTTTCAGGTTGAAATGTCACATCCAAACAGAAATTGATGGGTAGAGTTGTGCCTTACATATTTATCCATGCATCAAGCCTGTCTCTGATGTCATTAAAACAACATGAGGAGCAGTGGTGGAGAGAAGTTCTGAGCCATGGAACCAGAGGTGGGCAGGACCTTGGTGCTGCATAGTGGATAAGGGCCCTGCCTTGATGTCTACTTTGAATAGGGTATCTAGGCTGGGGACCAGAAGCTGAGAGTTCAAGGGCTGAAGCGGCCAAGGGTTCTTTCTTCCCGTCTGAGCCTGAGCTTTCTCATTCTAAAATGGGATGTGCATCAAGGCAAGTCGACATGGATTTCATAACCATGCACGAGGTGCCAACACTAGATTAAGTGCTGGGATGAATCACCTGAGGAATTTCCTTTCTGGCAGGAAAGACGGGCCACTACAAACATCTTGACAAACAGGCACGGGCCAGGGCTGCGAAAACTAAAACCAAACCCACTGCCATCAAGTTCATTCTGACTTACAGCGACCGCGTAGGGCCGAGTAGAATGTCCTTGTGGGTGTCTGAGACCGTAAGGAAGCCTCGGCAGTTTCCCAAGGAGCAGCTGGTGGTTTTGCACCATTGACCTTAAGGTTAGCGGAGCAAAGCATGACCTACTATGCCGCCTGGGGCTCCTCATGGACATGAAGATGGTCGAAATCAAGCACCAAGCAAACAAAAAGGAAGTCAAGTCTCCACTTGAAGGAGCAGGAATGGCTGCATGGAAGACCTGGTGCTGAAGAGCAATAAGCTCCCTATTAAGGCAGAAGGAAGGGAGCACCAAACTGCCCACTAGGATTAAGAGCATGAAAGAGTTGTGGGTGAGGCCAGAGCAGAGTGTGAGTTAGGAGGGCGTGGGAGGGAGTGGCAGAGGAGAAACTCGGGGCTGGATTATGTTGAACTTGGAAGGGTGTTCCGATAATTTTCACTTGCTTTGGTGCCCAAGCCCATCCACATTTGAGAGTTATGTTAGACAGGGTTCTCTCGAGAAACAAAACCAGGACACTAATGATTTATATAGATATAGATAACATAAGAAATATACAGTTATTTAATCTCTAAAGCAGTACAAATGGCTCAGTGCAACTCACTCTCGTGAGACAGCTAATACTTTGGCAGTCCTTCAAGTCTTGAGGGCCGTCGGGTAGTCCTCTGTAAAGCAATTCAGGCAATCCGGCAACAGGCAGCAAACAGCAAGGCAGGTCACCAACAGTCAGCCAGATGACAGTCTTGCTGATAGTTCCCAGCTCAAGCGATGCATATACTCCAGTAGCGTGGTGAAGCAGGTCTTGAAGGAACCTCAAACGACAGCAACACAGTCCACGGGTTAGGTGTTCCATAGGTAGGGTAGCTTGCAAATTGAGGCAGAGAACAAGCTAAGGCAGCCACACGCTAGTCCGATCATCAAAGAGCAAGAGACAAGAAAGGCGAGGCTCACTGAGCCATTTATCTCTCCACCTTTCAATTAATTCCACCTGTGTTCATTGGCCAGGTTGGCACAATAAACCCACCTATCACAAGAGTCAAGTATGGCTATGCCATGGCAGAGAAAGGCAGGTGAAGAGCTGTCCCAGATTCTAAGGGATTAGAGAGTCTTGAGTTTAACAAGGAGCGCTGGTGAATTATGCACTTACCTGCTAACTACAAAGCCAGTGGTTCACACCCACTAGTTGCTCTGAGTGAGAATAGTTAAATTTTCAGAAACCCAAAGTGGGAGTTCTCTGTCCTTAAAGTTGCTATGTGTCAGCAGTGGGCTGGATAAGGAGTCCTGATGGTGTTGTAGACATTGGACTGCTAACTACAAGGTCAGTTCTAGGAGAGGAAGACAAGGTTCTCTGGCTGCTCCCATAAAGATTTATAGCCTCTGGTGGGGGTGGGTGGAATATATATATATATATATATATAGCCTCTGGTGGGGGTGGGTGGAATATATATATATATAATTTTATGTAGTGCTGGCCTAGCAGTTAGCAGACCAATGCAGAACCCACTTCACCACCAGGGTTCCTGTATCAAGATTACAGCCCAGAAAACCCTGGGGGGCAGGTCTACTCTGTCCCGTGGGATGTCTACGAGTCAAAATAGGCTCAACGGCACCTATCAACAATCACTAAAGACGTTGACAACCTGAGATTGAGTTTATTGTTGGGACCGCTGGCACTTATGCACACGGACACCATCTTCCCACAATCCGACCGGGCAGGATGGACCAGAACTGCCACATTTCTAACATGCTAAGTCTTTAAGGGGAAGAGACGCCGCATCCTTTTCCCACAGAGTGGCTGGTGGATTCCAACCGCCCGCCTTTCGGTTAGCAGCCAAGTATTCAACCGCTGCACAGCCAGAGCTCTTTCTGGACAGTACATTTGGGGATAATATTGGGTTAATATAATATTGGGTTAATATAAACAGGATTTATTTCCCTGTGATCATGTAAAAGAATGTCTTTGTTTTCAGAAAATGTACTCTGATTTATCTAGGTGTGAGAATATATATTCATCTCAATGGTTCAGAGGAAAAAGTCTTTCTGGATACACACACACAAACATATGAGGAGGTTTCAGCAAGCTCATGGAAGAGTTCCATTCTATTTCCATTCCAATTTTCCACCAACTTTTTGAAGGCCCCTCATATATATGTATACACATACACATACACACCCAAATAAAGTGTGTATAGGGACAGGCAAGACACTTAACAATTGATGAGTCTCAATGAAGCACATAAAGAAGTTCATCACCCTATTGTTACGACTTTTCTGTAGGTTTGACTTTTTCTCCAACTATGAAGTTATTTATTTTCTTTTACTTTAAGCCCACCCTCTAGAGCATGGTTCTCAACCTTCCTCATGCCGCGACCCTTTCATACAGCTCCTCATGTTGTTGTGACCCTCCCCCAACCATAACATTATTTTCGTTGCTACTTCATAACTGTAATTTTGCTACTGTTATGAATCATAATGTAAATATCTGATAGACAGGATATATTTTCATTGTTACAAATTGAACATAATTAAAGCATAGTGATTAATCACAAAACAATATGCAATTATATATTGTAAAATATTTATTTCTAATGACAAATAAATGAAATTTTGTCTGGAAGCATGGTGTAGCATGGGTATCCGTCTTCATGCCGGGTACTCATATGTCAACGTATCTGCATGTGGGCGGACCTGCCTGGAGATGGATAGAGGAGCGGTGTCTCGGTTCCTAAAACCATTGGAAATAAGTGTTTTCCGATTGTCTTAGGCAACCCCTGTGAAAGGGTCCTTTGACCCCCAAAGGGATTTTGACACAGAGGTTGCGAACTGCTGCTCTAGAGTCAGCTATAACAAGTGCTACAGGTAATTTTATCTCTAATCGCACCCAAGGCTTTGTTCATTAGCTAATGTGTGACAGAAACTCATTTTCATCTGTGACATTAGTGGTGTTCAAGAAGCAATTAACTGCAATATCTGTAGCGTGGATTCCCTAATAATTCATGTGGACTCTGCCAATTAGAGTTGAATCATTACTTTGAGAGATATTAGATACAAACTTTTAAAAATTGCATTTGGAATCCCTCTGATTTATCACAAAAAGTCCAGCATTATATTGACAAATGGAAAAAGAGAATTCTTAGATTTTTCAAATATACTCCTTAATAACTTAATTTTGTTTTATGGCTCTTAAGACTGTACGCAAAAAAAAATTTTTTAAAAAGACTGTACACAACAGAACATGTACTGATTTTACAATGTCTACCAGTATAATTCAATGGCATTGATTACCTTCTTCAAGGTAACCATTAGCATAAGCTCTCATTAGCATAAGCTCACCACCCGCTAAGGTGCATTTCTAACCTTTCAAGTTGCGGTTGTCATTTTTGATCCATCCCAGACAGATACAGCTTAAAAGTGCCCAGTGCTTAAGGTGGACATTCCTTCTTTTTCCCTCTACAACCAAAGGGTTTATTAGGAAAGCCCTAGGCTACCACAAGTCAGACTCAGCAAACAGCACGGATGCAGTCACTGGTGCACAGCAGCACCTCCCCTCCGCCAGCGGCCACATCTCTGTGGTCCTCAGTCTCCTGGCCACTTGGTCCCTTGGCCTCTGCCTCTGTGAACCAGGGAGCCAGCCTCTGGGCCTCACAATCTCATGGTCTCAGTGCTGCTTCTCTGCTCTGTCTCATGCCTCCTCGCCCCTTTGGTTTGTCCCACGATGTCTGTTATAGGCTCTGATTACTCGTGCTCAGCCTCAGCCACTCACACACTGGTCTGCAACGTGTTCTTTTTCCCATGGCCCTGCGATTTTTTCTCTGTATCTGAGGTGGCTCTTATATAGAGAGGAATAGCTTTAATGGAGATTTTTGAGATTAAGGAGGTGTTAGTCTGAATTGACTAGAGAAATAAATCTAAGGAGACTCATATGTATAAAAAAGAGCTTTAAGTGGACATTGGGCCTCTACTCAAGTACTCCCTCAACGCAAACACACTTTGTCCTATTAACCTGGCATTCAATGATGGTCACCTTCCCAACATGATCACTGAAGACAAAGTGGGTGCATAAGCAAATGTGGTGAAAAAAGCTGATGGTGCCCAGCTATCAACAGATATATGGTCTGGGGTCGTAAAGGTTTGAAGACAAACAAGAGGCCACTTAGCTGAGAAGCAACAAGGCCCACATGGAAGAAGCACACCAGTCTGTGTGATCATGAGATGTTAATAGGATCAGGTATCAGTCATCAAAGAACAAAAAATCATATCATTGTGAATGAGGGTGAGTGGAGAGTGGAGACCCAAAGCCCATCTGTAGACAATTGGACATGCCCTTACACAACAGTCACTGGGAGATGACAAGCCCGTCAGGGTGCAGTGGAGCAACGATGAAACATATAACTTTCCTCTAGTTCCTTAATGCTTCCTCACCCCCCACCTTAACCCCACTATCATGACCCCAATTGTACCGTACAAATCTGGCTAGACCAGAGCATGTACATAGGTACAGATAAAAGCTAGAAAAACAGGGACTCCAGGACAGATAAACCCCTCAGGACCAATATTAAGAGTAGCCATACCAGGAGGGTAAGAGGAAGGTGGGGAAAGAAAGGGGGAACCGATCACAATGATCTACATATAACCCCTTCCAAGGGGATGAACAACAGAAACGTGGGTGAAGGGAGATATTGGTCAGTATAAGACATGAAAAATAATAATAATTTGTAAATTATCAAGGGTTCATGAGGGAGAGAGGGTGGGGAACAGAAGGGAAAAATGAGAAGCTGATACCAAGGGCTCAAGTAGAAAGAAGTTTTGAAAATGATGATGGCAACAAATGTACAATTGTGCTTGACACAATGGCTGTATAAATGGATTGTGATAAGAGTTGTATAAGCCTCCAATCAAATGATTAAAAAAAAGAAAGAGCTTTATATACAAGCGCAGTTGAATATTGAGAAAAACCTCCCAGCCCAGTCCAGATCAAGTCCATAAGTCCAATATTAGCCCATATGTCTGATACCAATCTATAAAGTCCTCTTCAGATTCATGCAACACATGCAATGACACTGAATGCAGGAAGATCACAGGTCAGTGGGTGGAAAGTCTTCTGGACCCAGTGGCAGTGTAAGCATCTCAGCACTGACAGGGGTCTCTAAGTGGTTCCTTCAATTCCCAGGGCACTAGCATAATTCTGTGTCTTGTCAGATGCAATGTCTCCCAGGGAGTGAGTTGAGAGAGTGTCTTCTGACTCCAGGGAGTAAATACAGGCGTTCCCAGAATCCTCAGGAGAAGGCCATGCCTACACAGAGGCCTCATTGGCTTTGACTTGATTGACAGACTAGACTCCACCCCTTCACTTTTAATCCTCTCAAGTCCCAAATGGACACCAGATTATGAACTACCACAGGAGGTTTATTAGGGAAGGTAGGAGCCCTGGTGGCATAGTGATTATAAGTTGGGCTTCTAACCCCAAGATCAGTGATTCAAAACCATTAGATGTTCCTTCGATAAAGATAGAGCTTTCTACTCCCATAAAGAGTTACAGTCTTGGAAACCCACAGGGACAGTTCTAAACCTCTCAACAAATTCAGACTGATCCAAGCTTATGTTTTTGCAAGATCATCCCACACCTTTAATAGCCATTCCCATACACATTCTCCAGGGTTCTGCCTGTGCATACCAGAACAGTCTAGCAGTTCCTTAGGAGAACACACCTCTTCCTGGATCACCATCTAGACTGCACCTTTGAGAACTCACTGTGACAGTATGACACGTCTCAACCCAGTAATGGGTGGTAAGGGGTTTTCCAGGAACTTGCAACAATACTTTGTAAGGCATTTGCCTCGGGCACTGTACCCCAGGTACCACAAAGCTTCTACAGCTGGGCTAATCTCCTCAATGATCTTACACAACCACCCAGAGCCTCACTGCCCACCAGCACTTCATCTATCGGTGGTGCTATTTTGGGCATGATCTTTGCCACCTCTTGCCATGGATTGACAGTGTCCTCCTTCCTAAGGTTCTTGCTGTTAGACATCATCAAGTTGTGTGCTATATACAACAGAAAACAACACTGCCCGGTCCTGTGCCATCTTTATTTACAATTGGTCTTATGCCTGAGCTCATTGTTGCAGCCACAGGGTCAATCCATATAGTTAAGCACCTTATTCTACTTTACCAAGCGTAGAATCTCTAACCTAAAAAAACTAAAAAGGAACGCAAAAACGAAATAAATAAAACCTAAAGCACACACCTGTGGAGCTCACGTCTCCTTAGCACCCCTGGGACCACCGTGAGTTGGAGTTGAGTGCATGGCTGCTAAGAAGGACAATGGTGTTGACCAGAGCTAGCGCCACTCGGAGTAAAGCAGACACCGAGCCTGAGGGCCAGCGTAAGATCAGCCACGGGAAGAGGCGCACATGGTGGCAACTCCCAGCTGTCCTCTCTCGTGGAGTCAGGGACATTTACTCTTCCTGGCAATAGTGAATGACAAAACACAGGGAGTGCTGCCAACCGGGGGTGCTTCTCTGAGCCTTGGTGCCAGTGCACTCTTGCACCTGGGTCTCACATATATGGTTGACTGTCCAAATGGCTGACCTCAATCTCTACTTCCTCCAGAGCATGGGTCAGCAAAGGTTTGCGATAGAAGAGGCAATCTTGTCCCTCACAACAATTTAAAAATCATTCGAGAGCCATAAATACATTTTCACACGCAAATGAAATCATCACGATCTGAACAATAGCCTGTAACTTTTTTCCAACTTTATCTCAGAGTGGCATATTCAAACCGCATATGGCTCCAGAGCCGCAGCTTGCCGCCCGCTGGCTCCAGATCACAGATCCCTACCTTATCTGGCTTACCATCCCCTTTTCTCAGCGCTCCTCTGGCGATTAAAAACTGCTGTTTTTAAAAACCACAACCAA
>NW_022111372.1:22852457-22855047 GCF_000313985.2 Echinops telfairi
AGAGAAAATGTTTTGAGAATGATGTACAAATGCGCTTTACACAATTGATGTGTTTATGGATTGCGATAACAGTTGTATGAACCCCTAATAAAATGTTAAAAAACAAAACAAAAACACTACAGCCCACACTCCAGGATAAAGTGTAGGTATCTGCTTTTGCAGCCTGTCTCCACCTCTCCCTCCCTCCTTCCCTCCCCAGATCCCTGGTGACATGGTGATTACACATTGGACTACTAACTGCAAAGTCAGCAGTTCGAAAGCCGCCAGCTATTCTGAAGGAGAAAGAAGAGACTTTCTACTCCATAAAGACTTCCGAGTTAGTCTTAGAAATCTACAAGGGCAGTTCTACCCTGTCCTATAGAGCTGCTATGATTTGGAATCTACTTGCTGGCATGAGTTTGGTTTTGGGTTTGGGATCATTCCACTGCCCTCCAGGGGGCAGTACCACCCCCCTGGAAAACAGCTTTGGGAAACAGCTGCAGAGATGGGGCTAATGCTGTGAGACTCAAAGCCCCACCGCAGCGTGGCCAGGGCCCAGGGAACACAAGGACACTCTGCAGGCAAGATTTCAAGGGCTGAGATACCACCGCCCAGAAGTGAAGGGCAAGGGCCACTTCTGTGCCGCACACCTTGCCTTTTCTTTGTCAGACAACGGGGGTGGCCTGCCTGTTGCCCCAGAGAAGCGCTCAGTCTCTGCTCCCCACCCTACCTGGCATGGGCAAACAGAAGCTGAAGGTCACAGAAAGGACAAGAGTGACAGTGCAACCAAACTTAGCGGCAGCTGGTTTGCATTCAGAGTCCAATACGCTCCGTTACGTAGAGTTTGCGTCCCGTATTTCTCTCACTCATCCATGTGGAAGGAGAGTGCCCGCTTTAGCCCACGTCTCTTCAGCTGAGGGTTCACCCACCGCAGCGGGTTTGATGGGGCTTTGATCTCGCAAGTCCAACCGTCGTCCCTCGCTGAGTGTTTGCATTGGGAATCCCTAGGGGGCGCTGATTTTCAGTTTGGGTGCAAATAATTCCAAGAAGAAAAGGCCCGCAAAGCTTTCTTCTATTAAATTACATTTCCCAGTGAGGTTGCATTACAATACAAATAGGCCTGTGAGTTGTGAAACCGGTGAAAGCTCCCCCTCTTTATTCTCTTTTGTGTTGGGTAGTAGGACTGCTGGTGCAATTGGGAAAATAATCTACCACCCGAAGAGCAAAGTTCAAGAGGCCCAGGTGGACTATTTAGGGAAGAGGGGGAGGGGGGCCAGACAGCAGGAAGAGAAAAAGACAAAGGCCATGGAAGGCAGTGCGTCAAAAGGCTATTTCTCCAAAAGGCCCTGCTTCTACCCCAAACAAGCCAGCAGTCAGCATGGAGGCGGAGGGTGGAGCGAGGGGCATAGCCGCCTCACTCTCGCACACGAACTGGGCTGTCTTCATCTTTCTCTTCTTTCTAGTTCCCCAAGCCCACCCTGCCGTCCTTTTCTTGCTTTTAGTTCCCCTCCGGTGGGAACCCGGGGCCCAGAGCAGGGGTTCTATTTCTTGCGACAATGCAAACAAGCTATGTAAGTCCCGAGTCCAAAATGTGGTGTGGCTAAGAGCTCTCATCTTTTTTTTTTTTTGGACAACATGCTGCAGAGTGGAATCGCCCCCGTAGAATTTTCTAGACTGTAATCTTTATGGGCTCACAGGGCAGATCTCCAAGTCTTTTCTCTTGTGGAGCTGCTGGGTGTGTTCAAACCACTGACCTTTTGGTGAGCAGCCAAGTCCTTAACCTTTGTGCCATTGGCAGAGGTGGAGAGGGAAAGGGGAGGCTTAATTTAGGCAAAAGAGTAAGATAAATTATCAGTTGTCTGAACAAGTGTTCTCTCATTTTGGAGTCTACCTAACAGAAATTGCCTTCAGCTTTAGGGAAATTCGGTATCTACAAGAATTAGCTCAAACGTGGCAACAACTAGGAGGACGGCCATGAGCAGGCAGTCTTTTGTTCAGTTTTAGGGTGCAAACACTCCACCACCCACAAAACAACTCAGGGCCATCAAGTCGATGTCTGCTCATGGTGACCCCAACACAGAGTAGAACTGCGCTGAGTTTTCGGAACTGTAACTCTTTGCAGTAGAAAGCCTCTGCTTGGGCTTGATCAGGGCAATGTAACTGAGAAGAATTGCTGAAACTGGAATGGAGGCTGAGCATGATAGTGGAACGGGAGGAAAGTAAAAGGAAATAGAGGAAAGAACTAGGAGGCAAAGGACATCTATACAGTTCTAAATACAGGTGTGTACATATGCAAATATATTTATATATAATAGGGATATGGATCTATGTACATATATTTATATGTTAGGTATCAAGGTAGCAGACGGACATTGAGCCTTTACTCAAGTACTCCCTCAACGCAAGAACACTTTGTTCTAATAACCCAGCATTCCGTGATACTTACTTTCCCAACATAATTGCTGAAGACAAAATGGGTGCATAAGCAAATGTGGTGAAGAAAGCTGATGATGCTCGGGCTATCAAAAGATATAGCATCTGGGGTCTTAAAGGCTTGAAGATAAACAAGCAGCCATCTAGCTGAGAAGCAACAAAGCCCACATGGAAGAAG
>NW_022111372.1:22855433-22862530 GCF_000313985.2 Echinops telfairi
GGAGCTGATACCAAGGGCTCAAGTAGAAAGCAAATGTTTTGAAAATGATGATGGCGACAAATGTACAAATGTGCTTGACACGATGGAAGGATGGATGGATTGTGATAAGAGCTGTATAAGAGTGATAAGAGTCCCCAGGGAAATGATGAAAAAGAAAGAAAGAAAGCCTTTGCTTTCTCCTGCAGAGCTGCTGGTGCTTTTGAGGGGTGACCATGAGGTGATGACCGCTAACCGTGTCATTGTCAGCCCAGTAGGTGACACACTACACCCCAGGGCTCCTTTAGGGTACAAAGAGACATGCCCCCCCCCCCCCAATCTCAAATGCAAATTTTAAAAGCAGCAAGGCCAAGCTCACTCCCATGGAGTTGATTGTGACCCATGGCACTCCTCTAGAACAGGACAGAAATGCTGCCGTTGGTTTCCAAGAATGCAACTCTCTATGGGAGCAGAAAGCCTCATCTTTATTCCTAGGAGCAGCTGGTGATTTTGAACTGCTGACTTTTGGGTTAGTAGCCTAACTCATAACTACTTCACCGCCCCAAAGAAAGCAAAACAAACTCATTGCTATGAGTGAGGCTGAGTCATGGCAACCCGATAGGACGCTGTAGAACGGCCCCTGTGGGTTCCTGAGACTGTAACTCTTTATGGGAGTAGAAAGTCCTGTCTATCTCCTGAGGAGCAGTGGTGGTTTCAAACTGCTGACCCTGTGGATCACAACTGAACCACTAACCACCACACCACCAAGGCTCCTCACTATGCCACCGGGGTTCCTGGCTCCTTAAATACAATTTAAAGGGAACCATTATTAAGTCTTCAACAGGCCAAAGAAAAAGACCTAACATCTGGATGAGGGAGATTGTGAGCACAAGGCTATACTGGCATCTGAGGAGCTACAGTGCAACCGAGAGTTGAAAGAGGAGCAAAATGGACACTGCCACAAACTCACGACTGGTGACAGACCAGTGCTTCTTCTCAGTCACAGGTGGGACCATGACTGGTATGGTAGAGGATGTAAGAAAGAAGAGTTTACAGGAGTGCTGCAGGGGTGGGGAATGCCTCGGTTTTTGGCTTCGCACACAAAAAAATGTATGCTGAAGCTTGGTTTGTGATCCAAGGTTTTTTTTCTAAAGGATAGAAGAAGTTTCAGGCTCTACAGTTAGCTGAACACAGGCAGCCTCGGGCATTGTACACCCACACGTGGAGGCCTGGGGACCTAAGCGTGGTCCAGTAGAAAGCAGAGGAGCAGCCGGAAAGAGAGGGTGGTGGTCTCCAGGTTCTGGATTTTTAGGGCCTTCTGCTGGGAGGTGTGGTCGATGGTACTGGTTGACCCCATTGCCTGAATTAAACCCATCTGCCCTAGTTTGGGGCCCACCCAGGTGTACTGGCTCAGGAGACTGAATTAGCACATGCCCTTTAGCCTGAATTGGCTTCCAACCTTTTGTAGGGGGTCCCTAGGTATGGAGAGGAACAATCCCCATATTGCTACCTAACAGGACCTCTGACCAAGGCAGTCAGGGCAAGAACTCACATGACAAGACTCAACACTATTCAAACCCCAGGACTGACATCTGTATCTGGGACACCCCCAGACAAGCCCCTAAGCAAGACTGGCCTTCCTGGGGTGTGTCCTTGGTGGAGCGCTCCATCCAATCCACTCTGCCTGGGAAGAAAATTGGCCACAGCCCTGGGAAATGGTCGGAAGGCATCCATGGAGGCTTCATCCATTGGGGACTCTGAAAAGGGATTTGAGGCTTTCACCGTCGCCCTTAGCCTTCTCCAAACGGGGTGCTCAGAATTTAAGCTCCAACACAGTTCTTAAGTCAAAAAGATTTCAGAGGCTTCTTCCAAGACCACACACCCTCACTTGGTGACACGTGATTTTCCGCATGACGGAGTGACAAAGTGGGGACTCCAGCATCCGGGGACAAACTCTGAAGAGCGGGCGTGTGTGAAGGACTGAGGGAGCCCTGGCGGTGCAGTCACTCAGCACACAGATGCTCTCTGAAAAGCCAGCAATTGGAAGCCTTGGAGCGCAAAAGACGTGGCAGTCGGTTTCTGCAGCAATGTCAGCCTTAGAAACCCAGCGGGGCGGCCCTACTCTGTCTTTGAGCATCGCCGTGAGTCCGAACTATGGAGGGAAGCAGGTTTGGTTTGTAACATTTAAAAAATAAAAATGGAAACCTCACTGCCATCAAGCTGATTCTGACTCATGGTGACCCTATAGGCGAGGGTCGTGTTGCCCCTGCGCATTTCTGAGACTGTCACTCTTTATGGGAGCAGAAAGCCCGTCTTTCTCCCTAGAAGTGGCTGGTTAGTTTTGATTGGTTGACCCAGAGCTTTGGAGGCCAATGCATAGCCCCCACCCCACCTCAGGCTGCTGGTTCTTAATGCTGTGGTGAGCAGACCGACACTGGAGCAGGGCCAGGCAGTGGCTCATTCTGCTGCACACAGGGTTACCATGGGCCGGAACCAAGTTGACGGCACCTAACAACGACATGGATTACATTTTGCCTCCTTCTCCTCTAAAATCTGTGTTGGAATCCTAACCCTTGCGCATGAAGGAGTCCTGGTGGTGTTCTGAGGGGTAACTCATTGGACTGCAAATTGCAAGGTCGGCAGTTCAAAACCACCAGGTGCTCCTTGGAAGAAGGTCACAGCTTTCTACTTCCAGGAAACCTTCAAGGGGCAATTCTACCCTGTCCTGTAGGGTCACGGGAGTCAGAATCCACTCCACTGCAGTACGTTTGAGTTTGTTTGTTTGTTTTGCTTTGAGTGCCTGAGGACTGAACGATTCTGCCTTTCTTATGTTAAGGAAGGCCCCAAAGCATAGAGTGTATATTAAACTTAATTTTGTGGGGAGCCAGCACCTACACCAGTGGTTCTCAACCTTCCTCATGCCGCGACCCTTTAATACAGTTCTCATGTTGTGGTGACCCCCAACCATAACATTATTTTTGTTGCTACTTCATAACTGTAATTTTGCTACTGTCATGAGTCGTCATGTAGATATCTGATAGGCAAGATGTATTTTCATTGTAACAAATTGAACATAATTAAAGCATAGTGATCAATCATAACAATATGTAATTATATATTGTGAAATATTTATTTCTAATGACAAATAAATGAAATTTTGTCTTGAAGCATGGTGTAGCATGGGTAACAGTCTTCACACCGGGTACTCATATGTGGGTACATCTGCATGTGGGCGGACCTGCCTGGAGACGGATGGAGCGGTGTCTCCGTTCCTAAGACCATCGGAAATATGTGTTTTCCGATGGTCTTGGGCGACCCCTATGAAAGGGTAATTCCACCTCCAAAGGGGTCTCGACCCACAGGTTGAGAACCACTGATCTACACAGAGCTACACACGCACCAGGCAGACGTGGGGATGGCTGAGGAAACAAGGTCGGCCAGCGGCAGCTACAGAAGCTAATACAAAAAGCATCCTGGGAGCCACCAGAGAGAGAGAGCCTTCCTCCAGGGGCTAGCACTTTGAACTTGCCTTCCCGGGAGCCCTGCTGGTGCAGTGGCTCCGCAATGGGCTGTGATCCCGCAGGCAGCAGTTCAAAAGCCCCAGCAGCTCTGTGGGAGAGAGTCTGAAACAAACGCACCGGGTTGCTATGAGTCAGGCTCCTGAAAGGAGCCCTGCTAGTGTTGTGGTTCCTCATTAGGCGGCTAATGAGGCCGCCAGGTCAGCAGTTTAAGACCACCAGCCACTCCAAGGGAGTAAGCTGGGGTTTTCTACTCCTGTAAAGAGTGACAGGCTCAGAAACCCACAGGGACAGTTCTACTCCATCCTATGGGGCTGCTATGAGTCAAATGGACTACGGATGGCAGTGAGTGAGCGAGCCTCCTGAATGGAGCCCTGGTGGTGTAGTGGGCTGCACGCTGGGCTTCCACCCACACAAGGTCAGTGTCTGAACCTATCAGTCAGTCCTCAGAAAGATGAGGGTATCTGCTCAAGGTTATTAGTGTGTAGCCCAAGGCAACTACTCAACCAGCCTGTGCTTCATTCCGACAGCTTCACCTGTCCACGGAGAATCCCTAGCCCTCCTGTCCAGGACTGCCACACAGGGTAAGTGCAAGGACACATGCGGAGCACCGGCAGTCAGGCACGTGGCAAGACAAAAGAGGCACGCCGTTTTCCTTAAGGGGTCTTGAGATCACCCAGGAGAGCTGCTGGGTGTGGTGAGGCAGGATCTTCGGTCATCAGGTTCCCCTTGAGCCGCAGGTCTCAGAAAGAGGAAATGAATGCTTGTACTTCCTCGAGGGCTCTGTTCCAGCAGATTCCTGCTTGTCAAGGCCAAACAGCATTACCTCATGAAGCAGTTACACAACTGGTTATATAACCTTGCAAGGGGAAGTCGATGGAAGGCTGAGATTTAACAGAATCGTCTGTAACTTTTAAACTACCTGGCCACCCCTCATCCACACGGGAGCAACCAGCGTAACAGGCAGTGCAGGTGCTTTGCCGGGTCTGGAGGGTTCTGATTCCCAGCTCCTGGTCAAGATACACTGAAATAAAAAGGCGAGAGTTACTTCATCCTCTCTGGGGAGGTAAGAGGTCAGAATTCTAACCATGGATAGGCAGCCTAGGGACATGCCTTAACCCTGACTACTCTGAGTGTGCTCTGTGGACCAACAGCATCCAAGACCCCCGGGAGCTTGTGGGGAATGCAGACTTCCAGCCCCTGCCCAGACCTGCTGGTCAGACCCTGCAGCACTGACAGGTCTCTAGGTTGGCTCTGTGCATATTAAATAGGAACAGCATGGATTTAACACCTCTGCGCCTTTCTCTTCTAAGGGAGGGGCAAAAGTGGCTTTTAAATCAATTTGAAAATAAAGATAATTCTTCAGCTTTTTAAATAATAACAGAGGGAATAGATAGTCTTGTTGTTAGCAGCTATCAAGTCTCTTAATCTCAACCACCCAAGTCGATGTGGAATGAAATGCTGCCCTGTCCTGCATTATCACCATTATTGGTTCCGGATGCATGGGGTTTTCATTAGGTGATTGTTCAGCGGTAGCTTGCCAGGCCTTTCTTCCTGGTGCATCTTAGTCTAGAACAATGTTTCCCAGAGTGGAGGATACCACCCCCTGGGGGACACTGGAGTGGTACAAAAACAGACGCTGTTGTTCTTAGGTGCCAGCAAGTTGGCAGGAGGACAAAACACCATGCAGTCATGCACCATTCTCACAATGGTTCTTCTTTTTTTTAAAAAATAAATCAATTCATTCGCGGCTCTTAGATAGATTATAACAAACCATACATACATTATCTCAAGCAGACATGTACAATTATTGGCATCAACAATTTCTAAACAATTATTGGCATCAACAATTTCTAAACTTTCTTCTTGAGCCCTTTGATATCAGCTTCTCTTTTTGTCCCTTCCTCCTCCACCCTGCCACCTCCAAGAATCCTTAATATATTATGTATTGTTATTACTATTTATACATATCTTACCCCACCCCTTCTATCCCTTCACCTACTATCCTAGAATTCTTCCCCTGATTTTCTTTTTGGGGGGGCGGTATTCTGTTGTCAGTGCTGTACATTCCCCCTTCCCTCCCCTCTTCCACCCCAACTCCCTTCCCCTATCCTCCTGGAAATGTTGCTCCCATTACTGTTTCTGAGGGGTTAGTCTTTCCTGAATTCTGTATATTGAAAGCTCTCATCTTAGCCACTGTCTGTACACCAGTCTAGCAGGAAGTGCAAGATTGGACTGAGATCACAATAATGGGGGGAGGAAGGATTAAAGAACTAGAGGAATGTTGAGTATTTCATTGGTGCTAAACTGCCCCCTGGATGCATTTTCTCCTCCATGCAGCCCCTCTGCCCGGGGACGTCCAATGATCCACAG
The DNA here is from genome assembly GCF_000313985.2 of Echinops telfairi. Classification (NCBI taxonomy): domain Eukaryota; kingdom Metazoa; phylum Chordata; class Mammalia; order Afrosoricida; family Tenrecidae; genus Echinops; species Echinops telfairi. Next base: position 22,861,301 of record NW_022111372.1, read on the forward strand.
ATGGGCTCTGGGTCTCTAACTTGACCCTCTCCATCACCTCGATGAGGTTGTTTATTTTTGGAATTCTGATGCCTGTTCCAGTAGACACCTCCTGATCACACATGCTGGTGTGCTTCTTTCATGTGGGCTTTGTTGCTTCCCTGCTAGAAGGCCGCTTGTTTGGCTTCAAGCTTTTAAGACTCCAGACACTATATCCAGACACTATATCAGCCGGGAACCATCAGCTTTCTTTACCACATTTGTTTATGCACCCAGTTTGTCTTCAGCGATGCCATATTATTATAACAAAGTGTTCTGTGTTGAGGGAATACTTCAGTAGAGGCCCAGAGCCTGTGCACTGCCTCAATGTATTGCCATTTAAAAAAAAGGTATATATCCAGGCCAATACACCCTATTGTAATGCATTAATATATTTACATATGCACACCTCTATATTTGTACCTCTATAAATAGTTTTGCTTCCTAGTTCTCTCCTCTATTTCCTTTTACCTTCCTCCTGTCCCACTATCATGTTCACCCCTCATTTGCCTCTCGGTAATTCCTCCGACTAGATTAAGGCTGTTCCACCACTACCAGGATTTCTACTTCCCCATCGCCATTGATTTTAGATCCCTAGTTGTTCACCCATCTATGACCTTGTTTGCCTGCTGCTCCTCTTCCCCCAGCACCCCCCACGCCAAGCTGGAACCATTGGTTCTGTTGCTTTCTCCTGGGGCTTGCTTCTCATGCCTCTCTTATATAAATAGACAAAACTCACAATTGTTCTTATGTTTAAGCCCATTGTTGCAGCCATTGAGTCAATCCATCTTGTGGAGGGTCTCGCTCTTGTATTACTGCTCCACTGCTTTACCAAGCATGGTGTCCTTCTCTGGGGACTGGTCTCGCCTGATAACATGCCCAAAGTATATAAGATGAATTCTCCCCATCTTTGCCTCTAAGGAGCATTCTGACTGTATTTCTTCCAGACAGATTTGTTTGTTCTTTTGGTAGTCCATGGTACTTTCAATATACTTTGCCAGCACCATAATTCAAATGCATTTATTCTTCTTAGGACTTCCTTATTCAGTGTCCAACTTTTATTTATTTATTTACTCCTTACTTTTATGGGGGGCTCTTACATCTCTTATCACAATCCATACATTCATCCAGTGTGTCAAGCACATTTGCACATATGCCGCCATCATCATTTTCAAAGCATTCTTTTCCCACTTGAGCCCCTGATATCAGCTC
>NW_022111372.1:22863268-22869526 GCF_000313985.2 Echinops telfairi
CCACTGGATCCACAAGACTTTCCACCCACTGGCCTGTGATCTTTCTGCATTCGGCATCATTGCATGTGTTGCATGAGTCTGAAGAGGAATTTATGGACTAGTATTGGACATGTGGGCTAATAGTGGACTTATGGACTTGATCTGGACTGGGCTGGGATGTTTCTTAATATACAATTACTCTTTGATATAAAGTTCTCTCTTACACAGATATGAGTGCCTCTGGATTTGTTTCCCTTCACCTATTGTCCTACTATTCTTCCCCTGATTTGTCAGGGGTGGTGGTGGTATTCTTCTCTCATTGCTGTACATTCCCCCTTCCCTCCCCTCTTCCACTCCACCTCCCTTTCCCTGTCCTCCTGGAATTTCTTCTTCCATTACTGTTTCTGAGGGGGTTTGTCTTTCCTGAATTCTGTACATTGAAAGCTCTCAGCCACTGCCTGTACACCAATCTAGCAGGAATTGCAAGATTGGACTGTGGTCACAATAGTGGGGGGAGGAAGGATTAAAGAACTTTAAAGAGATCTTGTGCAGCAGATTTACTAAATGGGTGTGTTGTTTGATCTCATGACAGCTGCTTCCATGAGCATCGATTGTGGATCCAAACAAGACAAAATCCTTGCCAACTTCAACCTATGCTCCATTTATCATGATGTTACCTGCGGTCGAGTTGTGAGGATTTATGTTTTCTTTACACAGAGTCATAATCCACACTGAAGGCTGCAATCTTTGGTCTTCATCAGCAAGTGCTTCAAGTCCCCTTCACTTTTAACAAGCAAGATTGTGTCATCTGCATATCACAGGCTATTAAGACGCCTTCTTCCAATTTTGATTCCACATTTTTCTTCATATAATCAGTTGCTCTGATTGCTTAACATACAGCTTGAGTAAGTACGGCGAGAGCAAGCCTGAAGCACAGCTTTCCTGACTTTGAACCAGGCAGTCTGCCCGTGCTCTCTTCCCACAACTGTTTCTTGATCCACGTAGAGGTTCTGCAGGAGCCCACGGAAGGGTTCTGGAATTCCCATTCTTCTCAAGGCTACCTATGGTTTATTATAGTCCACACAGTGGAATGCCTTGGCATAGCCAATGAAACACAAGTAAACATCTTCCTGATAATCTCTGCTTTGAGCTAAGCTCCATCAGACATCAGCAATGCTATCTAGTGTTCCACATCGTCTTCTGAATCTGGCCGGAACCTCTGGCAGTTCCCCATAAATGTATTACTACAACTGTTGTTGATCGTCAGTAAATTTTCACTGGCATGTGTTATTAAAAACATTGTTCTATAATTTGAGCATTCTGTTGGGATACTTTTCTTTGGAATGGGCACAAATATGGATCTATTCTAGTCAGTTGCCTAAGTAGCGCTCTTCCAACTTTCCTAGCGTAGATGGGTAAGTGCTTCCAGGGCTTTATCGCCTTCCTGAAACATTTCCCGGAGCCTTGTTTTGGCTGATGCACTCAGCGCAGGTCGCACTGCTTCCTCCTGGCTCACACACTACCTCCTGGAATGGTGGAAATGTGGTGAGTTCTTCATGGTTCAGTGGCTCTGTGTATTCTTTCCATTTTCTTCGGATGTTTCTTGCATCGTTCAGTATTTTGTCAAGTTCAGATTGAAGTTCAGATTGAAGCTGAAGAATACTAAAACAAGTCCATGAGAGCCAAAATACAATATTGAGTACATCCTACCTAAATTTCAAGAATATCTCAAGAACAAATTTGGCATATTGAACACTAATGACAGAAGGTCTGAAGAGATGTGGGAGGACTTCAACACCACCATTCACGAAGCAAGCAAAAGGTCATTCCAAAGACAGGAACGAGAGAAAAGGTCAAAGTGGATGTCAGAAGAGACTCTGAAATGTGCTCTTAAGTGTAGAGCAGCTGAGGCAGATGAAGGAATGATGACATCAAAGAGCCAGACAGAAATTTTCAAAGGGCAGCTCGAGAAGACAAAGTAAATATTAGAACAAAATGTGCAAAGACCTAAAGTTAGAAAACCAAAAAGAAAGAACACGTGCAGTATATTATAAACTGAAAGACCTAAAGAAAAGAAATTCCAGCCTCAGGTTGCAATATTGATAGATTCTATGGGCAAAAGCAGCTACCTACACATTATCCTGGATTATGGGCTATTGTACAAAAGTTTTTAATTGCCAGAGTGATGCTAACTAAATTGTTTTTTTCTAAACAGGGGGTGGGAAGCTATATATGTTGGGAACCTATGGTCTAGACACCCTGGAAGCTGAAACCTGTCCAGCATCAGAACAAGATGCAAACATCCCCTGACTGATGGGTGTTGGCGGTGCACGAGGTGCAATGGCTGGGAATGGAACCAGGTCTCTTCCACGGACGTCTACTACGGAACAACTGTCTGAAACACGTATTCAAGTCCAAGACAAATTCAACAGAACTCAGAGCAAAGAATGGAAATTAAAAGTCTCCCTCTACCTCATGTCTGTAGTCCTCCACTCCTGCCAGCCACCCGGTCTCCCTTCCTAGCAGGCAAACCCCACTCTCCCTTGGGGCTTGCATGAAGCTCTGCTGTTTGCCTTGGTTTGGGAGTGGGAGGTGGAACTCTTCCTTTTATAGAAACTGCAGGGTTTAAGATCAAAAGCATGGTCCAGCCCCTTGTTAGAAAGTCTTATGGGGATACATTGACACTTCTTTTTGGAATGTCAGGCAAAACTCAGACTTGTCACTTTTACCTTTGACTTTTGACTTCAGCTGAAATTCCAAGACAGGATTCTGACAACCTTTCCAAGCTGAAGGTCTGTGCTGAAGGATTCTGTGTGGCTTCACACCCATTTCACAGCTGGCCCTCTCTCTTCAGTACGAATGTGACACCCCTGAGATAGGACTTCCCTTATGTAAGGCCAATCTGACCGCTCTAATCCCAGCCTAGGGGGACTCCCCGAGTGCCTGATTAGCTAACTGACCATCTTTCTCTAGTTTTAAAGATCTGGGTATCTTAGCCAAACCTACAATCTGAGGTTTTCATTTATCATCTCAATTAATGAAGAGTAAATTACATTATCATGTTTGCTGCTTATTCCTACGAGACAAACAGACTCTCTGTAGGAAAACGTGCCATTGAATAATCCCAGCACCCTATCATTTGTTTTGGTGTCAATTAATTTATAAATCAAATATTTACTTAGAGTTTACCATGTACCTGGCATACGCTGGAAAAATAGTAATAGTGAGGAATAAGACAAAAAACAAGCCAATATACTACACTCACAGCCATCAAGTCAATTCCAATTTATAAAACAGCAGAACTTCCCTGTGGGCTTCGTGGAATGTAACTCTTTATGGGGGTAGAAAGCCTTGTCTTCTGGTAGTTTCAAACTGACCTTGAAGTCGGCAGTCCTACACTTAACCCACTATGCCACCAGAAGGCACCTCTGTGTCTTTCAGTATTGTTAACTCCGGAGGCCAAAACAAACAAACAAACAAGCTACCTGAGGTGGGGCAGTGAGGGAATAAAAATGAGGAGCTGTTACCAAGGGCTCAAGCAGATAGCAAATGTTTTGAAAATGATGATGGCAACAAGTGTACAAATGTGCCTGACACAATGGATGGATGTATGCATGGTGATAAGAGCTGTATGAGTGCCCAATAAAATGATTTTTTAAAAAGAAATACAAACCAAACTCAAGTAGAAATAAATTGTTTTGGAAATATTGATGGCAACATATGTATGATTGTGCTTTAATAGTATAGAATGATGGACTGTTATAAGATTTGTAAGAACCCTCAATAAAATGATAAATTAAAAACAAACAAACAAGAGCCGAAAACCTTACTTTATGTTCAGAGATGAGTCTGATACCTTAGGATAAAATTCAGCTTAGTAGTATTTTTAATAGGGAAGCATTTTCAATAACACTGAACATAGCTCGAACTGACAAAAAGATGAACAAGACAGCCTTTGAAGGGGAACGTAACAAAGAGGAATTGCTGAAACCCTGGTGGGGACTGAGCATGATAGTGGGACAGGAGGAAAGTCGAGGGAAATAGAGAAGAGAGCTGGGAGGCAAAGGGCATTTATAGAGGTATAGATAAAGACATGTACCTATGCAAATATATTTATATATGAGGATGGGGAAATAGATCTATGTGCCTATATTAATAGGTTTAGCATTAAGGTAGCAGAGGGACAATGGGCCTCCACTCAAATACTCCCTTAATGCAAGAATACTTTCTTCTATTAAATTGGCATTCTATGATGCTCACCTTCCTGACACAACCGCTGAAGAAAAAGTGGGTGAATAAGCAAATGTGGTGAAGAAAGCTGATGGTGCCCGGCTATCAAAAGATATAGCATCTGGGGTCTTAAAAGCTTGAAGGTAATCAAGTGGCCATCAAGCTCAGAAGCAACAAAGCCCACATGGAAGAACATATCAGCCTGTGTGATCACAAGGTGTGGAAGGGATTGCTGAAGACAAATGGGTGCATAAGTAAATGTGGCGAAGAAAGCTGATGGTGCCCGGCTATCAAAAAATATAGCATCTGGGGTCTTAAAAGCTTGAAGGTAAACAAGTGGCCATCAAGCTCAGAAGCAACAAAGCCCACATGGAAGAAGCACACCAGTCTATGTGATCACGAGGTATCGAAGGGATCAGGTATAAGGTATCATCAAAACAAAAAAATCTTACCATAGTGAATGATGGGGGGAGTGCGGAGTGGAGACCCAAAGCCCATTTGTAGACCACTGGAGATCCCCTTGCAGAGGGGTCTGGGGAGGAGACGAGCCAGTCAGGGTGCGATGTAGCAACGATGAAGGATACAGCTTTCCTCTAGTTCCTGAGTGCTTCCTCCCCACCCCCACTCATGATCCAAATTCTACCTTGCAAGTCTGGCTGGACCAGAGGATGTACACTGGTACAGATGGGAACTGGAAACACAGAGAATCCAGGGTGGATGATCCCATAAGGACCAGTGGTGTGAGTGGAGATACTGGGAGGTTAGAGGGAGAGTGGGTTGGAAAAAGGGAACCTATTATAAGGAACTATATGTGACCCCCTCCCTGGGGGACGGACAACAGAAAATTGGGTGAAGGGAAACGTCGGACAGGGAAAGATATAACAAAATAATAATTTATAAATTATCAAGGGCTCATGAAGGAGGGGGGAGCAGGGAGGGAGTGGAAAAATGAGAACCTAATGCCGGGGGATTAAGTGGAGAGGAAATGTCTTGGGAATGATGAGGGCAATTAATGTACAAATGTGCTTTACACAACTGATGTATGTATGGAATGTGATAAGAGTTGTATGAGCCCCTAATAAAACGATTTAAAAAAAAAGAAATACATTCAGAATCCCCCTGATAGACAAAGATGGTGCTGCCTTTCTTCCCTTGGAAGAGTCATCAGCACAGACCACTCACCAGGAAAGAGAGCATGTTTGGAAGAGGGCAGGCACAAATGAAGGCAACCCTTCATGAGATGGACCAACATACTAGCCAAGACAAGGGACTCAAACAGCACTATGGTCATGCAGATGATGCTGGATGGGCAACAAGTCCTTCTGTGTTCCCATAAGGTCCCCATCAGTCAGAGCCGGCTTGATGGCAACAACAAAACTGAAATATTTTTGAAAAGTCAATGCTATCCACGAACACGGTAAATACAAATGGTACAAAAGGAACAGAGATAAGCAAATCTCTCTTCCCTTATCTTCCCACCCTCCTCTCGATCTCCAATTCCCTCCCCCAGACTTGTTGGCACTGGAAGTTTAGGCCTGTGGCCTTCATGAGGCTCCTGGCCAACTCTCCTTTCTCAGCCGAAACCTAAGTGCTCAGATGAGAGCATTCTGACTTGCTGAACGAGAGAACATGGAAGAAGGAGAAAAAGTGCCCTAGAAATGGCTTTAAAGTTCACTCATTCGACTAGTTGTGGGGGACCAGCCTCTCTATAATCAAATGAGTCCCAGGCCCAGTGTGTAGTTGAGGGGTAAATTAAAGAGACATCAGACAAGATACAGCATGCAAGGGCTCCCCTCTCCATGATGACCGGAACCAGAATGAGTGAGTCACTGAAGGGAAGAAATTAAGAGACAGACAAAAATTTTGGGGTGCTCACCTCCACCACGACTTCAGGAGTCAGGTCCATGCAGAGAGCGAGAGAGAGTTTCAGGAGTGTTTGGGCCGGGTCCGGACCATGCAGCCGCCTCCCCCAGCTCTCCTGAAAGATGGTCTGCTGGACTGTGCGGCCCCTTCCTCTCCCCGCCGCTCAAGGCCAGAGCTGGACTGTGC
>NW_022111372.1:22870542-22882434 GCF_000313985.2 Echinops telfairi
CACCCCCCGGGAGCTCCCAATAAAATCTTTCTCAACTTCACATTCCTGGCTGCATTCTACCTCTGCTCTGCGCCTCCGTTTTCCACCTCTAAAGGCATTTATAAAATCTCAGTACGCAGGGCGCAGTAAGCACATGTATGCATCAGGAAGGGGTTGTACAAGAGGCATACGCATAGTAGGAGGGGGACCAGCTAGGGTCTTTACACGAAGCAGGGAGGGATTGTACTAAAGGCATCCATGTGACAGGAAAGCACATACATAACAAGATTGGCGGGCTCTAGAGTCAAGACGGCAACCTAACCTTGGTCATCCCTGAGTTGGCTTCACCCTAGGTGTCTTTGAGCTCTTCTCCAAGGGAACAATCATTATCCTTATCAGAAGCCGCGGGTCTTACTTAGGGTGGGGCAGACAGTAGGGTCTGATTGCTTCTGATGGCTGAGAACCTGCAGGCAGATAGCCTTCCAGCAGCTGGACTTCAAGTTCATAAAGCAGCAGCCATGTGCTTGCAAGTAGCACCTTAACATTGGCATTATGATGGGGGGACATTAAGGGAAATAATTTTTGCTTAAGAGAATGTGAGTGGGATGCATCTCCAACCCACAAATGTCAATGTTCCCTCCTTGGGGTCCCTGGCCCCCTGGGCTCCTTAATGTGTGAATGTTGAGAGTTGGCCCACATCTACTCTCTTCCCAGTTCTGTTTCCCATAGTTAGCTGCTTGTGGTAGCGAAGATAGTTAATCCTTCCTGGGTACTTATTGTCAGACAGTGAGGCAGTTGTTTGGGACACATCAGTGAGCAAAGCACATAAAAATGCTTATGCTCGTGAGAGCTTAGATTCTAATAAAGGAGGAGAGAGTTAAAAATCCACAAGATAAGCAAATTATAGGGATTAGCAACTCTTTCCTCTGGGGGTGGAAAGCAGACTGTACCTGGTTGAAAATGAGGGCAGAAAGTATCCTCTTCCCTCAATGTTCTTAATTACAAATCACACAACGTCCTTAGTCCTCTGCAATTCCAGGGCCTTGGCACCACCGACTGTCTTATTTGAATAGGATCCTGGAAGCATGTACCCATGAAACATCTGTCTGTTGGACTGTGGTGGCTTGTATGCTGCTGGGAAGCTGGAAGTCATCTCGCCATCATTTCAAATACCAGTAAGGTCATCCATGGGGAACAGATGTCATTGTGGTTTCCAGACTAAGGGAGATTAAGAAGAAAGGCCTGACACTCTTCTTCCATATGTTAGCCAATAAGAATTCCATGGCTCACAGCAGAATATCATCCAATATAGTGCTGGGACATGAGCCCTCTCGGTTGGAAGGCCCTCAAACACGAAGTGGTTGCAACAGTGGGCTCATGATGTTGGTGCCATTCATTTGCACATGGGGTCACCATGAATTGGAGTTAACCCAACAGCAACTGAACAAAAACATGAATGCTTGATTCAACAAAAATAAAACCAATTCCATGACACAGGAATTCCCGTGAATTACCAATATTACATCTTACAACAGTGCTATGCACCACCAGTTCCAGACAAGGAGTCTACCTTGATTTCTTGTAAGACATCTCATGGCCAGTGGGCTGGGACCCCAGAGATAAAGGGAGAAAGAGGGCCCTTTGGACTCAGGGAGCCGTCTTCTGTTGATGTGAATCAGGACAAAAGCATTCACCTCTTTTCCACTATCTTTAATTGCAAACTAAATGGTTCTGTGTTGACAAGAGAGAGTCAGGCTGGACAGGCAGTCTGCTGGAAATAACCATTTATTATCCAAAATGAAGTACATTCATTTAACAAAAGGAAAGAGTGTTTTACCTTTCCATAAACTTATATCGAGTGAGACTCACTCACATAATTTCATACACAGCTCTTTTCTAAGGGTACCATTAAATATGTATTCACTCACTCCTCGCTTATCAACAGTTAGCTTCCAAAGACCAGGTTGTTACCTGAAAATCAGTGTTATGCAAACACGGAGGATGAACACATTGGATCATACAACGGCGGGTGATTACATCATTATGTAATGCTGAATTACATCATCATATAACTGCCAAAATCACCGTGATCCTAGCCTAACCAAGCTGACACAGAACTTTAACCATCACAGCCAGTGATCCTCTCGTCTCCCACCTTGGCATTCATCACTGTCAGATGTACATTGTCAACGCAAAAAATGGCCAGATGCAATATTTTTAAACTACTACTGTGTGTTAGGTTGGGTTCTCCAGAGAAGCAACACCAGTGACGCTTGTATGTGTTGTGTGTAGAAAGAGATTTTGATCAAGAAGTGGCTTATAGTTGTAGAAACAGGTAATGATCCATCAGGCCTCTCCTGACTTGTGGAAGCTGATGAACAGGAAGCAGGATGACAAAGCAAAGACAGCACAGGGCACAGGGTGGTGGATGCAGAGGCCCCAAGTTGGCCGAATGAATCCACTGTTGGTGGTCTGCTGGTGGCTCCTGGGATCAGCAGGTGATGCAACGGAAGATCATGGAACCAGACTCCAGATCCAGCTCTGGTAGAAGACCGAGGGCCAAAAAGGAGTTCACTCTGCTCGGTCTCTCACTCTTACTCAAAAAGGCTTATGACACCAAGACGGTGCCATCAGACTACAGCACAGTTGATAGGCTGAGCACCACCCCACCCCTTACCCAGAAGTGTCTGGTTGGCACAATTCCTAACCACCACATATTGTAAATGGGAAGTGTTGGATAATGAGCTAGTGGGTAAGTGAGGAGTAGTGATAGACTGATGGCGCAATGGTAGAATTCTCATGTTCCGTGCAGAAGGACAAGGTTCAATCCCCAGGTGATGCACTTCCTGTGCAGAGGTACCTCTTGCCGGCCAGTGGGAGTTTGTATGCTGCTGAGCGCGTTTCAGTGGAGCTTCCAGACGGAGAGGGGACCACGGTGATCTACTTCAGAAAGTCAGATCCACGCATGATTGAGTAGATGGCAAAAGGCCAGGCAGCACTTGGTTCCCTTACGTAGGGGGTAACCATGCTAACTAGATGCCAGCTGCCAGTAAAGCACCTACCACTCACAATACGTGTGTGTTTGCCGAAAACGTCACATCATCTTCTTAGGCGCTCCTCATACCCCCATTGCAGCTGCAGCACAGACTTGTAACACTGAGAAGCCGATACATCTTCATTGTAGAGATTCCATTTCACGCAAGCTGTTGTTTCACGATTATGTAAAAGATTAAATTCCCTTCAACTGAGAGAACAAAAACCGGGCGGGGAGGGGGGTGGCGGGGAGGACATGGACCTAAAAGAATAAGCACTTCAAGAGTCTAAAATGGATTACATTTTAAATAAATAAATAAGGCCAGCAGTGCAACAGGGCATAGGCCAAACAAAACACCGCAAACAAGTAATTTGTGGACTTACACAGTTAATCAACAAAGAAAATGGGCTCCTTCGCATGCATGAGCAAAGAAGTGGCAATTAAATCATGAAATTTTATTTTTGATGTCTCAAAATGGTAGATTAAAAACTCTGGTGCTCAAAGTATTAGAAACCATACACTCTGAAATCAAAGGAGGGATCGGTATCTGAGCCTGAATTGTGAGAATGCAGTTTGCAGAAGGCTCTGGATGAGAGTGGAGCCCAAGATTCATTTGCGGAAACACTCAGGAAACAGGCCTCTGGGGAACTCTCTGTGCACAACTGAAGGAGGGGAGGAAAGAGGTTACTAAACAGAACGCATTGGAGAAACGAGTGTAGAAGCTCAAAGGCATAAACCTGACTTCAACAGTTAACAGCTTGTCAGGTTTCAACATTCTCTGTATTTTTGCTCATTTATATTAGGATGTATTTCAGAGGTGTTATGTCACCGGAGGGCACTCTCTTGAAGTGGTGTTATATGTTTTTCAGTGTATGAAACTCAGGACTGATGAACCTATAGGGACAGCAGGCAGAATTAGGGTTTGGGGGCGGCGGGGTACAGTGGTGGCAGGGCGTGGTGGTGTAAAAAGCGATGTAAGGAGTCCAGGAAGAAAAAGGTTTGGAAACAGACGGTGGTAGCAATTGTACAGTTCTGCTTGAGGTGATTAAACTGTGGAATGATATATATATATATATATATATATATATATATATATATATAAACTCCCAATTAATTAAAATAAAACATATTTGTTCTGACAAAAAAAAAAAGGTAAAAGACTGGTGTTGCGGTTGCTGTGTCACGAGCCGATGCATGGCCTCGCTCGCACGGCTTGCTCACTCACTCGGTGCTTCCCTGTCTGCACTTGTCTCCTCTCTCTACAAGAACAGTGCATTCTGGGGACCCAGGCCTAGCGCACTGGCTGCTGCTGGTGCTGCTCCCAGAGGAACTGGGAAGGTACACCCCACCCACCACCCAGAAGGAAACCCCGCAGAGTCCCCACCAGAGATCCACATGCTCCCCCACCTGTTCCCTGCCCCGTTCCCAGTGTGGCCCGCTTCTGTAGAGCGGCACCGTGGGAGGAACTATGTCTGTCCTGACCTTGGTGTTGAAGACAGTATAGATGTTACTGAAAAATCCAAACTGAATATTGAATTGCCTTTGAGGAAGTGATCACCTTAAGCATTTCAATGGAATTTATCCTGTTTTCACTGTTATTGATCCCAATGATTTCCAGCATCAACGAACAGGACAGATCAGTCTTAGACTGTTTTTGAAAAGGAGAATCTAACCAACCATGATGAAGGTTTATAAAAGAAAGGGCAAAGTGGATTTGGCTTCGTATGGACTTCCATGATGATTCAGATGAAGACCTGTCCAATTTTGACCCTGCGCTGATGAGCCGCATGAGGAAGTTGTGTCCATTTCCCAGCAGAAATCAACGGAACATAAGACAGCCATGAGGGGAAAATGCCCCATCTCCAGTAAGAAATGCTATTGCCACAGAGATTTGGGGGAAGGAAAAGGAACTTCTCTGCAAGATTTCATAGCTGAAAGAATTCCCGAATTGATTGCTCGACAGGCGGATGCTGCATTTGCTTTCTTAAACTCATTTTCAAACTGTTAGATTTTTAAAAGGTGTCACTTAGGGTCACTATGTACCATTGGAAGGCAGATCATTTTAAGTCAACTCAGGCTGAGTTATGCATAAATATTGCTCAGACTTCCAAGAAAACCTTGAGGTCTTAAGCAATTGATACAACAGCTGGAATAAGCAAACCATTTCAGCAGACTCTCCATGACTCCTGACCTAGATCGGACGTGATAGAAAGCCTCAGCTTAGGGAAGACTCACTGCCATTGAGTCGGTTCTAACTGCCGGGCCCACAGGACAGGTGAGAAGTGCCCTGTGGGTTTCTGAGACACTAGCTTTTTCTTCCTTTCTTTCTGGTTTTATTATTATTTTGGTCTTTAAACAACACGCAATTATTACCTCAAAGTTTATTGGGTGGCTTTGCTGGAACCACGTGGCTCAGAGTCTTGAATAACATTGCGGTCAGTCTGCTGGGGTTGTGGTCTCATCTGAAGGCTTGATTGGCTGAAAGCACATTCTATCACTATAGCAGTTTATTAGGAGGTGGATAGGTTACCACAGTCAGGATCAGCAAACAGCGAGGATGCAGTCACTGGTCCACAGCAACACCTCTCCTCAGCCTCTCAGCCACGATGTAGACCCATGGCCTTTGCCTCCACGGGCCAGGGAGCTAGCCTGTCGCTCCACCTCAGGAGATTGTAACTCTTTATGGGAGTTGAAAGTGTCATTTTTTTCTCCCACAGAGTGGCTGGTGGTTTCAAACTACTGACCTTAGGGTTAGCAGGCCAAGGTGTCACCACAAAGCCACCGGGACTCAATTTTAGATTGTAGAACTTGGGCTCCACGTGGCTGAAATACATCGGCTGGCTTTGGAACCTGGTGAGCCATGGTTCCTCTGCTGCGTCTTCAGGGTTGTTCCACTGAAGCTCTCTTTTTCAAGAAATCCGCTTCCATCATTCTCTGTGAGGGATCGCTAGTCAGTGTTCCAAATGTGTCTCAGCTGAAATAGTGAGTGCCTTAGTTTAAGTGGGCTTGTTTTTCCTTTTTAATACAAGACCATTAATTGCACAACTGAACGTTGAAGTCCGTAAGATGAACTGGATACCGCAGCGGCTGCCCTAGGACTTATTCCTTCACGGAATCCAGGCCTGAGTCTGCGGTGGACAACTCGTAGGTTCTCATCCGGCGCTATTTCCTCTTTCAACATTAGCTCTCCGGTCACACTTTCTCTTGTGCTTGGCAGGGGTCGCCCGATTCATCACAGTTGCAAAATGAGTTATGAGGTAGCAACAAAAATAATGTTATGGTTGGAGGTCACCACACAATGAGGAACGATATGAAAGGGTTGCGGCATGAGGAAGGTTGAGAACCACGGCTCTAGGCAGTCCTTCATTTTACAGAGAGAGACTGCGATCTACACCCAACCCTAGATCATATGGCTAATTCAAGGGATCTCTTTTCACTATAACACGTGCACACAAAGAATAAATTATTGAATCAACATCCTCCCTCCTAACACACATTTTGTCACAATTAAACCTCCCTGGAAATTGAAAAACACCATTTGCTCTTTGAAAAATCCATTGTATCAACAATATTTCGGGAACGTTTGTATCTTAAAAAACAAATATAAACAACAAGGACATTCTATACCTACTCTCGAACCCACTTATTAAGAACCACTTTCACCCTGTTGAACGGGTTTAACTGGCTTCCCGTGGTAAAATTGGATTGGACTTGTCATTTCAAACCAGCTCAGAATGTCTATTCTTCTGCAAATGAAGATCTTCCAAGATGACAGCTATCTCCCCCGTTCCATGTGCAGTTATTGCAGATGTAACAGGGTCTCTGCTGATTCAAACCCGGGCTCATTGTCCAGAGTAATTGAAAGATCCCTTCTAGGCTTAATGTGTTTCTAAACCCTGCTATCCTGTATGTCACTGAGAGGTTAACTCAAATGCACCTGTTCCCCCAAATCAGAAGGGAAACAGGAACTCTGATGAAGTGGAATCTGGAGGGGGAGAAAAGTTATTTTATGAGTATGAGAAGACCAACTTTACTACAGAGGCCTTCGGACTTAGCAAGTGCTTTGTTTGAACCAGGACACATGGGAATCTTATGTTAGTTACTCCAGTCATGCTGAACATGCAGAATTAGAATCATTAGATAAAAACAAATGATGAGATGTACTTTTAGATTTTAAAACACATGTGGTATGGTTGAAGAGACGCTGGCTCTGAAATCAGAAGACCCAGATTCACATCTGGGTTTAACCACTTCTCAACTATGACCTTCCTGAGTTGTAATGCCCTCTTTATAAAACAGGGATGGTACGTGCTTGGCTGCCTGTGAGTACACAGAGAAATAACAGGATGTGAAAGAGAGTCCTGGCTTCGACTCTGGGCACCAAGGAAAAGGCACACATACGAAGGAGAAACTAGCCCGAGACCATAAGAGCTACAGCAACAGAAACTCTGTTGCCATTGAGCTGATTCCACTTTATGGGCGCTCCATACCAGGGGGCTTCAAAACGTCTGGGGGAAAATTCCATTCTATGTTAATTCTGGTTTTCCATGGACCTTTGGAGACTCTCTTGTGTGTGTCGGAGTAGAACAGTGCTCCACTGGGTGGTGTTGTATGGTTACTGGCACCGGCCCGACCTCGACAATAAGACGGTGGGTGTCTTACCTTACCGCCCTCGTCAGTTCCCCTGGAGCCCTGGGGTGTCAGGGATGACGAGCCGGGCTGCTCACCACGGGTTGGCAGTTCAAATGTGTCAGCCACTCCCCAAGAGAAAATCCCGACTTATGTTTCCTTCTGTAAAGACCTGTCGTCTCAGACATCCTGCAGAGGCTCATGGGGAGTTGGACCAGACTCGATGGCAGGGCCTTGGGCGCAGGAACAAGCAAAGGGTGATTTCCCCTTCGGGTTCCAGCTAGTGTGCTTTGAAGGGCAAAGGAAGAATCACCATCGCATAAAGCGTAGCCAGTGAAAGAGTGTGTTGCCTCGCTGAAATAGTGCACCGGAGAAAAGGGCTCCAAGCGCGTCAATGAATGAGCTGGGAGATGACGCCTTTGCTGTACCATTTCTGGCACACCGGGATCATTTTAACCCCTCCACCCCTCCTTGCCTGTAAGATGGATGAAGCCAGTAGAACACGGCACAAAAGAAGCCAGAAGTAACTTCTCTTTGTCTCGATTAGAAACAAAGAAACATTTCCCAGAAGCCTCCGAGTGACCTCTCAGTGTGTCTCATGGAACAGGATTTTTTTGGATCTCAGGTTCGCCCCTAACCCTAGCACTGTTGAGCAGAATGCGGCGACTGGGTTAAACCATCAAGATTCCCTCTAGTCACCGAGGTTAGGACAGACCCCGGAATGAAATTTGGATTCTGTCGGTTTGGGCCAAACAAAGAAACAAACCACCGAACCACTGCTGCCGAGTTGATTCTGACTCACAGCCTCGCGGCAGGCAGAGCCGAGCTGCCCCAGAAGGTTTCTGGGGCTGTAAATCTTTATCGAAGCACACTGTGTCCCATCTTTCTCTCTTGGAGGGATTATGGGCTTGAACTGCATAGTTTTTTGGCTCAACGTCTGAGCCACTGTGTCATGGAAGAAGGGAAAATGGCTGTGGGATAGGACAACACCCGAGTCCGTGGCAACTGGAAACCCTGTGTAATTGTACGTAGGTTGAAAGAGAGGGTCCACTTCAACTTTCCTACCTAAGATACCTAATTAGACACCCCAAATTAGCCTTGTCCAAAATGGAGCTCCTGATCTTTTCTCTTAAACCTGCTCTACCCACAGTCTTCTGGACCAGCTTATTCAATAGCAACCCATCCATTGGACCCAAACCTTAGAGCCATTCTAGATTCTTCTCTTTTGACACTCGATGTCTAAGTATCCTCATTGTCTTCAAAATATACCCACACCTGATGATTTTCACCGTGTTCACTGCCACTACTCTGGTCCATTCCGCCGTCAGCTCTCGGCAGGATGGTTTCAACAGCTGCCTACCTGCTCTCACTCGGTTCCTTGCCCTCCTCCACTTTGTTCTCAACATGGCAGGCAGAATGTTCCATGCCTGCTCGCCTCTCTCTCTGGAAAAAAAGCCAAAGTCCTTAGAGAGAGGCTTCTCAGGCCTCAGCCCCTGACTGTTCTCCCTTCTCGTCACTGATATGCAGGGACTGAGAAGCTGGATTATAAGAAGAATGCAGCATCAGGCTTGGAGGAAGGCTATTACACCTGCGATATGCAGACGATGCAACCTTGCTCGCTGAAAGTGAGGAGGACTTGAAGCGCTTGCTGAAGAGGATGAAGCCCTGCAGCCTTCAGTGTGGATTACAACTCATCGTCAAGAAGACCCAAATCCTCATAACTGGACCAACAGGTGGCATCATGATACACGGAGACAAGGTTGAAGTGGTCAAGGATTTTTGTCTTTCTTGGCTCCACAATCAATGTCCATGGAAACAGGAGCCAAGAGACCAAAAGACGCATTGCATTGGGTAAATCTGCTGCACAAGGCCGCTTTAGAGTGTTGAAAAGCAGGAAGGTTGCTTTGAGGACTAAAGTGCACTGACTCATGCCAGGAGTGTTTTCAGTGGCCTCGTATGCAGCTGAAAGCTGGACCCTGAGTAAGGATGACTGAGAGGAATCAATTCATTTAAAGTATGGTGCTGGTGAAGAACATTGAAGTATCGCTAACTGTCGAAAGAACAAACAACTCTGTCTCGGAAGAAGTGAAGGAAGCAAGAATGTATCACACCCTTTGGTCATGTCGTCAGGAGAGACCAGTCCCTGGAGAAGGCCATCCTGCTTGGTAAGCTGGAGGGTCCGTGAAAAAGAGGATGTCCCTCAAGGAGATGGCCTGACACAGTGGCTGCCAAATTTGACTCACGCGTAGAAACAATTGGGAGGATGGCACAGGATAGGGTTGCTATGGGTCGGAACTGACTTCGTGGCACCTACCAACAACAATAACAACAACATGCAGGGACAGGTGGATTTATGTTGGGAGGAAAAAGAAAATAGTTAAGTGTTGAGCCCAGGAGTGGAGTGGAAGAGGTTGAGGCATGGGTGAAGGGAGTCTTTTGTCTGCGAGTTTGTTGTCTTCTAGGCTGGATGTTAACATCTCTGGCCAGGAAAGTGACCAAAATGGATCCTGAGATTTGGGACAAGAAGTATTGGCCAAGAACTTACAAAAGAATTTAACACAGGATCTGTAAGAGACCAAGTATGGAGTGACATGAGGTCAGGAAACAATGTGTGGCAGGGGCTGGGGAAGGCTAGTCTCATGGACTCTGCATAAAACCCAGCCATGCCCTGGGACCAGAGAGTCAGAGGCAGCATCCTTGACATGGAACGGGGTGTCCTGTCCTGGGATGGGAAGTGGTGGAGGTGAAACGTCTGCAGGTAGTTTTGTGGATAACAGATGGAACAAGAAGCAAAAGTAGAAGAGGAACAATGAGTCCGATATCAACTGAAGGCTGTAGCTGACTTTCTGGTTTGTGGGCACCTGTGAGCGTTCACTTTGGGCATGCCAGAGATCACTATGGGGACCTATCCATGAGAAGAAGGACTGATGGGGGCTTGTGTCATGAGGAACATGCAACCTTCCTTTAGTGTGTTGCTACAGACTGGCGGGCTTGTTGGGATTACCTATGGGTAATGCTGGATATTTATAATGCAGTGCTGTTTTGAAACCATTAAATCATTGCATTTTTTGTTTCCCTCTTAAATTATGTTTCCTGGAAGTATCTGTTATCCAAATTTAAGCCACAAACCTTTTGTCCCCGGAAAGGAGAGTTTGTGTGCCACTAGAACAAAGAAGTAACATTCTTGACTCTGTAGCATAGGGTGACTATACATTTCTATTTGCTTATGGTTGTTAATTACATTTTACTTATTGTTCTGGTATTATTACTAAGATCAGTCAATTCTCCCTCAAAAGTGGACAAGAAGTATAATTACCTTAGAATATAATAGTTCTTGTGGTAGTTACATAATCTGATGTCAATTTGAGGATTCAGAGTGAAGGGTGGAGTCTAGCCTGTCAATTAGGTCACAGCTTGACCTCATTTGGAGGCGCTAAGGAGGTAAATAGCCCCCTGGAGGCCGGACACATGCTCACTCCCTGCGAGACATCCCTGTGGAGAAGACACATGGAAAGAGGCTGATGGAGCAAGACCTCTGGAGCTGGAGGAGCCATGTGGAGAGCCCTGCCAACGCTGAGATGCTTGCTTACACAGCCACTGGATCCACAAAACTTCCCACCCACTGGCCTGTGATCTTCCTGCATTCAGCATCATTGCATGTGTCTCTTTGGGTTTCCTGTAGCTGCAAATCTTCATGAGAGCAGAAAGCCTGATCCTTCTCCCACTGAGCAGCTGGCAGGTTTGAACTGCTGACCTTGTGGTTAGCAGCCCAACATGTAATCCACTAAGCCACCAGGGCTCCCAGGACCCATTAGATGTTTATTATTCTAATAAGCCATGTGAGTATAAGAACAGTTTAATAGGTAGTATATGGCATATATTATTAATATATAATTGATTTATATTAATTTATAATTAATATATAATTGATTTAGCAGTTCTTATAGTCCACATGGCATAAAGAACTATTAACAAGACTATTAAATATTCATCTCTCAATCACAGCATGCAAACTTTTAATCCTAGATTGTTCATGTCTGCCTACTAATAAGTCAAATGAAAAATTAATACTTTTCCTTCTCTTTCAAAAATGCCACAAAAAACTCCTGATGCCATGATAACATTTTTACAGAATTTCTTCCCCAAGAATAGTTTTAGGCAGGCCTGTCTGGATAGGACAGGCTGGATGAACAATCTGGAGGAGAAAACAACGGGACTGACAGTTCCGGGGGGACATGGGAGAGGGGGAG
>NW_022111372.1:22883806-22889013 GCF_000313985.2 Echinops telfairi
TGGATTGGGATAACAGTTGTATGAGCCCCTAATAAAATGTTAAAAAAAAAAAAAAAAGAATAGTTTTAGGATTCTGTTATTTACTTGCATTAGGTACTTACTTATATGTGCAGATGAGAGCTAGCTAATTCACTTGTTAGAATGGCTCCAGTTTTGTTTTCCAGTTTTTGGGATATTTCTAAATATAGAAATGTACACATCTCTGTACTTAGCTGCTTCTGCATGTCGTTTAGTTCTGACTTTTATAATTTTAATATAAATTTATTAATTCTGATTTTTCTATAATTCATATGAACAACATGATGCATCAGGAGGACCTTGGAGCAAAGGGCTCAAGGACTCTGTGACGTGTGACCATGACGAAAAGAAAACTACACAGATCTATCGAGGATGCTGACAAGACATCACCTTGGGTCACCGAAGAAAAGATCATTTCAAGAAAGAGAAAGATGGGATATAAGGGAAAGATAGGAGAATAAAGTATGGGAAGGGAGAACAAAAAATTATATAGATGTGAATGTGGGGGGAAGGGCGGAGTGGAGAACTAAAGTCCATCTGTAGACAGTTGGACATCCCCCTACAGAAGGGTCATAAAGAACAGACGAGCCAGTCAGGGTGTGGTATAGCACCGACGAAGCATATAACTTTTTCTCTAGTTCTTTAATGTTTCCTTTCCCCACTATCATGACCCCCAATTCCACCTTACAAATCGGGCTAGACCAGAGCATGTGCACTGGTATGGATAAGAGCTGCAAACACAGGGAATCCAGGACAGATAAACCCCTCAGGACCAATAATGAGAGTAGCAATACAAGGAGGGGAAAGGGAAGGTGGGGGGAGTAAGGGAGAACCGATCACCATGATTAACATATAACCCCCTCCCAGGGGCACAGACAACAGAAAAGTGGGTGAAGGGAGACAGAGGTCAGTGTAAGACACGGAAAAAAAAAAAGATAAATTATCAAGGGTTAAAAAAAAAATTATCAGGGGTTTGTGAGGGAGGGAGGGTGGAGGAGGGAGGGGGAAATGAGGAGCTGATACCAACGGCTCAAGCAGAAAGAAAAGATTTTGAGGCTGATGGCAACAAAGGTACAAACGTGCTTGACACAATGGATGGATGTATAGATTGTGATGAGTTGTACAAGCCCCCAATAAAAAGATTTTTAAAAAAAGTATGGGAAGGGAGGAGGAGGAAGAGGAGTGTAGGGAAAAGAATGGAAACACAGGGCTGCAATTTCTGTCTACCTCCTAACTCACTTCTTAGCCACTGAAACGCCTCAAACCTAGCTAACATCGAGTCGATGGCACATCGTTGCCCCCCATGCGTTACAGAATCGACTACACAGTAAGGTTTTCTCGGCTGTGGAAGATGGTTTTGGCTCCCTACCTTTCTCTTTCCCCCACACCTGGCCCCATACCCTTGTGGGAAGGAACTGTGGACCAGCTGAAGGGTATACACTGGTGGCACAGCCCAGGCCCTGAAAGTGGGCAAAGGACTGTTTGGGCAGGAAATCCAGGGTCCTGGGCAGTGGATGCATGCTCCTGAGCAAGGATTTGCAAAGTGGGAGGGGAGGCATTTTGTGGTAGTTATATAATCGTTTGTCGGTTTGATGATTAAGAGTGTAGGGGTGGAGTCTAGCCTATCAATCAAATCATAGCCAATGAGGTCTCTGTGTGGGCATGGCCTTCTCCTGAGAATTCTGGGAACTCCAGACCTTGGAGGCAGGAAACAGGCTCTCTGTTCACTCCCTGAGAGACACTGCAGCTGACAAGACACATGGAATTAGGCTAGTGCCTACAGCTGGAGAAGCCACATGGGCCTACCCAGATGCAACCAGACCTCTGAAGCCAGAGAAGCCACGTAGAGACCCCGCCAGCACTGGGGTGCTTACACCGCCACTGAATCCAAAGCCTTTCTACCCACTGGCCTGTGATCGTCCTGCATTCAGCGTCATTGCATGTGTTTCATGGCTCTGAAGAGGACTTTATAGATTAGTATCAGATATATGGGCTAATATCGGACTTATGGGCTTGATCTGGACTGCGCTGGGACATTTTTAAAAATCATTTTATTAGGGGCTCATACAACTCTTATCACAATCCATACATACATCAATTGTGTAAAGCACATTTGTACATTCATTGCAACTACCACACCAAGGATGCTGTTAAGAAGCTTACAATGCACAAGACAGCTCAAGGAATTACCTAGACTAAAACGGCAGTAGCTTGATGCTGAGATACCTTGCATAAGAGATATATATATATCCATATATATATTTACACACACATACACACATATCTATATCTACAAACAAAGGAGAGGCAAGTGGTAAAGTGTTGGATTACTAGGCAAAATGCTGGTGGTTCAAACTCAATCTGCTTCCAAAGGTCACCATCTGGAAAGTCCTGTGGAACAGTCCACAATGAGAACGGAATCTATGGCAACTAACAAGAATAATCCTGTCCTAAAAGAGGAATGAATGCAGGTTCTGGGTAGGAACACCTTTGTGGCCCTATAGCCTCTTTCCCCATGGGGGATGCAGTCTGTGGAGGGCCAGTGGAGGGAGGGTCTTCGTGTTAGGCTGGGATTTGAGAGAGACAAAACCACTCCTCTATGTATAATATAGAAATGTGTATCAAGCAACTGCCCACACAGCTGCAGAGCAGCAGGCTCACTTGGGCTCAAGTCTGTGGGTCAGATGCCAAGCTTAAAGCCCTTCCCAGCTCACATGGCTGCCGATGCTGGGGAGCCAGGAAGCTGGAAGACAAACCAGGAGGCAGGAAAGTGAAGCAGGATGTGGGAAGACCACAGACCAGTAGAGTCGAGCGGATCCAATATTGGTAGGCAACATAGCAGGCCTCTGACAGCTCTAAGGTCTGGCAAGTCACAAGGCAAGCTGCTGGCCCAAGACCCAGATGCCCCAGATGCAGGACCCAGGCCAACAGGAAGAAGAAGTGGGAGAGCTAGTTCTCCACAATATCTATTTGTAGATATGAAGTGTGCCACATCCCCAAAGAGGCCTCATCAGGCGATGACCTGCCTCTTACGGAGGATACCTCACTCTCAAACTACTGAGCATCCTGGCTGAACCAAGTTGACACAAAACCCAACTCTAAAGTGTGGGCCCAGGGACTGGGATCCTTTTCCAGGTTTAACGGTGGGACTAGAATGAACCTCAGAGGTCCTCTAATGCTGCCACATAGATGGTTGAATCCCATACGAGGACTGTCTGGACTTCCTGAGAAAACAGGAAATTCCCAGATTACAAATGAGTGTATCTTTACGTTAAATTTGTAGATAAATCGGGACAGGTACATACAATTCTTAGCCTTATTTTAGTGCAAGAAGGAGTCCTAATGGTGCACTGGTTAAACACTCAGGTACTAACCCAAAGATTCAGCAATTTCAAACCTCAGCAGCTCTGAGGGAGAGAGATGGGCCCATCTGTTTCCATTGAGAATTCAGCTTTGGAAACCATTTGAGGAAATCCTACTCTGTCCTATAAGGTCCCTGTGAGTTGGAATTGACTGGATGGCAGTGGGTTTGGCTTGGTTTTGGTTTAGTGCAAAGGGAGTACTGTACACACAGTAGTTAAAGTATTCAACTGCTAACCAGTAACAGGGACTTATGCTATTGCCAGAGGACCAACCCCTGTTCCACGGCAGTTTTCATATCACGGGCTGCTTTGGCAGCAAGTTCTTACATCAAACTGTAATCTGCGTCTGACTTTCTGAACCCCAAAGCAACTTTAGTCTTGGGCAAAGGCCACTTGGCAAGTATTTGGAAGTTTATATAATGGCCTAGCATATTCTAGTTATCTGCTACGAAAATGCTAAAAGCCTCAACCCACAAAACGACAAGCAGGTACAAGCAGTGTCCTAGAGGATAATAAAATATGTGGAACATGGGTCTCTGGTAGAGGAGACGTTGTAGTATAAGGTTCTGTATTACTGAATAAATACATGAAAAGGTAGCTTAGTTGGGGCTGGAGCAGCCTCTGCTCTTGTCTCACCCTGAGCTTATGTATAAGGATCCAGTATTCTTCAAAACAAAATCCTCCCCACCAAGCATCAGGGGGAAGTTTGGAATTTACTGAAGAAGGTGATGGGGTAGGATTTAAATTGCACGTAGCCATTTCAACAAGCACCCATCTGAAGGCTGACCTCTTTTCCTGTAGGTCCCTTCTTGGCTCTGTATTAGACTTTAAAATGCTGAGCACCAAGTTTACAGAAGCTTGAGAGCCCTGTTGGTGTAGTGATGGTGAGTTGGGCTGCGGTTCCCATAAGGTCAGCAATTCACAGTTTTAGCTTTTCTTAGTGGTAGCAGGTACCTCCAAAGCCAATTGCTACATCTTTTCCCCATAGAATTGGCTGCTGGGTTTGTACTGTCGAACACCTTAACCCCTGTGCCACCAGCAAGCAAATAGAGTTACTTGTTTGGGACCCTGTGCTGAGAACCTCATAGACTTTGATTGATGGAAGATTGATGCCAGGACACATGGCGATCTCCAAGGAATGCTGTGGGCTCACAGATGTTGAAAGAAGACCAGGACTTTCTTTCAGCGCCAACAAAGGAAGCCCTCCTCAAAGACTGGCACGTGAATTCAGACGTCCAGCCTCCTACACAGTGAAATAACGCCATTTCTGTTTGTTTCTAGTGTTCTGTGATAGCAGCACTAGGTAACTAAGAAGACACCATATACACCTTATTTTTACAATTCCACAATTAACACCCCTTGGAAGGGAAAGGCTGTTTCATTCCGTGGTTTTGGTTCCCGGGCATTTTACTGCTACGGCACAGAAGTGATCTACGACCCGTAAGGGCATGATTCCACGCGCCTCGACTAAGCCCCGCCCAGGTCTGGCCGGCCGCTTACGTAAAAACGCTCCTGAGGAGGAACCGTGCGCGCGCAGCTATTGGTCTTTGGCCAGGATGGGCGGGGCTTCGAGACTGGCCTATAAAAGCCCAGCGCGGGGGTCATTTCGGTTTTCCCTGCGTGTCTTTTGCTGCGTACCTCGCTTCGGCCGGCGTCGCGCTCTCTTCGCGTCCTCGGAGCCCGGACGCAAACCATGGCGACCAAGGCCGTGTGCGTGCTCAAAGGCGACGGCCCAGTGCAGGGTACCATCCACTTCGAGCAGAAGGCAAGGACGAGTGCGGAGGCCCGCGGCCGGGCCGCGCAGGCGTGCAACGCCCCTGCGCCCGC
>NW_022111372.1:22889146-22890235 GCF_000313985.2 Echinops telfairi
CCGTGCGCGACTTCCAAGTGCTGAGTCACCGGGCGCTCCCGGGCCGCGGGGTTGGGCCTGGGCGAGGGCGCGGGGGAGGGGGAATACCGGGAAGGAAAGGCCCCGGCCGGGACGTGGCCTCGAGGTCTGCAGGCCCGGGTGGGGACTCCAGTGGTTGTGGCCCTCCCTGCGGGCTCGTTTTCTTGGTCCTGTGGGTCGCACGGACGCTTGTTGCGCAGGCTGGTGGTTGGGGCCGGAGAAGCGGCGTCGGGTTGTCGCCGTCGCATCCTTCCCACTCTGGGTCAGCGGCCTTCAGGTGTGGCCCGCGGGCGCTAAGTCATCCGGGAGCTAGCTCTTGCACAGCCCTCGAGCTTTTGATATTTTTAAAGGGTTGTGAAAAACCCCAAAGCCATTTTCGACGGACTGCTTCTGACCCTTAGAGAAAAGTTTGCAGACGTGTGCCTAGGCAAAGCAGATGGCTTTGACACAGGGCCTTTCCTCCTCCAAAGCCCTCGAAGTACGATCACCTGTTGGGGGTTCTTCTAGAATCGTGATTGTGAGCCCCGGCTGCAAGTAAACAGCTCAGACAAACAAAAAAATAACGGCTACCCGAGCCCCCAACCCCCAGCCCAATTATTCTCACCCCTCAGGGTTGCATTCTGAGCATCTCTATTTTCAAAAAAAGTTTCCAAGGTGACTCATGTGTACCCAGGAGTGAAAACAATTATCATCTGGGTTGAGGTTACTGGTGAGGTGGGGGGGCGCTTCATTGGGGTGCTTCCATTACATCAAGCCTTGTAAGTAACTAAACTGGAGCATTCCGGAGTCTTTGTAAACTGCCCCTGGAATAATTGCTCTACCAATAGGCAGGTAGCTGACATGGTCAAAGATAAACTTCTGAGCAAATTTGTGAAACACAGTCTGCAGAAAGGTTCATTTATCAGGAATATTGCAAAAATAATGGGGCTAGTGAAGTACTTGGGAATAATACTGGCCCTGAACGTGGTGAGGTTCTCAAAACTCCCTGCATCAGTTGATTCCTACTCATGGTTACCCAGTAGGACAGAGTCCAACTAGCTCTTTAGGGGAGCTGCAAGCCTCATCCCCCCC
>NW_022111372.1:22890335-22972048 GCF_000313985.2 Echinops telfairi
AAGCTGGTGGTTTGGGGCTGGGGCTACTGCCTTCTGGTTAGAAGTCTGACTTCTGAGTACAGACACCCCCCCCCCACACACACACCACCAAGTTCTTTTGGGTGAGGATACCACCTGGCAAAAAATACTGTGCCTGGCTCAGTCCTGGGAGATTTTGTAATACATGAATGAGATTTAAAATATGTAAAGTAGTTCACAGAAGTGTGACAAGATGGGAGCCGGAGTCAGGTTGATCCGGAGATCTAGATCTGTGCAGTTAGTGCAGAGGAGAATTTAAATTCCGAGAGAGCATTTCTATTCTCATGTTAATTTTTCCTCTAAATGGTTTCCAAATTTTCTGGAAAAGTTCCTTTAGTGGTGACTGCAGTTTTGCTGTGTTTTCAGTTGTCAGACCTCCCTTCCCTCCTCTAAAATACCAGGGAATCAGAGAAGCCTCCGAAGCACCCTTTTTCCTGGCCCTTTGAGAAATGACTTAGACCATGACCAGTGGAAGCCTCATTCCCGAGGTCCCCATGTCTCTCGCTCCCTGGGTGGCCTGTGGAGGAGGCCTGGTGGGGTAGAGGTTGGGTTGTTCCCCAGAGAGCAGGGGTACAGGTGTGGCCTCCACTCGGAAAGCTTATGGGGCAGCTCTCCCACTACTTGGTTTGTCATATACGTTTTGGACTACTTGGTCAACCTTAAAATAACAAAAATTCCCCCCCAAATGCAAATTCCTAGGTAGTTGAGCTTCCCATACTGAGTCTTCACTGTTGCTGGGCGACAAGGTGCTGAGCGATTGATGGGCTCCCTTCTGCTTCCCTGACGTCGTCCTGGTGGTGTAGTGGGTTACGAGCTGGGCTGCTAACTGAGATCAGAAGTTCGAGACCATTGACCACTTGAGAGAAGGAAGAGGAGGCTTTCTACTCAACAATCAGTCACACAGTCCGGACCATCCACAGGGGGCAGTTCTACTCTCCAGAGGTCACTCTGAGTCAGAATCGACTGGATGGCAGTTTAGTTTCTGCTTTTGAAGGCACCCTGCTGGCGTTCTCAGGTGTTGGACTGCTAACTGCAAACCCACCAGCTGCTCAGAGGGAGAGAGGAGGTGCTCTGCTTCCGGAAAGAGCTGCAGCCTCAGCTTACGGAGCAGTCCTCTGCCCTGTAGGGTGGCTAGGAGCCCGATTTGCCTCTATGGGTGTGAGGCAGAGCTCTTTGCCTAATGGAAAGTTAGATCTTCAGGATTAAGGCCTCTGCTCTTTAGGAACCAACAGCTACAACAAGATCGCCCCCACCCCCCATGCATTCCTTTATCATGGAGGTCCTGTGTGTCCTGTCACTATCGCCTGGGCTTCTGTCTTTCACCTGCTGCAGTATTTTACTCTTTTTGGTCTTAGTGATTAAAGTGGAAAGGTCTCGAGGCCTGAGTATGCTCTAGAAAATGGTTTCTACGGTTAGTCCCAAATCAGGCCCCACTCTGCGGTCGACTCCATGGCAGTGAGTTTAGATTTTGGTTTGCCGGGTGCTTTCTGTATGGTGATTGTGTTTAGTCATCGTACCTACCCACGGAGCCCGCTGCCTGAGCAGCATCTCCCTTCCAAGAGGACCCTGCGGCCTAGAGCCTGCAGGTGGCTCACTGCTGGAAAGTGGTGGCCCGCTGCTCTCAGGTCCGTGCTCGCTCCGTTGTGAGTGGTGGAAAGAACCACGTTTGACCTTGTTCAACAGCTCTTTCTCTTTCATCTTTGCTCTTTTGAATAAAGGGAAATGAGCAAGTGGTGGTCTCAGGCCGCATCACGGGGTTGACCGAAGGACTGCATGGATTCCATGTTCACCAGTTTGGAGATAACACACAAGGTGAGCATTGTGTCAGTGTTAAAATCCATGACATGGAAAACAAAATTGGCAAGTTAAAATGATGACTAATATCAATTCCAGCTTGCTGCTCACATCTAGACAGTTTTCGTACTACCATGATTTTGGCTTGATGATGTAAGAGTCTCAGGTGTTTTTTAGAAAACAAAAGACTAAACTCAGGAGGGTGGAGGCAGGGTGGGGTGGAAAGGGGGAACCGATTACAAGGATCTACATATAACCTCCTCCCTGCGGGATGGACAGCAGAGAAGTGGGTGAAGGGAGACGTCAGATGGTGTAAGAGACAAAATAATTTATAAATTATCAAGGGTTCATGAGAGAGGGGAGCGGGGAGGGAGGGGAAAAATGAGCTGATACAAAGGGCTCAAGTAGAAAGCAGATGTTTTGAGAATGATGAGGGAAACAAATGTACAAAAGTGCTTGACACAATGGATGGATACATGGATTGTCATAAGAGTTGTACGAGCTCCCAATGAAATGATTTAAGAAAAAATTAGCTACTCTGATTCTCCGTAGTGAGTCCGTGAGGAGCCCTGGTGACACAGTGGAGAACACGACTGCTCGCCACGGGGTCAGCACACTGAGCCCACCATCTGCCCCGTGGGCCAGAGACGGGCTTCCTTATTCCCATAACCACAGCCTCAGAGGCCCACAGGGACACTTCCATTCTGTCCTTGCAGGGTCGCTGGGCGTAGGCATTGACTGGACAGTGAGTAGTGCTCACATCTGGGTATGAGCTGTGGACTAGTTACTGTGTCCCTCAAATCGGGTCTGACTCATCAACCCTTTTGGACAGAGTACAACTGCTTGTACTTTCTTGTGTGCTTTCTGAGACTGCCCGTTTCCTATGGAGCGGCCGGTGGGTTTGACCTGCTGCTGGTCTTTTGGTAAGCAGTCAAGTGCTTAACCACTGGGCCATCGGGTCATTTTGGGAACCAAGAGTGGGCATGTAAAGCACAAAATCTGCATCACGTTATGTCCCCTAGCACAGGCTCTGTCGTGGACCAAAAGTAGATTACAAACTGAAGATGGAAAAGAAGTTCTTGGGGCTTTGGAATAAGTTTCCTGTCCTCAATTTGGGATTAGAAGCAAGTTTAGTGATCACTTGCTGTATTTGAGTAATCTGAATTTACTGTTTATAGGCTTTTTAATGATAATTTGATTTACTTAGGTTAGGCCTTCATATTGTTCCAATTGTGATTTAGTAACCAGATGTGCTTTTAGTAACTATTAAAATTTCCCAAGTTTTCTTAGTTTTTGGTCTCTGGAGCATGATTGTGGTCCAACTTTCCTACTGTGCCACTTCCTGTAACCGACTTGTCCTATAACCAGGATTTGCAGAGGCTGCTGGGTAGAAGGATGTACACAATGGGAATTTTCCATTGGCTGCCGAGTTAAGAAAGCCATGTCACGAAGAAACCC
This sequence comes from Echinops telfairi, assembly GCF_000313985.2. Lineage (NCBI taxonomy): Eukaryota > Metazoa > Chordata > Mammalia > Afrosoricida > Tenrecidae > Echinops > Echinops telfairi. The sequence goes on from NW_022111372.1 coordinate 22,893,606, forward strand.
TGGCACTGTTGGCAGTTGTGTCTCGTGAATTGCCCTGCACACCAGAGTGCCCTATAAACCTCACCGTCTCAGTTGTCCCAGGCAGCGACCTTGGCTCTCAGAGGAGCTGTTGTGTTAGGTGGTGCATGCACCCAGTAAAGGCCACACCATAGGCAGTGTGGTGATGGGGAGATTAGAAGTTTCACTAAGGTACACTGTCTTCTATAAAAGCAAGATCATTGGCCTTCCTCTTACAGTAGAAAACGCAGAGTGGGTAGCACTTTGTTAGAGACGCTTTACCAGGGTCACAAAGTGACAACTCACTTGTCTTTGCACCCTGCCCTCTGACTTTATATTGAGGTCCCGCTGGAGTTACCACCTTAAAGGTGATATTTTGTCCATTGGCAGTTTTAGTAATGATCAAGGATTGTTGTTCCCCACCTCAAATAAATGTTCATGGAACTTTAAAGATTATGTAAAGGTATCTTTAAAATTCTGATTTGTAATTGAGCTATTTCTCTCCCCCACTCCCCCCTCCCCCTTTGTGTGTATGTGTATAAATAGGCTGTATCAGTGCTGGTCCTCACTTTAATCCTCTTTCCAAAAAACATGGTGGGCCAAAGGATGCAGAACGGTGAGTGACAGAATGTCTGACTCCTACTGAAATCTGCGGTTTGCTGTGGGGGGTGGGGGGGCCTGGGGGAGGGGCGCCATCCCTGTGTAGCCTACTTATAACTGCATGCTAAGTTGAGCGGTCCTTCTTGAATTTGTTGTTCTACGTGCTGATGACTTAATAGGCGAAGGAGTTGACAAATGGGAATACTTAAAGAGATTTGCTTTTGTAGCATTTATTGAATACAGAACTAATACATATGCCAAAGGGAATCAATACAGAAAACACCAATAACAGTACTACCAATCATTAGGTTAAGTAAACCACCATGAAACAGGAGTAGCTTCTATAGGTAAAACTTGCTATTGAAAACTAGGTGAAACTCCGTTTGCATGTCCCTGTGCACACCCGTGTCCTGTGAGCCTTTCAGGAAGACTTGAAGGATGAGGATTAGTTTATACTAGAGGCCTTAGGGGTTGAGCATTCTTCGTTATACCGATAACTAACAGACATAGCTCAGTGGCTGACCCTCTGCCACTTTTTTAAGAGCTGTGTGTGTCCAGGCACTTGTTTTCAATTTTGGTTTGATTTCTGTTTCCAAAATTCTGTTCATTCAGAAAGGTGGGCCTTCCAGGGCGTAACAGGGACTTTTTTTTTCCTCTTGGGATATTTCAATGCTAATTTTTCATTAAAATTAATCCTGAAGATATACTTAATCCGCCCCATGTATCTGAAGCCATCCTTGTTTACATTAGCTATGAGCAGTCTTAGAGTGGACACGAGCCCTTACCTCTCTGAGATGTTTTCTCCCTGTCAGGCATGTTGGAGACCTGGGCAATGTGACTGCTGGCAAAGATGGTGTGGCTGAAGTGCTTATTGAAGACCCCCTGATCTCGCTCTCAGGAGCCCATTCCATCATCGGCCGCACCATGGTGGTAAGTATGCATTAATGGGTTTGTGCCAAAATGGCGTCTAGTATTCAGGCATTTATCTTTTTTGTAATTTTGTGATGATTATTCCTGATTTCTAAAGATTCACATAAATTGCAACTTTAGTTCAGATTAGGAAACAGTTTAGCTTGTTGCGGGACTGTAGTGAAAGTGGGTCAGTTTATCTAGGTTAGTTAAAAACACTGTTTTGCTAGGATGCACTAATGAAGCAGGCTATACAAAGAGGCTTAAAGTCGTGGAAAGTGAAAAGATGGTGGAATCTTCCCACACAATTTCTGAAACTCCTTAGAATTTGACCCTATTAGTTCTGAATTGGGAAAAGTCTTTTCCGGGTTTTAAAACGGGCGGATTTTCTTGCTAGGACTAGATTTCCCTCTTAGTGAAAGCCTGAGATGGACCAGAACTGCATTCATTCAAGTTTAAGTTTTCATGCCCCAAGGCTGTTTTCATGCAAAACTACCAGTAGTGGCTGCCCTTTCTTGAACTCTGGAGATGGGTAGTACCCAGTAGTCACTTCTAAATGACCCTGACCTCGTTAATTGTTTTTTCATTGTTGGGTAGCAGAAAAAAATCATACAGATGGGGGGTGAACAAGGTTGAAATTTTCATCCCTTAAATAGTATAAACTAATTTTAGGATTAACTTTTATTTATAGGTCTTATTCACATACTTTTTTCCTCCAAAGAAATTTACACTCAGATTACTGTATCCTGGAGGGAGGATTGAGACCAGGATATGGTGGCCTGGAACTTTAACCTTGTGTTAATTTAGGTCTTTTAGGATAGATTTACACTATTAAGAAAAAGCTTTAACAGTTTCTAAGGACTTTTTTTTTTGGACTTAATAGTGTATTTCCTTATTGGTAGGGTTATTGTAATATGCTACTTTTGTCATTAAAGTAATACTAAGTGGTTCTTAAAGGTCCTTTGGATATTGTTGGGAAGTGGTGGTAATTTCTTGATAGCTCAAAGTTATATGTTCTTAAATTTTCTTAAAGATCCATGAAAAAGAGGATGACTTGGGCCGAGGTGGAAATGAAGAAAGTACAAAGACGGGAAATGCTGGAAGTCGTTTGGCTTGTGGTGTAATTGGGATCTCCCAATAAACATTCCCTCGGACATGGTCTGAGTCCTATCTTGCTAGCTGTAGAAACTGAACCTGACAAACATTAAACACTGTACTCTTAAAAAATTGACTTGCGTTCCTTTGTTGTTTTTAATGGCTTTAAGTACCTGGAATAAGGAATGATTAAAACTTGTTTCAGTGATCATTATTTTGTCAAATATAGTCACATATGGGTTAGCTATCTGAATTTCTTTGGTTCTTAGGTCTGGCACTGTATTTTGAACCTTTCAAAGAATCAAAGTCGAAATTCTAAATTCCCTCCTATACTGTACTTTTGGATCTTAGGTGGACTCGCTTTAGCATGGTAACAAGTGCTAACTGCTTCCAAAGCTGCTTCTGAAAGGGTTTCTGAGGTCATCAATATGTTCACAAGACTAACCAGTCTTTTAGCTAACATGGAACCTGACCAATTTGATCTTAGAGATAAATACTTGAACCTTTCTCAAATTTTAGCAAAATTAAGGTGGTTTTCCACTAAACACAAAAAAACTGCCGTGTAAATAAAAGCCCCTTGTGTGTACTGTAAAAGGCAAGTTCTAACCTTGGCTTAGTTAAGAATAGTAATTCACCTACCTGCCAAACAAAATGGCACAGTCCACTTTTGAAGATGTGACCATTGTATCTATACTGAAAGTAGAGGTTGGCAACATCTTCAGATCAGCCCTTCGCAGAACTATGCTGTGACACGGATCCAGAGAAAAACGTTCAAGGGCTCTGACCACTTAAGACATGCCGGAGGCTTCGCACGCCTCCGCATGAGTATGTACCTGTGTAATGTCAGGCCTGTTCACAGGTGTTTGTTCAGCTGGGAAATGCAGAATTTTATATTTGTTTTTAGGAGTAAGCTATAGCTCTGATTGCTACTATAAATATGTCTGTGCATTATCAAAATCTGTATAATTCAAGAGGAAAGCGTAACTGGGAAAGCATAATTTATATTGTCAGAAACTTAAATTGGTGGTAAATGATAATTATAAGTGGTTAAAATGACCAATTTGGGTACAGTATTAAAAATTGTATCGGACACTTTCACTAATGTACTACTTGTTCCCATGTAAAGCTCCACTACAAGGACTCACCTGTGACAATCTAAGGCCTTTCAACAGGGTGAGGGTGTCTCAGTACTTCTAACTGGAAATGGGCGCTGCTTGTCCCTTGTCTGCACACCAGATGGTTCCTTCCTGGCGGCTGTGAGGCTCAGGCTGGACTGAAAACCCGAGCAGGAGGGCGAAGGCTGAGGTCACCTCGGCAGTAAAAGCTAGCACTTCAGGTCTTACGACAGTCTCGGACTCACCCTTGTTAATTCTGTCTGCAGTTCCCACTGCCCACAATTTAATCATACCATTTAATTTGAAGGCCATAAAATTTGAAATTTCTTGGCACTGGGTAAGCAGTTCTAACGGCTTTTCCGTACTAAAAGGCTTGATTTGGCTTGGAACGTCTTCCTGTAAGCATTACTGGATCACCTGTAAGTTATTACCCCCCATCGTTAACCCAACAATTTTAAGCAAAATATTTTTAAAAGTTTAGGCTACTTCTGCCCAGTAGGGGGCTTAAAAATAAAAGGCAACAGGCAAGGCTCATTGGAAACGGTTGCATTAAAGTCCTTGAATACATGACAAGAGCTTTTTGATTGTGAATGTTAACCTTCATTTCTTTCAACTAAAAAAAAAAAAAAGGTTTTAAAAGCCCGCCTTCAAAGTAAATAATGCCCAGATAATCAGTTTACAGTACATTGTAACCACGGAATCCAGCTTCCCTTCACCCTGGGAAAATTTCCGTACAAATCAGGACATGTACCACAAACTCAGTGGGGGAAGGGGTGGGAGCTCGCCCCTACTCAAATTAACTGAAATTCAAACACCAACAAGGAACTTTTCAGTTAACATTAAAACCACCAACATTTTACCCTTTGAATGAAATGTTAAAATTCCAAAGTATTACAAATGAGAATATAAAGATGTCTATTTTCATCTTAGTCTAATTTAGACTTAAGTATTAACAGCCAAACTTTGATGTTGAACAATCTTTTTCCACCTGAATGCAGTGTAGGAAGAATAGCACACATTAAAGTTTGTTACGAAAATAGAGTTTATTAAAAACATCCCTATGGTTTTGAGGAGCTTTCACCATTACCTTGTCTTAAATTAAAAAAAAAAATAGCACTTCTAATTACGGTTTGTAAACTTTTTAAAGTCAAAACTTTAAAAAAGTTACAGCAAAAGGGTAATATTTATTCATATTTTCAGGTTTTTTTTTGTTATTTTGTGGCTATTTTTAAATAGAAGGGAAGCAATTAAATTGCTTACAACTCCCCACCAACTACTGCAGGGCTGTGATAGGCAGGAGCAAATATAATACAGCATCTGTACACCTCACGCGCTACGCTCCACCAAGTGTCACTGTCACATTTTGGTCAGTCCAGCCTCAGCGAGGAGCGTCTGCTGCTGAGCCAGAATCCTTCTCAGGTTCAACCGAAGACAAGGTAGCCTCAGCAGGTGACTCTTCAGGCGGTTTGACTGGTGCCTCGGCCTCTCCCTTAAGTTCTGAAAGGGTGTCTACATTTCCCACTTGGCTAATGGGAGGTTCAGCGGTTTTGTTACCACCTGCCCTGTCTGTCACCTCAGGCTTGTCCTTTCCTCGGATTTCCTCTTTCTCTCTACGTGACTCTCTATCTCTAGAATCTCTCTCTCGGTCTCGATGCCCACTAGAGCGTCTATTTCTCTCTTCCAAGTCTCTGTGCCTGTCTCGGTCAGGGCTCCTCCTTCCCCAATCTCTCCTTTCACGATTACTGTTCTCTCTCTCCTCATTACGGTTCCCATACCGTTCCCGGTCATTTTCCACCCTATTTCCAAAAGCTCTTCGTCCAAACCTTTCTTGATCTCTACCTGAATTGAACTGCTGCCTATTGTCGTTTCTAAACGGCTGTGGTGGCTGCTGCGAGGGCGGCGGCTGCTGTGATGGCGGCGGTGGCTGTGGTGGTGGCTGCTGCTGGGGCTGCTGCTGCTGCGGGGGCGGCTGCTGCCTTCCATCTCTGTCTTCAGGGCCGCCTGGGCCTGGACCCCCAAGCCCTGGCATTCCCCCAGGCCTAACAAAGGGGCCATGAGGTGGAAAGGGACCTTTCATTCCGTGAGGTGGAGGCATCCCAAAGCCCCCTGGTCCTGGTGGTGGGCCTCTGGGCATCATATGTGGGGGCATAGGGCGTGGTGGCATCAAAGGAAATCGCTGGAGATGAGGGGGAGGCATTCCTGGAGGGCGCTGGAGCGGGATCAGGCCGGGGCGGGCACCAAGAAGACCAGTAGACGGTGCTTGGAGCCCAATCACAGGACCAGGTGCAACTCCTTGCGTGCCTAAAAGGCAAGGACAGCACACTATGTTAAGTAACACACAAGACAGCATTCTTACCTCCACTATTTTGTGAAGCAGTACACATGGCTTCAAACTGCAGTATCATAAACTTAATGGGCGAGGGGGGGGGGGACGGGCGGCGAATAACATGTTTGGGCCAGTTTAAAGACGTTTTAGTTTTTATTATAGGTCAAAATATGCTGGAAAATTGCACTATGCCAATCATTAAACACAGTAGGCCACAATCTCCTGTAGCCACCATTCATTGTTCATCACTCAAAATACTTAAAAAGCATTTGAGAAAAACAATGTGCGTAAGTCTCCACCGGATAAACCCTTGTAACTATGCAAGCCAAATGAGTATTTTTATGAGCATGCTCAACAAAATTCTACACTTGGGTTCTAAGTCTTCATCTTAGTTTAAGACTATGGAGAAATGAGGTCACAGAACCAGAAAAATTCAATGCTACTCTCAGTCTGTATAAGGCCTTCATGTAGTTACTATGCAATAAGCATCACTTAAACATGAAAAACAAAAATAACCAAACACACTGCCACGGAGGCAACCCTGACTCATAGCAACCCACAGGACGGGGCAGACGTCCCTGTGGTTTCCTAGACCAACTTCCAGAGCGGCTAGTGGTTTCAAAGTGCGGACCTTGTGGTTAGCAACCCAACACATAACCCACACCCCACACTTTACGTTAATGCCTACAAAATAAAGGTCCTTACAAGTCTTTTAAAGTTCCCTTTCAAAGTACAGTCTAATGTGAACCTTGCTAAGCCAAAAGGACCACGGAATGTCACCCCGCCAGTCACCTTCATTCTATTGACAGGGTGGTGAGACATACAACTTGTCACCTGCAAGTAAAGCAGCCTTACTGGCGTTATTTTTTCCATCTTCCTGAGGGTTTGCTCACATGGTACTGTAAGAGTTAGACAAGTTCAACAGTCCATTTATAATGAATGGAAAGAATAAGGAACTTGTTTTTGGTTTCTCGTTTGTTACAGGAAGGCACCACTGTGCTCTGGTAATAGAAAGTATTCTAGATTCTGTCAGAACATGAGCACATGGGATGGGTTGGGAATCAAGAGAAATGCCTGTGTGACACTGCCAGAAAGTGACCCTTGCAGTCTTTTTGCCACGAATGTGATTTTATGTACAGTTTATAACACCTTTCTCCCCGTCATGCCAGTGAACCGACGAGTCTTGCATGTTCCTGGTATAGTACCCCTATTTTCTGTATGAACACTGAACACAAGAAGAAGAAAACTCCACTGCCATCGAATCAATGACCGTTCATGGTAACCTTTTAGGGCAGTGTAGAGCTTCCCTTGAGGCTTCTGAGACCGACTCTTTACGGGGGTAGGAGCTTCATCTTTCTTCTAAGGCAGCGGTTCTCAATCTGGGTCATGATGACCCCTTTGGGGGGTCAAACGACCCTTTCACATGGGTCACCTGACTCACAATAATAGCAAAATCACAGTGATGAAGTAGCAACAAAAATAACTTTTACGGTTGGGGGGTCAGCACAACATGAGGAACTGTAAAGGGTCACAGCATTAGGAAGGTTGAGAACCATTGTTCTAAGGGTTAACTAGAGGTTTTGAACTGCTGACCTTGTGGTTAGCAGCCCAACTCATAATCCATTCTGCTACCAGGGCTCCTTTTATATGAATATGATAAATAAGCATTTCTACAATTTTGCTACACAAGCATAAGGTCCAATCCTATACTATCAAGTCCAACCACTAAAAATTGTATACCTGAAAACACGTTCACCAGTTTATAACTCTTAAACACACACTCACCAGCTTTACAAATGCTTATAAAGATGTATGGGAAAGTAGTTTTACTAAGGAATTAACAGTAGACATGTATCTCAGAGATCGGGCAAATAAAATGGTGATAGTAACTGTCACTGGTTAAGATTTAAAACAGAGAAAATACCTTGGTACATAATTTAAGTGTCCAAATAATTATTCTACACATTATCTCTCTATACAGGTGATAGTCTAACACTAAATATTTACATTAGCAGAAACAAACACTTTCCTGGTAATTTGTACCTTGTTGCGAATTATCCCACTACCCACCACAGTTGAAAGTAAATACTCTGGAGCTGGAAAAAACATAACTACGCCGTGCTGCCACGAGCCAGGTCTGAAGTCGAGAACTGAATAAAAACGAATTGTGAAGAGGATGGGTGAGGCAAGGAGCACCCCTTTAGCCGCTTGTTAGGAACATCCCAGTGAGCAAAAACCCACCAACCTCATCTTACAGATGAAAATAAAACCCAGTGGCAGACTGAACACATTCTTCGGCATCACTGAGTGGACATTTGAGTGTATGCCATACCCTGGTGACCAAAAAGCACCCAAAACGTGCCTCCCCTCTTTTGAGTGTTAACATTGGTGGACTTCAACTCGGAATAAAATGCTCCTGTCCAGACATGTCTCTTATAATAGAGGTATCATATGGAACCACCTTTAAAAAAATCCAACTTGACTTTTCAACCAACTTATTAGAAAAGGCTTGTTTACAAGGGGTTAAACTGGCCAAAGCTTACTCTGCTATGGAAGTTGGTGAGGTGCATCCCAGGCTGCAGAGGCCAAGTGCCACATTCCTAACACTAGAGGGATTGGGGAAGGCTTATTAGAGGGAGTTTCCAAGTCTCATCACAACAAAATTCAGTTCAGATGAGTCTTGTGGCAATGGGAATCAACTCCTGACTTCTCGACTGGCTCTTTCACCTCAACCACAGGGTGGCCCTGCTCAGCAGTGAGCAAGGACAATTTTTTTCCCCTTCTGAATAAATATAAACACAGGTCTCTAAGGAACATAGATAAGTTCTTGACAGCATGCATTTGAGAAGTATCTAGACTGATTTACTATTTCTCATCTACTTAAATCTCTCATAAGGCACATTAAAAAAATGTGTTGCCTCACTTCTTTAACATATGGGTATTTGTATTTTAATATTTAGTGTAAAATATTATGCACTATTTCTTTCATTTACCAATAAAGCTAAAAAATCACATCAAGCTGTTTTTCCTTTTTATAAACTCAACTTTTAAGGGCCAACAAAACTTATACATCACTGTCATACAGTATCCCTAGCCCCAAACAGCATCTTTCATGAAATATGGATTTCATTATGGACGTTGGGCTTTTAAAGATTTTATTGGGGGCTCTCTTAATAATCCACACATCCATTGTCAAGCACCTTTGTACATAACTTGCCATTATTCTTTTCAAAACACTTTCTACTTGAGCCCTTGTTATCTATCAGCTCATTGTTTCCCTCCCTCCCCAGTTTCCTTTCTGTTTCTTGTTTACCAATCAGTGGGCTTCAAAAGTTCATGGAAAAAATTTACCTATTTTTACCTAAAAATTTTATTCTTTCCCATAAAAAATTTGAAGCCCTTTCCTAATATTTTCTAAATATTAACCATATATTGATTTTGTAAGAATTTAAAATGCAGGGAGGGAGGGGAAAAAAACGAGGAGCTGATACCAAGGGCTCAAATAGAAAGCAAATGTTTTGAGAATGATGATGGCAACAAATGTACAAATGTGCTTAACAATGGATGGATGTATGGATTGTGAAGAGTTGTGTAACCCCCCAATAAAATGATTAAAAAAAGAAAAGAATTTAAAATGGGTCAGGTGGCAGAAGCCCCTGCAGAAGAAAAGCTATGTGTAGATCACTGACATCTGTAATGGGCTGGCTACGTAAAAATGGCACCCAAAGCAAGTATCCATCTCATGCACACATTTTCCAGTGCTGCAAATTGAAAAACTTCACACATATATGACTGTCTGCACCCTACCTCAGGACCTCTATATACCGGGGTTACAGAATCAAGCAGTTCTTTCCGTCCAGCAGGGCACAGCACAAGCAAGTACAGCCACACCTGTGGTATGTGTGAGTCTGAGTGGGAGTCATAGGGAATCTCTTAACTGGGTCTCAAAGGAAAGGTTAATGCCAGCAGGAGGAACACTGTTGTCAAGGGAGCAGCAGCTTTGAAAAAGGCTTAAAACGGGGTGGAGCAACAAACTGTTGAGATGAGGTTTATATGGCTGATGAGGTGGGCCCGGGCAACTTGGGGCCTTATTTGACCTAAAAAGGAATCTGGACTATGAAATGCTAAGAAAAGCCACTGAAGAATTTTTAGCAAGATGATCCTACTTTTGTTTTTCAAAGACTGTTTTGGCAAGTTGTATACAGGGAAGGAAGAAAACACTGGGGAGTAATTCGTTCTTATCCAGGAACTGGGACAGAGCTGAGACTGCACTTAACAGAGGAGATAAAGGGGCAGGACTGAGGGTTGAAGAGTGGGGAACGTACTTTACTTTAAATGTCTGAGTTGATGGAAGCATCATTCAAGACCAGATCTTGGGAAGAGAAGCACGTTTGGGGGAAAGATGATGACAAGTTTCACAAGGCACTGCAGCGTGATGGGGGGACCTGAATTACATGTGGTAGAGATGTACTGAAGGATCTGTGTACCCAGAGCTCAGGAATCATGCTTGGGTGTTCAACTGAACCTGCCCAATAGCTCCACAGGAGAAAAACCTGACGGCCATCAGCTCCCATAAACTCCTAGCCTAGGCAGCTTTCCTGTCACAGCAGCACCCAGCATTTAAAATCAGGTGAAGTACAAATTAGATAGAAGTATAAATTTTTAATGTACCAAGAGTTCAAGGCAGATAAAAAAGTGACAGCCCCAAACATTTGTGCTTAAATTTGAGAAGGAAATAAACTGTGGAGTTTAACTAAAAATAATCAAGATGTAGTTGTGGATGTTTCTTATGAGGGCCAAAAAAGAGAGGACTATTTAGCAATTAAAATTAAATTGGGAGAAGTGATATTAACAACATAAAGTCAACTCAAACCAATCCCATCATCGAGTTGATTTTAATTCATACTCTATGTAGTTTCCTAGCCTATAGGTCTTTATGGGAGCAGACAGCTAGTTTCATCTTCCCCCCAGAGTAGATACCCCAAATTGTGTGAAATGAATAGATTAAACAGTTAAAGGGGAGGAAGGTACAGGGTGGGGAGGTTGACATCATGATTGGAATACAGCCTGAACCATGAAATATTTGGAGAAAAGGGATACAAATGGCATATTGATAAGTAGGGCAAGGACCACAGAAATGTAGTCAGAAAGACAACAGAAAACAGCTTTGATTTCAGTAACTATGGGAGTGACCAAGTGCATTGGCCAGTTGAAGATTTCATAGAAAAAATGGCAAATTATGTGGGACTTTTTGAGAAATGGGTTTGCTACAACAAACAGAGAGGAGAGTAGAGGCAGAAGGAAAAAGAATCACCTTGATTTTTATTTGTTCTCCGATGATCTTCACTTCCATTCTACCATGACCTGCCTCCAGGGCACCCTGGATTTTTCATTACTTCAGATTTCTCAATTTCACACACCCCACTCTTGGAGGCCCTCTTCCCTTTCTTTCCAAGTCATTCTCTCTGGGACTTCCTTCCCAGACAACCTTCAATCCCAATGGGATCATGGCGCCAATGTCGTTCATGTCTTCACCTCCCTCGTGATCTGATTTGGAGCCTAGTTCTCCCTTAGCTTATTCACCTGGAAACCCCCAAGAGTGGTGTGAAACACAACCAGGCTATCTAGTATGTTCCTAAACCATGTGAGGCATTGCTGCTCCTGCCCACCCCTGCCCCACCATTCTTTCTGCCCCACTTTAAATGGGGATCAGAAGGCTATTAGGGCTTTTGGAAGGAAGGTCTCGAGATGGCATCCCTCCCAGAGCACCCATTGAAAATACTACCAACAGTTCTACTCTGACACACATGGCGCTTGCCATCAGTTGGCATCTACTTGACAGCAACTGTTTCATAACCCAGCAAATCAACATTTTCCTAGTTAACTTTCATTCTTGCACCCCAGCCATTTATTTCACATGTTCATGTTTTTTCCCTAAACCTCTGTTCATTCTTACCGGGTTATTTTAGTTTATAATAACTTTGTTGAGAGCATTCATGCAGCTTACTATTCTATGTAGAGTGTCCAATTGCATTGTCTTGGGCATACTCAAACTTGTGAACCATTATTACCACAACCTCTTTCATCATCCCAGATACCTGTATCCATCAGCTCTTGCTCCCACTTCCCACCAACCCAGGTAACCACTTAATTATGTACTTGCCTATTATGAACACATCACACAACAAGAGGCTGGCTTCTTTGACTTTTTACACATTCATCTGTGTTGTACTTCATTTGTTTTTATTACCAAATAACCCATTATATGGACATGGCACATTTCAAAAAACACCTTTCACCTACCTACCACCCAGTCTACCCGTTCACCGGCATCAGTGTCTACTTACTTTCTCCTTCTGTCTCGTCATCTGTGCTTTCCATTTGAACCATGGCTCCCATTCGCTCATGTACACAATAGTAGCAATTACCTCTGTTCTTTACTGCACCAAAATTCTCTAATGGGGTTTCTAGTAAGAAACAAGCTATGCCATCCATCTTTAAAAGCAAAAATAAAATTTCCTTATTCTGTATCTTTTAGCAGTTGTCCAATTTTCCTAAGCTCAATTAGATGTCCCTACTCACTGCCAATTTTTTCTGATTCTGGGTAATTGGGCATTTGTACCCACCATTCCAATGAAATCACTTTCCACTGGGTCACAGGAGCCTTCATTGTGTTAACTTCAATGGCTAGGCTCAGCATTCTGGCCCGGATCATGAATAGTACCAACAGTTGATGTCTCCTTCCTTTCCAGAAGCCCTTTCCCTGGCTACTAGAATACCACCCTGTATTTGCCTCCTACGTACCTGGCTATGCCTTCTTACCCTCCTTTGCTATGCAAGAGTATAATGGAATAAGGTTACTTGACATTAGCTCAGTCTTTGTGATCTTGAGTAAGTTCATCTTTGCTTGTTTTCTCTCTATAAAATGGGAGCCACTTTTCCTGTCTCACAGGGCTAAAAGGCTTATGCCATAATATATAAAAGTGTTTGAAAGATTAATGGCACATGGGAAATATTCTTGACTCTTGATATCGTGTACTCAACTGCTAAATGTTCAAGTCTCCCAGGGCTCAGCCTCCTCGGCTTCTCAATTTATATGCCATTCCTAAGTACTCTCACAGGTTCCAGTGGTTCTTTCTGCTAATGGCCCCATAATTCACAGTTTTAAACCTTATTTACCTGTTGTTTACTTGACACCCACTGCTAGATATGATGGTCAAATTAAAGAAACAAAAACAGCTTCCCCTCCATCCCCCAACTCCAGCTACTCCTCCATCTGAACACAGGACTGGCAGCTGCACTTTACCAGACGCCACAGACCCAAGCCTGACGCCAGTCAGTGCAAGTCTTCCTTGACTCCCTTCTTTCCCACTGCGTTAGAAAACAATCTTCAAGGCTCGACTCTCAACATGCATTCAGAATCTAACCACTCTATCACCTCTACTGTATTACCCTCAATGTGAGCTGTCCGCTCAATCCGCATCCAAGGGGTACCCTCCTCCCCTGCCCTTAACTCCTACAACCTATTTATTGACAGCACACAGGCCTCTGAAAATAAAAGACACCCAAATGCCTACATCAGTCTCCTTGCACTCAGTACCTGGTCCATGCCATGACAACCTGCTTCAAGCCCATCCCCTCCCTCACTCTTCCTTTGCTCACACTTGTTCTCATTCCTCTTATTCACTCTTCCTTCTATTAGAAATACTTTTCCTTTCTTCTGTATTCACCTGGCTTAATCCATCCCTTACTCAGCTTCCTCTGAATGTTACCTTCCTGGCCACCCTATTAAGACACCCCTTGTGACACTCTGTCTTTACACCCTTCATAAAACGATCTCCGTGTAAAATTATGTATCAATTTGCTTATTTTCTAAATCCCTATTAGAATGTAAGCCCCAGGAAAACTAGCATTGTCTTAGCCCATTCACTTTCCCTGGTACTCAAAAGGGAGCCTGGCACCCAGTCAGTACTGAGTTGAACATTGTCTTAACCCATTCCACTTTCCCTGGTACTCAAAAGGGAGCCTGGCACCCAGTCAGTACTGAGTTGAACATTGTCTTAACCCATTCCACTTTCCCTGGTACTCAAAAGGGAGCCTGGCACCTAGTCAGTACTGAGTTGAGTACATGTGGACTCTGAGTGAGTGGTGCTGGCACAAGTGATCACCGACTCGTCAAGAAGGTTATTCCTCAACAGGGCTCTCCAACAGTGTGGTTCCCCACTGCAAATCCAGCAGGGCCCTTTACAAAAGGTTGCGGTTTTTTCAACATTTTGTTTTAGTCCTCAAGAGTTTCATTTTTATTTATTCTTCAGAAAATGAATGGCACTAGCCTTTTACATAAACATACCGCTCATATCCCACACCCCTGCCCCAAGGTGTTTTCTTTAGAAAACTGGTAGCAGAGTACAACCACCAATTGTACTTCCTTTGCCTACATTAATCTGTTAATTACATGTAGCACATACTCATTTGAAAAGATTCCTATGTGATTTGTAGAGTAGCCACACGTGTTCTGGGCACTGGGAAAACAAAGCAGCCAGTTTTCAGAGAATGAGAGGAAAGTGCATTTCAGATTGCATCATACATAAAGATTAACAATACATGCTTATAATGTTAGCAAGAAATCTTATGAGAAATTTGAATTTTCAACAATGTACAACTACTGAGATGTGTATGTTTTTAGCACATGGGGCATATAGTTTTGATAAAACCAAATATATGGCAATCAAAATTTCAAAAAAAATCAATCTGAGACCAACTAGTATCTCCTAAAATGACCCCTGCCCACCCAACTCCCCCGGCCAATAATATACCGAAATTTCCTTTGTGTTGTTGCCAGTCAATCTAATCAGACTCGCAGCGACACCACATGACAGAAGTGGCTCATAAAGGGGTTCTCGGTAGGCATTTTCCGGAAGCAGATCTCCAGGTCTCTCTTCGGTGCAGTAACTTGCGGGTTCAAACCAACTCTGCTTAGCACAGTACTGAAAACAGTCGCACCGCCAGGTGCCTTAATTTCCTTAGGGCTTTATATTTGATTTTCAAAATTTTAGTTTGAGTACTGATATTTCTTCATTACGATAGGCAAATATAGCAGCTATTCTGTAGAGTTCAGTTATACGGTGATATTTCAAAGTTTGTAATATAAAGCTAGCTTTCTATCAGGTGGTCTGCAGGGCATGTTATTTTCAATGTCAGCTAGAAAACAATTCTTACCTGAAAATATGCATAGCAGTATCTTCTATCTACCAAAGCCAAAGGAGGGCTTCTCCCCCTCTAACTTAAACAATGATTACCTTCTTCAAGCTCAGAAAGAGATTTACATTTAATGATGATTTTTTTCTTTTTAATGATGCTCTTAATGATGCTAGAGTTCGGCAGCAACTTAGGAAGTGTCGGCCCGTTAGCGATGCAGACAATGTGATAAGCCGCTTTCAAGTTTTTTCCACAAACCCTTCCCACAGTACTTTACCATCTGAGAAAGTACACAGTGTATTTATGCACAAACACACCCATGACAAACATGTTGCATCTTGTTATTTGGAATTATTCCCTTATATTGAAGGCACCATAATGCATTCTTGGACACCATTTCAACTGTGAGTACCAATCCAAATCTAAATCTTCTCAAGAACACTTTCCTCATATAAAGACAGCCAACAAGCTTCTTCTGCCCAACCCCCTTCACTCCCCGCAAAATTTAAAAGATGGTATTTCTAGTTTATAATCTAACGTACATAAACAACACATTAAGGTTCACAGTAAGGAAAAAAAACCTACAAAAACATCTTAAAAACTAACCACAAAACAACAAACATTTGGTTAACATCAATTAAAAACTTGACTCTTTAAATGTTATTGACACTAATAGATTGGTGCTCTAATGTTTTGATTGAAATGTTCTTTTAAAAATGGCTACAGAAAAACTAAATTCTAGACAAGGGACCAGGGAAATCCAAACCTAAGTGAAACCACCACAAAGACAATTTTATAGTGTTTATAGTACTTAAATTGAGGTAGCACAGGAGATAAAACTGTTTGGTTGCTAATCAAAAGGTTGGTGATTTGACCCCATCAGTTGCTCTTACGAAAAAGAGGTGGCAGCCTGCTTTCCTAAAGACTTATAGCGTCTTGGAAACCCCATGCGGCAGTTCTATATGGTTGTCCTATATGGTTGCTATGAGTCAGAATTGAGTTAGAATGCAGTAAAGTTTTAAAAACTGAAGTTGTTGATCAATGTATTCATTTTCTAGGCAGTTTTAAGAGTTACTGCATAAAAGTAAACGTATCTGTGTACGTATAAAGGTCCACCACAAACCGACTTTGTCCATATAATTTCTGGTGTCCAAGTCTGGGCTCATCCCCTTAGCCGCCTAAAGAGGTGATGCAGAGAACATACATGTGTCCCAGGCCTGAAGCACACCATACCAAGGGTTACAGCAATCCAACCTGGAGGCCACCGATTTGAGATTTTCTTTGAACCCGTTGGCAACAAGAAAAATAGCAATTGCGTGGAAAGCAACCACACAAATAATCTATTCTTATCTTTTCAAATGAACTATCATTCACAGTTCTATGACAAACATTGGGAGAAGTCTGTGCACATCAATTATGAAAAATGTACTTAGCAGGGGAAGAGGCTTCAATTCTCCATAAAAGGAATGAGTCCAACTTAGAAGAGTTTATCCTTGGAAAGATATTTTGGATATACTGGTAACACAGTAGAGATAGGTAACACAAACAAACATTTTTTAGTGTATGATTTTTTTATTGTTTGGAACACCAAAGTAACCCAAGTTTCACATTTACAATGATTTTTTTAATTATAAAAAAAAGCTATACATCATATTAGAGGGTACATGTTATACAAAAGTTGGGGGGGAAAATAAACCACAGACACTTTTACAGTAAAGAGAATGAGCTAACTGCTTTTCTCTCTCATATTCCTTCTCTCCTTACTGGACTGTATAATGTCCTTAATTTTACCGAAGGCACGAGTATTCTAGTAGCTGAGTGTGTTGTACTAAGAACTTGAGCAAAAGGTACAGATTTAAAAATCAAATGATGTTGAATTATTATTGTGCATCAAATAATTTTTTCATTTTGAGATATCAGTATTAAAACTATCAAAACCTCTAAAAGATGGAGGTTTAATTCTTTCCAAGTTCAGAAGCGTGGGCTGAGTCTGACTCCAGATATAGTAGTCACTACTCCAGCACTAGCACCCACAACTAAGTCTGATCTCACAGAAAATTCTTTAAACCAAACCATTCCTTAAGGCATTGCCTCTCACGACAGCATTTTTGAAGATCTATTGCATACCTGTTAAACTCTGTTGGTTTAAAGTTATTATAGCCAAAAGGTAGAAATTAAGACCCAAGAACTCAATTAAGTGTCAATGGTATCTTTCAGTGAATGAAAATCATTTGAATTAACAGGAAGACTATAGAAACTAAATTATGCAATGCAAACATAATACCACTGTGAAGATCAGTAGGTTTTCTCAACACATCAACCGATGTGGATTGTGTATGTGTGAATTGATGATTGGGGATATTTTGAAAATCTCTAAAGGCAACTATTATCAAGACACATGTGTCAAAAGTTTGCCTCGGTCAACATAAACAGTCAAAATGAATCAGCGCTTCAGTAATTCTAAGATGGCAAAGTATAAACATTTTTTCCTGTATGTTCTCAATATCTCTGGCATTTCTTACCTGTAATATGCACCCACCACTCAGTGGGTGTCTGCCCTATGTTAGGCACCTGTGTATGTTAACCCATTGAATCAACACAACACTTCAGTGTGTCATTTTTATTTCCCTTTCTACAGATGAGAAAAAAACCCCAAACACTGAGGTTTAATATTTTTCCTACACTACAAAGAGTTTCTGGTGTATAGCACAGCACCTTATTGTCATAACAAAAACATTAGAGCACCAAAAGGAGATGTGAAAGCGATCTCAATTCTAATATTGTTACTGGTTAACCTAACCTAATTTACAGATTTAGCTTTACCCCAACCTAATTACGGATGCTTCAGAACAGGAATCTTGTTATCTGATTACTACAATTCTTATCAAAATGGTGGAACTGTGATTAGGGTCTTTTGGATAAATTCTCTTTTATTTGTAGCAACATTTAAAAAATCCCATTTTTCCTCTATGTCAGTGCTTATGAAATATTCTTTTTGAGGTTTCCCACTACAGGAACATCATCCTCAGGATGACAGAAACTGGTGCATTTTCAGTTAAGAACATAGCTTTTATTAAGACAGTTTTCATCTTAATCTGGTCAACCCTTACTCTTTTCCAAATTGGTTAAAATTATGAAGATAATCAGAGGTGAAGAAACTGAAACACCTTGCACTGAGAACCACTCAACCCCTACCCTCACACAACTTCTAATCTAGTGGAAAAACCCAGAGAGATGTAGGTGGGTGGTGATAAAAGCTAAAATAAGATTCTAGGTTTGATTCTTTTTCTAGCAGTGCTTGGTTTAAAACAAAGTTTATGTTTCAGACTTACCAAAACTTTTGATGTGTTTCAGAGCAGAGTTTTAAACATAGGCTTCAATACAACCAACGGGGACTACTTAATCTTTAAGATTACTTGAAAGCAGTAGCTCTTAACTATTGAAGATTGTGAAACATTCTCATTCAACAAGTACATATTATGTGGCCGGCCCTTTTCTAGCTCAGAAAAATGCACAAACAAATGCAATTTTGTAAAAAGCTTTAAGTGGTCTAATTAATACTCATGAATCCTCAAGTAGGAAATTCTATTTTAAAGGGAATTCATGATCAGGGGTGCAGGTGTGGGAGAATGCAGTCAAGGAGTTGAGCCATCATCTTATTACAGCTAAGCAATATAACAGATCCAAAGATGTTTGGTCTCCACGCTCCTAGTCCAATGCTCCTTCTACTACATGATTTCTGTTAGGATGCAGAACTCTCCAAAGCAACTTTCTCATTAAAATAGACAATTTCCATTATTATGACAACTACTGTTATATTACTCGTGAACAATTTTTAATCCAAATTCTGGTTTACCTTTACCCATTCTGTGTACTAAGGAAAATAAAAATCAATTCAATTTACCATCAGCCTAAGCTTCATCTTAGAGAGGGCAGGAGACAGCATGCCATTTAAAAACAGACAGATTTTTATTATAAATATAATACACACAGAGTAAAACTGTCCAATACTACTGAGGTACAAAGGGAAGAGTAAAAATTCTTGACCAAAAATAAATGTCCATAACCCTAAATCCCAGAGGTAACCAATGTATCTCCTCCCCAAGATAATCAAATCTTAAAAGTACCAATGGACTCGCATAAATAGTATAATACTAAGGAAATAGGAGGTCGCCATTAAGACAATCAAGTATAAATTATAATTGGCAATGTCACTTCAAATGAATTTGTTTATTTAAAAGATAGTCTGCCCTAACCAGTACGTAATTCTAGCAAGCAAGGGTCTTAAGTCCCCTCCCTGTAAGATGTAAACAGTCTAAATGACTGATTTAGATTTAAGGGGTGATTCTCCTGAAAGCTGTGTAAGAACACCAGGTTAAAAAAGGAGAACACCGAGGAGTCAGGGGATAAGCATACACTAGGGCCGTACAACGCCCCCTAGAGAACAAAGCCATCTCATTGCCATGGCTATCCCACAAAGAAGGCAGCCAGCACCTGGGCTGGGGAAAGAGTCTTAAATTATGTCAATCATAAACTTTGTCCCAATTGCTTTTTAGTGATTACTTTAATCATTTATCTATTCCTAATTAAAATATGCAAGTCTAGAGTTTTATTAGAGATAGACAAGCAAACATGCCCATCTTTGAGATTTGTCTCTTGGGCTACACTCTTGGTAAAAGACCAAGGGAAGAAATAAGGGTAAGTCAAAAGGCACTGCGCCACTGCTACAAAACAGTAGAAACCTTTATAAAGCAAAACCATGGAGATGTGAAGCTACTCTTTCTCCATATAGCTCAACAGAAGCCCTAGTGATGTGGTGGTTTAAGAGCTAAGCTGCTAACCATTAGGTCAGTGAGATCAAAGGCACCAGCACCTTCAAAGGAGAGAGATGAGGCTGGCTGCTTCTATAAAGATTCAGAATTTTGAAACCCTCGGGTGCAGTTCTACTCTGTTCTACTAGGTGGCTACCAGGTGGGATCAACCTGATGACAGTAGTTTGGGTTTTGGGGTTTTAACCCTTTCCCAAAAAAGTCTGTGTTCTTTGATCGATATGAAGTCAAAATGGCATCCTTAAGGGCTCAGATCATGTTATTTTTCAAAGTTCTTTGAGTTTGGGAAGCAAAAAGAAGTCTGAAGGGGCAAAACTCAGGGATGAAGAGTGGATAGGGAAAGATGTCCCAACAAAATTCTCGTAGGACAGCCCTTATAAGCCTGGAAGATGAAGCAGGACTGTCCAGACAGAAAACATTCCTTTATACAACTGCAAATCTTTCCCTCAGCAATACATTTTTCAAGTATCCTAAAACTTTCCCCAATAAATCCCTCATGATTGTCCTGTGTTCTTGAGAAAATCTATCAAGAACCCCTTCGAGAATACAAAAAAACCCCTTATAACCTGCTGTGCTGACCTCTTTGCCTTGACTTTAACTGGTCTGGCAGATCACGAGAAGCTAACTATTTTCTTTGGACTTTTTTGAAGGCACCCTCAAGAAAACTAAGAAGTATATTTCTGAAAAGAATTTGTCTGCAGCCATGCAAAATGACAGACACATGTTTGAAAATGTTTTATTTGGAATAAACCAGTGCATGTATGAAGTAGAGTCCTAATAGCACTACTTTTTGACTCACCCTTTTTTTTAGGAGCAAGATATTATTCAAAGAAAAAAATTAGCCTTAGAGAACGAACACATTATCAGAACAAGCACTGTTTAAAAAAGAAAAACAAAACAAAACATCCTAACTTATGAAAAGAAAAAACAAAAACAGACTAATGATAAAAATTTAACTTACCAAGAAGTGAAACAGGCTGGGTTACTGGCGGCGTAGGCAGACTTGTGGGAGCAGCAGGTGGCACCGCAGAGCCATACATTTTCACACTGTCACCAGTCTCGGCACTTCCTCTAGCCCCAGACACCACTGTTGGAATGGGATTTCCAATAGATAAGTCTTTTGTAGTGTCTTCATTTATACCAGCGATAGTAGCTAAGGAATATAATCACATCAACATGTGAAGCTGAATAATTAATTGCCTCCCTGGCATGGCAGAGATTCCTTTGCCAGACTATTGTCCCTAGAACTGATTTACTCTCCCTTCTACTCCCAAGAGGACAGGTGAACACAACGGGTAAAGTATGCTTACAGTTTGGGATGCTGATTGGTGGAGTGTGAGGAGGAGGAATGGATACTGGTGGTGTTATAGGAGGTGGGGGTCCAGGAGGAAGAAAACCTACAAGAAAAATAATTCCAATTTATGCTGTGCCACTTCATTTTGGGTTCGAGAAGAATGTCTTAGACTTAACATACCTGGTGGTAAATGCATTGGGTTGAATCCTGGGCGCAAGAACGGTGGTGGTGGTGGTGGTGGAGGAACACCAGGACCAAAGCCTGGAGGGGGAATTCCCAAAGGAGGTGTGAAAGTAGGTGGCTGGAGTGCACCAACTACAGGAGGACCCGGCTGATGGGGTGGGACCTAGAGAGAAAGGAAAATGAGACCACACATTCACGACCTCCACATGCACATAGTGAGTACAGAGCGAGACATTGTCCTACAGCTAAAAAAAAAGTTCTTGCCCCCCTAAAATTCTGATTGCACAAATTAGATAACAGCTAGTAATCATCGGTACACACCAAACTCAGAAGTCAAAATTCTTACTCTCTACTTTATGATAGCACATTCATTTCTATGTTACCATCCTGTATTGGTGTCTGAGGAGCCTTGGTAATGTAGTCGGGCTGCTAACACCAAGGTCACCAGTTCAAAACCAATAGCTGCCCCATCAGAGAAAGACAAGGTTTTTTACTTCTGTCAAGAGTTATAGTTTCAGAAACCCACAGGGGCAGTTCTACCTTGTGCTATAGGGTCACTATGAGTCGGAATTAGCTCACTGGCAGTCAGTTTGAATTTTGAATACTGGTGTCTGACAGAATGGGGAAAAAGCAAACCTCACATAATTACTGGAATTGGAGGTAAACAAGAGAATTTGCACATTAACATATAGAAAATTAAAAGTTCAAAGGGGAGGTGATTGGCTCCAGGTCACACCGATGAATATACACAATGGAATTGATAAACCCAGTTCTGTCAGAACCCAGATCCCCACCCCATCCCTTTTCTTAATAACGGGATGGTTGGCTATATGACACACACACTCTTAAGACAGTGCCATTAGGTTAAATAGCATTCAATTTATTAACCAGATGTCGTTAAGAAAAAACAATAAATTATATGGAACCAGTCAAATTCTGGATTAAGAAGCTCTCCTTCCCTCAAAGTTAAACAGAAACAACAAAACAACCAACCAACCAAACTCACTGTCACTGAGTTGATTCTGACTCACAGTGACCCCAAAGGACAGAGTGGAACTGTCCCTGAGGGTTTCCAAGAAGCAGCTGGTGAGTTTGAACTGCCAACCCCGTGGTTAACAGGAAGCTATGCCACCTTCCCACACAGCTGCTGCTAATGAGTACATGTCCAGATTACTTCAGAGCGTAAGGTCCCTGAAGAATAAAGGCCCAATAAGAAAAAGAACAGAATATATGTAACTCTTAGTAGTTTCATGTTTGATATTATTACAAGGTAAGACATGTTGAATAATACATATATAAGTGTGACAATAGTTTATTGTTTATATTAACACTTAATAAAAAATGTGCTGACTTTATAAACAATAGACCTGGATATACAAAAAATTTAGAAATGAATGTGCATGTGTATGTACTCATATCTTTGGAGACATTTATAATCACCCTTTTTAACAAGGTTTAGCAAGATATCTTTCCGACACAGGTCTAAACAATTGCTCCAAGCGTCTCACCTGTGGAGGAGGTACTGTTATAGGTGCAGGGACAGGAATCGGAGGGACAGGAACAGGCAAAGCTTTAGGTATGGGTGATACTGGTTCTGTGTGTGAGGTTTCTGCACCTCCATTTTGAGCAACTTCATTTTCAGGTTTCTTGGGAATTCCTTTCCAATCTTTGAGAGTTAAAGAAATTGAACAATAAAAGTTTACCACTTTCACTGAATAACTCCATACCTAGATAGGGTTTTAACAAGTTAATTATAAGCAAAGCCTAGCAACCTATTGAAGTTAGTAATTCCTTCAATTAATGAAATTAAAGCATAAACAGTGTAAAACAATGCTTTTTATATATGCCAGCATTCTAAGCACTTTACATAAGAAGGGCATCCACAACTTGTCTATGTCACACACCTAGGAAGTGGCAAGGTTATGAGCTAACTCATTTCACGCTAGAGTTTATGCAATTAATCACAACAGTATAATACTTGAAGTATTAAAACAATCACATCAACAAAGATAATGAAGCATCCTCTATCTCTGAATAAACAGTCCTCATTATTAAAAATACTAGAGAGTAACTCTCGTATAACCATCAACCTGTTTCTACATATAACAAGCCAAGCCATCTTTTCCCTCTGCCAGCTGAGGCCTTATTCTGTTACAGACATTCCTCTGCTCTCTACCTTAGCCTTTTCAATAGCCCTCCACTAGGACCTCAAGCTCCCAGGAACTTGGGGAGAGTGAGGCTGGAAATTCCACTTCCCTGCTACTTGTACCTGGGTCAGAGGGTCTCATGCCTTGAACTCCTGTGTGCCTGAACAGATGCCCAGTTTTAAATGGATAGGAAGCTTCTTATGAGGACAAGAGGTATGCAAACAGTACTGAATTGTTTCACCAGCTCTGGGGTTTCAAACCACCTGTCTTGTTTGAAACTACCCTCAAAGTTCATTCTTATTTTGCCATGCTATTCAATGCTGCTCTTCGTTCTGGTCACCTGGCTGCAAGTCATGCCTATACATGCTTTCATTATTCCCACTCTAGTCACACTGTCAATCTAGCATTTCTCTTATCTACACCAACAAATACCTGGACCTCCTTGCCTTACATGCTTACTTGTCCATTGTTCCTCTGGATATTTAAATGTGCTCAAAGAAATTATGATGAAGCACTGGATTAGAACATAACACCAATGGCATTCCATTTAAGAGTCATGTAGTATATTGTTTTCACAGTGAAACGCCTGATTGACACTGTAATTAAGTAATAAATTTTTTGTGTTTGCATCTTTTCCATTACCTATTAAGTTGTCTAAGGGCAAAGGCCAGGCTTGTCTTACTACCGTATCCTCTATTTGTAATGGAAATGGTACACAGCAAGTATTTGAACTAACTCCAAACACACCTTCCAATGAAGAGCATAAAAATGACATTCGATTGATCACATGAATCACCAAGAAGTGAATTTTAAGGAAACAAAATACTACCTTACCTGGGTTAAGCGTGTCACTGTCGAGCATCCCTCCTTCACAAAAACCCTCCAGCTCCTCAGGTTTGACTTTGTCCCATGGAATATACGTAACACCAAGTTCTACATCCCAATACTGCTTATAATCTGGCTTTATTCCTTTGTTTAAGGCCCAGGCAATCTAATTCACAAAAAAATATGAGATGGAAAAAGAATTCAAAAGTCTTGATAGTTTACTACTCTCATTCTAATCTCACAGACACCTCACCCCAAAAACTTGGGGTCCCTTTTGAAAGGCTGTATCTTTTTCATTTTTAAATCATTTTATTGGGAGCTTGTACAACTCGTATCACAATCCATACATACATCCATCCATCCATGTGTCAAGCACATTTGTTGCCATTACCACTCTCAAAACATTTGCTTTCTACTTGAGCCCTTGGTATCAGCTTCTCATTCCCCCCCCCCCTCAACCCTTGCTAATTTATAAATTATTTTGTCATGTCTTACACTGTCCAACATCTCCCTTCACCCACTTTTCTGTTGTCCGTCCCACAGGAAGGTGGTTATATGTAGATTCTTGTAATCGGTTCCCCCTTTCCTCCACCCTCCTGGTATCGCCAACTCTCACCACTGGTCCTGAGGGGTTTACCTGTCCTGGATTCCCTGTGCTTCCAGTTCCTATCTGTACCAGTGTACATCCTCTGGTCTAACTGGATTTGTAAGGTAGAATTGGGATCATGATTGGGGGTGGGGGAGCGGACAGGGCGGAGGAAAGGAAGCATTAAAGAACTAGAGGAAAGTTGTGTGTTTCATCATTGCTACACTGCACCCTGACTGGCTGGTTTCCTCCCCAAGACCCCTCTGTAAGGGATATCCAGTTGGAAAGGCTGTATCTTGAATTACTCAATAGATTAAGTCTTTTGGAGCCTGATCTAGGCATAGGACTAGGATTCTTACAAGCTTTATAACACTGAGGCAACACAAACTAACAATTTCTTTGAAAAAGTTCAAGTGTTTTCTAGAGGAATAATACCCATCCACTTGTATCCTTATTTCTATATTTGGTGACTATTATCCACAGTTAATTCTACTATCAGATGGCAAACTTTAAGACTATAGTAAGGAAAATCAAATTACTTTTGAATAACAAAACAATGAAAAGGGATTATATTTAAAGCAACAATTAATGTATTTTTGGCCAACCTATCTACATTACACGCCACCCCCCTGGCCCCCAAAGCTGCCATTCACCAACAGTTAAAATTTTATTAAAATGTTATGGTTTGCAGAAGGCTATGCAAGACAGTGGAAGTCTAAAATCCTTCTGCAGGGTCTCCACATGGATTAAGCTTCTGGTAAATTCCCTCTGACCACAGATGAGGGATACAAATAGTCTTATAGTCAGACAGGGAGTATAGCAAAGTCAATTTTGGCAGATGTAGTTAGGTTAAAATGTAATACACATTATTTGATCTCCCTTTAGATCTACTTTAAAGTCATTTCAGTTTTTAATACTGTCTTCTTTCTCTTTGACAGAGGTTTTTCTGTAGTTAGTCTAGTAACTAATGTCGGGTTTTATTTCTGTTTGCTTCCTGTTGCATCTGAAATCCAGGAGAGGTAGATCTGCAGAGGCAGTAGCTGGACTGGCAACTGATCAGGGCATGGTGGGGAGAGTGGGGGAAATGGAGAGCTAACACTCTCAATAGGAGGATGAAGGGTTATGAAATTGATTGTGGTGATAAGTGCACAAATCTTACTATGACAGGATGATTAAATTTTATATATGAAGCATACGCCAATAAAACTATTAAAAACAACAAAAAAACATTCTGATTCCCCACTCCCAGGTGGACAAGCAACAGAAGCATGGGTGAAGGGAAACAACAGACGGTATAACACACGAAAATAAAAATAATTTATCAAGGGTTCACGAAGGTGGGAGAGCAAGGGGAAAAAAGAGTAGTTGATACCAGGGGCTCAATGAGAAAGAAAATGTTTTGTTAAGGATGATGGCAATATGACCAAATGTGCTAGATACAACTGATGTATGGATTGTTTTAAGAGCCGTAAAAGCCCGCAATAAAATTATATATTAAAAATAAAATCAGGGAAAACCCCCCCAAAACATTAGAATTCTTTTAGATAAGAATTACTTTATATTTTTAAGAACTGAATGATAGGTATAAAGCTGTACCTTTATGGATTTCTGGTTCACTTTATAGTTTCCTCGGCTCAGTTTCTGCAGGGCCCGATAAGCATCATGCCGATGAACCATGACAATATAGGCACAACCCCGGGGAGGAATCATCTGACCCAGAGACAATGAAAAAATTACAAAACATGACAAAGACAACAGTAAAAAGCAGTGAGATGGAACATAAGCAACCACTTCCAAAAACTGCATTCTCAAAACCCTTGGTCAGCTTCCTACAACCTGAGACTAATTTCATTTACTATAATAAAGAACACTGGCATCAAGTTTGATCTCAAATGTACTTATTAATGAACTCAGATCATTACCAAAGGCTTATTATGTAAAAACTACAAGAAAAATAACTTGGCTAATTAAGTTAATATCTTAACTTTAGCCACATCTATAAACCTGGACAAATTGCAACTTAGGTCTGAGGTTCTTAAACTCCTTAAAATGACATTAATCTCCTATTTCTACTGTCATTAAAGTATTTCATAAAATAACTCACATTAATTGACTCAATCGGACCAAACTCTTCCAAGAGACTGGCAACATCCTGCTGAGTTGTCCTTTTGTCCAGCTGTCCCACCCAGAGGGTAGTACTACAAACTTAAAATGAGAATCACAAATAAATTCACATTGACAATAAGCACCACTGTACCTTATGAGGGTTAAAAAAAAAAAAATCACCACACATTTAAATAACAAGTCCTAGAAACTTAAAGCCTTCTAGAAAAATTGAGGCTATACTTTTGAAAAGTAACCAGGATATGGAAAGGTTGGGAAAACGGTGGGACATGGGACCAACCATTGTGATTACTAATCGATTTAGTGCTTTTGTTTACTACTAGTGGACTTCAAAAGGTTCTTAGAAAAATGTAACTGAAAGGACCAAAAACATTTAATAAGACATAGTCTTTTCAACAAAGGACCAAAAACATGTAATGAGACAGTCTTTTCAACAAATGGTGCTGGCAAAATTGGATCTTAATAAAACAAGACCCATACCTTGGCCCCATGTACAAAAATGAATTCAAGATGGACCAAAGGCATAAATCCCAGAGTTATAAAGCTCATCAATGAGAAAGCACGGACAAATTTAAGGGCCCTAATGCAGGGCATTCACATACTATCAAATATAACAAAGAAAGTAAACACCAAATAGGGGGCATTCAAATGGCAAACAAACATGAAAAAGTGCTCACAATCACTAGCCATCCAGGAGATGCAAATGAAAACAAAGACATCACCTTACATCCATTACAGTCCAATTAAAACGAAACAAAAACACAGAAAAGAATAAATGCTGGGGAGGGTGCTGAGAATGGGAAAATACATATGCTGCTGGTAGGTCTGTAAACATGCACAGCTACTGTGAAAAGTGGTATGGCACTAACCTCAAACAACTGTGAATAACAATTCCATAGGGTTAGAAATACCTCTTCTGGGTATATAACCCAATAAAGAATAACACCAACTGACATAGACACTCCCTATGTTCCCTATGAAGAACTATGGAGTTCACCACAGCACTGTTCACAATAGCAAGAAGTTGGGGACAGTCCGAGTACCCAATAGTTAAAGAATGGATAAAGAAACTTTGGTATGTACACACAATGGAATACCATGAATCACTAACAAACAATGATGAAACCACAAAGCATTCCTGACATGGACAGAACTGGTGAACAATATGCTGAGTGAAGTCAGTCAATAAAAGGACACGGTCTCAGAGTCTATGAGACCATGACTATAGAGATAAAACCAAGACAAAGACCTGAAAACCAAAGGACACACTTTAGAGATTCATTCCCAAGGGAGGGAGAACAAAGGGGGAAAGGTGAACCAATGGACTAGAAGGTTGACAGGTATTGATTGGAGTGAAAGGGAGGATATAGATCCAAGAGGGAGAAGAAAAATCATGGGTGAGTAGAATAGAATGCAGGGAGTGGGGATGTTTGATGAGCACACTGTATTGTTCAATACAAAGTTCATGGTCTGAAAGGTAAACATACAACCCAACCTCATTCATAATTAAAATTCATTTTACACACACAAAAACCTGTATTAAAATAAAAATAAAGTCGGTGAAATATCCCCACAAAACTTTTTGAAGTCCTCATATATGTAATCGTCCCTTCTCCAATTCCTGGGTCCTTGAGATATTTTTTAATGCCAGAGTGAGGTTTTAGTCTTATTAGGAATTAATGACATACCAACAATATGTCGAGGATACCTTATTAAATTAATGTAACACATTGATGAACTTCAGGAGATAATAGAAACTAATGTAGTCTATAAATTTCAAATCGATAAAAAAGATATAATTCTGTCAAACAAGTAAAAAAAACCAAACAAACATTTCCACTGCACACAGAAGAGCTAATTAATGACTTTTATATTATACATATAAGATCCAAGATTGTACCACTAACTGGTTTGATTCACTCGCTACTGCTACTTCTCAGAACTAGTTTAATAAACAAAGACCAAGGATATGTACACTAATGCAAAAACAAGTGAGCTATGATTGAACACTATTTAGAATAAAAATTAATGTTGCCACAACATTTCATTTATAACTTTGCTAGCACTTATAACACATTTTAAACTCATGACACAAAATGTAACACAGGAAGTTTGTGGAAGGTTAGTTACCACTTGCAGTTTCCGGTTTGATTTGAGGGAGGCCCTTTTGTCGGCGCTCCCTCTCTTTTTCTCGATCTCGTCTTTCTTGGGACCGAGATCTCGGAGAGTGTCGCCGTCTATCCCTGGATCTGGATCGCGAACGCCGATGCCGAGATCTTCGCGTCCGAGAACTAGACCTAGAGCGCCTTCTCTTTGGTGATCTGGAAGTTTCACGGGAAGAGAGACGAAACAGTACGGGGAGAGGAAACAAAAATAGTTTCTTATATGTATTAATCTGAGTAAGAAAACATATCACCGAGTAATCAAATATTTGGATATATTTACTATAGCAAGGAATTGATTAAAGGTCTAGTTAGAAAGCACATACAGAACTCAAACCAGATAAATAAGGCTTTTCAGTTTTTCAAAGTACCTGTCATCTTCAGTTTCTTTGGTACAATACTGAGTCCTGTTACAGTACGCACAATGCAAGAAGCTAACTTTCATCACTGAAATACCTTCTACTGTGATCGATCTTAGTAAAAATGTTTTCAGCAGTAAAAAATACTCTAGAATGTAATCCAATCATAATTTATGACACGATCTTTCCACAGTTTTGTAGGTTGGAAAAGCTGTAGAGGAACTTTGGGTATGTAGTTCCTATAATTCTACATTGTATACACAGGTATTAGAGCAACTCAAAGGGCAAAAATGTGGGTAAGATGATCAGGTGACCGCAGGGTGACTCATCTGTTTGAATACCAGTCTACTGCACACATATGAACATAGCCATCAAATTGCCATTTTATTAATTGTCTGTAAATGTGAAATTAATCAAACACAATTTTAGCCTGTTTTCTTAGCCACACTCACACACCGCCATCGGGTTGATTCCAAATCATAGTGATGCAACAGGTCAGAGTACAATTGCTCCAAGGGGTTTCTGAGGCTTTAACTCCTTATGGAAGTAGAAAGCCTCATCTTTCTCCCAGGGAGTGGTTGGTGGGTTTTAAGTGCTGACCTTGCAGTTGCCAGCTCAATGAGTAACCTACGAGGCCACCAGGGGCTCCATGCCTAAACCCCAGAGGACTGGAAACCATTTCCTATAAATTACCTGGATGCTGACCTAGATCTTGATTTTCTGTTATCAGACATATGGCGCTTAACTTCTTGAATACAAGGTTGTTCTACTTCCATTTCCTTAAAAAAAAAAAAAGAAAGAAAAAGAAAAAAACACATGTAAACTATATAAGCAAGCAAAAAAGCAAACTCTAACAAGTGCTAAATTAGAAGTCTCTTACATCGAAGCAGTTTTCTTTAGTAAGGACCAAATTATCAATTTAGTAATAATTGGTTATCACTAAAAAGACTTATATGATTTACAAGATTAGTCTGGAGGTTTCTATTTCAATAAGCGATCTCAACAGTTAAGCAATCAACACGCATCACAAGTCTCATAGAACTCTACAGAAGTGGGTAGTAATGGGATGCCCACTTCCTAGATGGAAAACTTGGAGCATAGAGGATTAGGTACATGCTCAAAGTGCCATTCTTCAATTTAAAAACTGAAGATCACAAGCAAATAATATGTTTTTATATACACAAGGCAAAAAAGAGAATATTCCCGGCGTATAGTTTTACCTGCGGATGTGCCTTCTGCGTAAGCGGTTCGTTCTGAGCCTGAAAGGAAGCTGGGAAAGGCTGCTGCACTGGTGGCGTTGGGGGGATCACAGGCTGAGCCATGGGAGGGAAAGGAGGAGTAGGAAGAAGTCCAAATCCTGGCATCTGTCCATTAGGGGGAAGTGGAACCTTTCATTGTTAAACAAAGTATATGAACAACTTTTAAACGACAAGTCCCAAAAAGAATGCAAAAGTCTTTATGTAATACATAAAACGCCAATCACCTTGGACCAAAGAAAAACTGCACAGTAAGGATTTTGTGAGTTCACTACAGTAGCATGCAACACTGCTAAACAATACCTATAAGTACAATTTTTATCCAAAGAAGTTGGCTAAATATACAGGATAGACATAACTCATTTCAAAATTATGGATACAATTTGGTTGTTAGATTTGATTGTGCTTATATTTAAAACACCGTTATATTTATATCAAGAAACAATGTGACAGACTGAACTTTAAAAACAAGTAACCCCTTTGATGGGAAAAGTGGTAGTGACTTCTAGGTTCTGTGTTTTTACTTTCTTCAAGGGGAGTTTTCAACTAATGCAGGCACTTTTAGAATTTAAACTTCCATCACCATAATAATGCTGACTACACTACAACCTAACCCATTTCTAGATATGCAATTTAAACAGTATCATTTAAAGAATGACAAAGTTTTAATAACCATTAAACACGTGGGAAATAAGTTCACAGGTTTTCTCATAGTTAATTAAGTTTATGAAAATACTTCTCAAACCTCATCAGTAAGTCATTAACATCACCATCTTAGTTTCATATTACCAAATACACAGACTGAACACAATCCAGACAAGAAAATGAATATAACTATAGAGATTTTTATCAACTCGTTTTTTCTATTAAAGCTATAAAGTGTTATTTCCTAAACCTGTCGTGCAATGGAATAACTGAATAATTAAGAAAAAATTATGAATTTCTCTTGCAATTGGCTGCTGCTCTGGATTGGGGTCCAGGATGACCTCATTTGCTCCTTTAATTCCAATGCAGCTAAATTTAGAAAACTAATTTATAGGATTTGCTAAAAAACAAACAAACAAACAAACCAATGAACAAATCTCTACCCACTTCCTACAACTTTCCAGCATGTTATGTGGCTTTTATGTGAGATTCCTGAGTGATCAAAGGTGAAATGTAAAGACTGTGATGAAACAAATATTTTAAGGGAGAAATGTTTTGTCTATTCAAGAGGGAACTTGTGAAATGAACATCTTATCACAAAAATTGCAAATAAAAAAAAGGGGGGGCCCCCCAGTGATTGTGTTAATGCAGAATAGGACAAGAAGATTTAGTGTCACAAAACTGTTTTAAGGTTATTCTAGATGTGCAAGCCTACTTCATCTGCCAGTACTTTTCTGTGAGATAACGGGAAAGGTAGTACAATCAGAAAAATCTCTTAAGGATCTAATCCTAGTAGGACCACATAAGTGTCGGTTTACTTAGAATGCTCTCTAAACCATGCCATCACTCAACATCTTTCCCCAACATAGCTGTATAACAGACTGTTTTCCTAAAACAAACAAAAAAACCATTATCACTCTCTAAACTCTTAATTCATTCCCTCTACCAGAGTCAATTCCAATGCATAGCAACCTTACAGCACAGGGTAGATAGACCTGGACCTGTGGGTTTCTGAGACTGCAACTCTTTACGGGTATAGAGCCTTGTCTTTCTTCGTTCAATTAAAGTACCTATTATTACAATAAAGCTTCAATGGGATTTAGCACTTGTTTTAATATAGCACAAAGCTACTCCATTCAATGTATGCTCAACAGTATTTATTGGCATTTAAGATCTATGTAAGCAGTTCCAAAAAGGAAACTACTCATCTGTGAAGTGCACATGCGATAACAAACACATCCTGGGTTATTAAAACTCAGCTGAAGGAAAATCATCTGTACCTGATGGTGCGCTGGATCTTGTATCCCCATCATTCGGGGCTGAAATGGATCCATATTTTGATGTTGCGTATATGCTGGCGGTTGCATACCATCACCAGGAAATCCACTAAAATAAAATAAATTATCTTTTTAAACCAATTATAACACAGAAACACAAAGAACAGCATTCATGAGTAAACAACAGTCTGCATATTACTAAAGTGTAAATTGTCCAAATATTCATCAATATAATTAGCATTATCCAAACATATATCTGTTGGCTCACTCAATTGGGAGAAAACCTGAATCACTACCTCATTTTATAAAACAGTAACTACAAATGAACAGATTGTGTGGCAAAGTACCACGTTTTTCCAACAATGATCCACTGAGTGGTTAAAAGGAAGAAACGTACAATGGGGTCTGTGGAGGAGGAGAAGCTGTGGGGGCAGCAGCAGGGGGGGCAGCGGCAACAGCAGCAGGAGTAGGAGGCACAACAGGAGGCCCGGTGGCTGTGGTGGGAGCAGCAGTGGAGGCAGTAGTGGTAGGGATAGCAGTGTCTTCTTTCTTTGATTCTTCTACAGCTTCTGGCTCATCATCATAATCAAATCTGTCAAGCAGCTTCTGGAATAGGCATATCAATATTCTACTTTAATTTATTGAATAACAAAACTACAGATGGTTACCATCAATATATAATTTACCACATTCCTACAAACAACAGTCTATTGTTCCACATGCCCCTTGGGGTCACGATTCATAGCCATTGGCAATTTGACACAAATATAAAAGGCTCTAAAAATTCATGGAAAATGGAAATTGTCCACATACTTTCTGGAGTCTCCTTACAGTCTATTCAGTTTTCCCTCCTCAACTGTAAGTACAGTGTTTCATTTATTACTATTTTCTACATGCTTATCTCATAGTTAATTTAGCAACAGAAATATTTTACTAAAATATTCATTTTCCTAGACTAAAATGAATTTTGGAACTTTACATACACTGAAATGGGTATACATTTTGAGTCTGCTGTAAAAAGCACAAAGGGATTGTTTTATTCAGTTACTATAAATGTATACAGAAGAATATTCATATGCTGCTCCAGGTGAAAAAGAAATGTCTCAAGGAGAATGGCACCAGGCAGGGGCAGGAAGCCGGACCACCTGTGCATTAACTTCTTTCTTAAAAATCTAAGATTTTCTTAAAACTTACAAGTCTTTAAATACCATAGACTTCCATTAAAAAAGGAATTCTGTAAAGCAAGCATGATTGTTTGTAAGGGACCAAACAAACACAAACTCACTGCCATCAAGTCCACTCAGACTCAGCTGGGTGCCTGAGACTAAGTTTTATGGAAGTAGAAAGCCCTTCCTTTCTCCTGTGGAGTGGCTGGTAGATTTGAACAGCCATTTAAAAATAAGGTCACCATTATTCACAGAGAAAGACAATATCTTGAACACCTATTTTGTATTGGGAGATTACATAAAACATTTTATAGCACTCTGCAAGGTAGTTTCCACTTTTTACATATAAGGAAACTACGGCACATGTGACTATGAAACATAATCAAGCTTGTCCACCCATCAATGTAAGAAGAACGTGGATAACAGGTCTTTTGGATTTCTGGGCCCTCAGCCTTTCCCCTCCAATATGCAGCCCTTTTTCTCATGCTTTGTCTGTTCTGCTCATGGAGTTCAAACTCAAACTCGTAAACGGGTTTTGTGATTTTCTGCTAGGAATTCTGGTCCTACTTTACTAAACAACCAAATTCTTAATTAGGAAAGGCAGTCTTTTCTCTCTGAACAAGACTCACATAAGACTGAACTAAGTGTAAACAGTGTTTGGGGACAGTATTAACTTGTGTTTCTATTAAAATTTTCAGTCAGTGATAAAAGTTCTTATTATAACCGAGAGAAATAGTATTTTCTAAACAAACATCCACATTGGCCTTTTCACTTTCTGTTCTATACCAATGAGTTTATTTAATCCTCATGGTAACCATAAAATATAGGTACTATTATCATTATTTTATGGTGGGGTAAATAAACATCAAGGCAAAGCCAGTCAAGTAATGAGAGGCAACATGAAAACAAAAAAACTATGATCTTTGCAATTTGTCACAAATAGGCACATTCTTTAAAGATTTTAGGATGTAAACCCATTACTTAAAAAAAAGACACAATCAATTAAAAAATCAACCAGCGTCTTTAAAAAAGAACAACCTTTTTTTATGAAACTGAGGCTTGATGAAACAGCTACAATAACTCGTTCCCAACAACAAACTGAAAATAGATTTTTCTCACCAAAGGAAAAACAAAGAATTCCAGCTCCTAAACCCAACAAAACTGAGAAGCATTTGGCCTACTCAAGATAAAACACTGAAAGAATTAAACTCAAATTAAGAACATACGATGACCACCAGCTCGGCTGAACATTTCTGGTGACTAATTCATTAAGAAAATAAACAGGTATAAATTTAGAAAAGGGAAAGTAAAATTTGGAGGCTACCTAGAAAAATCTCTAAGTGTTAATTAGAAAACATGAGTTTAATATTGTAACCATTAACAAGATAAAATAAAAATGAAAATCATTAGTTTCCCTCTATGGCCCTGGCAGTGCAGTGTGTGATGTGCTAGGCTGCTAATGGTAAGGGCAGAAACCTACCAGCTGCTTTGCAGAGAAAGATGAGGCAGGCTGCTTCCATAAAGACTTCCAGTCTTGGAAATCCTATGGAGCAGTTCTGTTCTGTCCTAGAGGGTCAGAACTGACCCCATGGCAGGGGGTTTATAGCTTCTTCAACCAAATGAAAAGTATTATAAAACATTAAACAATAATGATTAAATATTTAAGATAAAAATAGCACAAGAGAAAAGTATAAGAGATATGTGAAGGATGAGATTTAAATAAATGGAGATTATGTGTAAGAAGCTACCAGTTCCTTCAAAGTTAACCCGTAAAATTCAAAGAAACCCCAAAATACATACTAAAGTTCATCTCAAAAAGTAAACCTATCAATATTCAAAGTTAGGAGAAAAATGGACGTTGGGGAACATCTCACAATATGTAGTGAGTGCATAAATGATGTGATTTATGATGCAGTAATAAAGATATTTACTAGTGGAAGATAAAAGTGTTCAGAAATAGACATAAAAACATTGATTAAGGGTGGAGAGGATTGATTAAGGGGAAGAGAGGGGGAACAGATTATAAGGATCTACATATAACTTCCTCCCTGGGGGACGGACAACAGAAA
This sequence comes from Echinops telfairi, assembly GCF_000313985.2. Lineage (NCBI taxonomy): Eukaryota > Metazoa > Chordata > Mammalia > Afrosoricida > Tenrecidae > Echinops > Echinops telfairi. The sequence goes on from NW_022111372.1 coordinate 22,929,768, forward strand.
AGTGGGTGAAAGGAGACATTGGACAATATAAGGCATGACAAAATAATAATTTATAAATTATCAAGGCTTCATGAGGGAGGGGGGAGCAGGGAGAGGGGGAGCTGATGCCAGGGGCTTATGTGGAGAGCAAATGTTTTGAGAATGATGAGGGTAACGGATGTACCAATGAGCTTTATACAATTGATGTATGTATGGATTGTGGTAAGAGTTGTAAGAGCCCCCAATAAAATGATTAAAAACAAAACAAAAAAAACATTGATTAAACCCCAAACAGAAAACAAACAAAAATACCGAAACCTATTGTCACTGAGTTGATTCAGACTGAAAGAGATCATATAGGACAGATTAAAACTGCTCTATAAGGTTCCCAAGGCTGTAAACCTTTACAAAATCAAACTGCATATCCTTCTCACCTAGAGCCAACTGGTGGCTTCATACTACCAAATGTTGGGATAGTGCCAAGTGCTTTAACCACTGTGCCACCAGGGCTCCTATAACAAAATATAAAGATTTAACTATCTTTTCCATATTCTAAGTTAAAATCCAGATGAACTGAGGTGACAAAAATGAAAATAAAAACATTGAAGTACCAGAAAACATATAATTCTTTAAGAGCTATTTTCTCCTAAATTCAATTAAAGAGGACTAATTTGACTATACATGTTTACTGCTGTATTGCAAAATACTCCATATTTTTGAGCAAAAGACAACTTATGAGAAAAATTCAACAGCTTGTAATTTCTATTATGAAATCCATTCTATGAATTGCAAAATAGCAAAATGGGCAAAGACATTAAATTCACAAGAAATACTATACCAATTACAAAAGGGATGCAATTTCTCAATTAGGTAAAATTTTGCACCTAAGCGTGCTAAAACTAAGACAGTAATACAAAACACTACCCTCACCCACAATGACATAAGACTGCAGGTGAGATTAAAAAATTAGTAGACATTTTTGGTGGATAATTTGACAGTGCTGTCCTCTTTTTCTAAGGCTGAATACCACTGCCCTTGGAAAGAGAGAGAATTTATTAACGTAAACATACACATAGAAATGAGAGCTTTATTTTTCAGCCTGGCACAGCTAATTCAAAGAAACCTACCCTATAGAAAACCTACATAATGTGCATAATGTATAGATCATGCAAACTTCAGCCTTCATTGCAGTCATGAAAAATGCTAGATAAGCTCAATGTCTACCAACACGGGATGGATTCAAAATAGAATGTTTTTATACTACGTTTGCTATACAATGAGGCACACTTCTTTACGTACCAGTTTAAAAGGATGGCCGCAGTATAATCTTATTTGAAAAATAATTATATGGAAAATATACAGTAGATCCCACTTTTATTTAAGGGTGCTAGGTGCATGTGATAAGGTTTTCCAAAAAATTCTTGTAGGAATGCCCATGAAGAATGGATAGATGCCTTGTTGTGATGGGGAATTTTTTTTCTCAGTACAACTTTTCTGGCCTTTGTTTCACCAATAAAGTTTTTTAGTTTGTTTTTAAAAAATGTCTTCATAATATGTCCCCCTGGAACCTCTGTGTCCTTGAGAAAAATCAAGATTATCCCTTTGGAATTCATTGCAAAAAATCAATTCTCCGTAACATTCTGAGCTGATTGACCTCTCTACCTTGAATATAACTGACACAGCAGACCCGCTTGTATGTTTTTGTTCTAATTGGACCCTACTTTTGAAGGCATCCTCACAAGACTAAGCCAAATGCATGACTGACAGACGTCTTCTGTAACTATTCACTGGGTGCAGGGACATGTTCAAGCAGGTTGTTTGGAATATTTGGGCATGTGTGAACTGAAACTTTGCAAGCAATACATTTTGATTAACTAGGCAAGACATAAAATAGTAAAGAGTGCAGTTATTTGGTTTAAATTTCAATAGGAAACTCTGAGCTGTTCATGTTCAACACACCTGTATCCTTAGTGGCAGCCTCTTAACTATGTCTAAAGGAACCCTCAAAGCTCAACAGATCAGCTGGAAGACAATGAGCTTGCCCAAATTTACATATTAAGTATATAGGAAGCAAGGTGAATTTCTTTCTTTTCCTTTATTTCTGATCATTTTTTGGCAAGGAACATTTATTAAATCCATAACCAGAAAAACGGATCGATGTTTCAGTTGTAAGGGAGGAATTCCTCCAAACCACAAAACAATCAAATGAACAATCCACAGGCAAACTACAGAAGGCGTAACTTCCATCATCCAAAGTGAGTGAAATAAACAGTGGGGTGGGTTGTGTGAGATATGCGTACCTTGTCAAATGCAGTTTTTTGTTCAGGTGGGGGGAAAGCAGCTTTTTGTTCAGGTGGCTGTGTAGGAGCTGTCTTTAACTGAGCTGTGATAGCTTGAACCTGAGCCATCACAGCATTGTCAATGGCGGGAGATTGTGGTTTTGGAGGTTGCTGAAAAGTCTGAAGGATCTGCTGAAGCTTAAAGAATGATAAACCACACAACAAAGTATAATCATAGTATCAAAAGTTAACTTAATAAAAAACAAACAAAGAAAAATCCTTGCACGTGATTCAAAATGGCAATAGGTACAGAGTAAACCGGGGGGCGGGGGTGGTGGTCCACTTCTTACTAATGGTTAAATTTATTGTGAATGAAGAGATTAAAGATATAATGTATGTGTTAAAAGGTTAAAAATGTCTGCTGTAACCCCAGTGATATAAACTGCTGGTGACGGAGATGAGAAAGTATAAGGAATTGTGAATAAGGCCAATATAAGTTTTCCCGAAAAATGAAAAAAAATATCCCCAGTTCAAATAATTTTGGTGGGTGGGGTGCAGAATCAGACATGCTACAAATGTGAACAATAGTAGCAATTCTGAAGTTTTCTCTAAGAAGTGTTGCTGTTTCCAAGTCCCCTTGATTTTTCCCTCCAATTTCCTTTATTCTATGTGCCATTACCTCCCTAGTGAAAGCACAGTAAAGAAGTAGACCTATTTTCTCCTTTGAATGTTCTCATTAATTAGGAATGGAAAACTTCATTCATAGTGAAGTTCATACTGATGATAGTACCTAAATCCTGAACACAACCCAATCCTTGCGTAGGTAGGTAGTTTACCTGCTGCCCTTGAGTAGTCTGAAACAGTTGGGCCACAGCAGCAAACGCATCAGAGCTGGGCAACTGTGGCACAGCTGGTATGGAGTTAGTAGTGACTTGAGGGGGTTCAGAAGAAACTTTTACAGGAGGTGGAGGTGAACCTTTTAAAAAAAAGGAGGGGGCAGGGAACATTAGGTTTAAGAAAATTAGCTAATCTATGAATGTCTCCTCAATCCAATAAGCTTATTCACGAAAGTACAATCCCATTTAGTTTAGAATATTGTATATAATATCTAATTTAGATCATATTATAACCATATAGTATAATAAACTGTGGTACCAAAGAATTAAACACATATAATGCTATGTGGTACAGAATTTATATTTTAATAAGTCCAGAAGAGCACATTTTTATTAAAACAATGATGAAAAAATAAATCACAGCTTCCAAGCTGTAAAAAGTTTTATCCTTACGGAAAAATTCCAGCAATATAGACAAACTCAAAAGTTGTCATGTTAAAAAAAAGTTCTAATAGTACCTAGGTTCAAAGACAGACTTGACCCTACCTTCATTATTAGTAACATTTTCTGCTACTGGGGCGGCATTACTGGTTCCTGCTGCCATGTCCAAAAGAGGTTGAATAATTTCAATTTTAAATACTCCATTTTTTTGCCAAAGATTTAGTACTCGAACTATTTTACTCTGTAATGTGAGAAAACATAATATAATAAATACTAGTAGATATAATTTATTATGTCTTTTAAAGAGAAAAGTTCTCTAGGCTAACAATTCCATTATTAAGAAGGCATTTTCTAAACAAATGAAATAAAATCCATGATCAGAATTATAATCTGATTAAACCACTCTAATCAGTCTTTCTTTAGTGGTGTATCCTAACGGAACAGAGAAGTATGAATGTAAAAGAACGAACAGAGTAAATGATAAACATTTTAGATGTTTTCAATAATTTTCATTAGTTACAATGCAATCGTGACAAAAAAGATTTGTTATTCATTAATATAACTTATCTCCTACTCAAGGAGTTACCTTTCAAGTGTAGATTTGAACCACAACTGTGAGTCCCTTCCAAGAAAATAAGCATAGAATCTATTACACTCAAACTTATGTTATTTATTGTAAATGTTTCTAATATTTCACTATTCTACGTTTGCCGGTATATTTTCCTCATCTATCAGAATGAAGTTACTATCGTTAATGTTTTTTCTACCTTGTTCTGCTATATATATATTAAGCACTGCAGTCTGATTACTAATAATACCATTTATACCCTAACATCTCTGTGTGTGTCCTGAAAAATGCATCGACTATTGGTCCTTTCTTCCTGAAATAGGCAACAATCTGAGATGAGCTTTTTCTATTGTAAAATTTCTCTACGAAATGACCAGCTACAGAAAAATACTGGGTTGTTAAAGTTCATGACAAAGATATTGTTTATTACTACCTCCAACATCTAATATACCACAAACTTAAATAAGTAACAATAAACACAAATCCAATGAGATTTCAAATTTTAACTTAAAATTACTAAATATACCTTATCTTCAGATGGACAAAGGTATAAATATTGGAATGTAGCAGTTATGTTTTTTGAGAATCTTGGCCCAAAAACATCTTTGTCAGTTCCAAACTGATGACGAGACTGTCTCACAATTGAGTCAATTACATATAATCCTGGAACTTTGTATTCTGGTTTACACTGTGAAGATCAAGACATAAAAATCAATACAAGAAAACTAAAACCACGATCTGACATTTATATAACGTTTTGGAGATGCACACAAACTTTTCTATTATCTTCTAATTTTAATTTTCTACAATTTTTTGAAGTTTCCTTTTATTCATATATACAAAGAAATATAAATTTAGATAACAGGTATATATGAGGGAGTCCTGGTGGTGTAATGGGTTATGAGTTGGGCTACTAACCCCACAAAATCAGCAGTTTGAAACCATCAGCCATTTGGAGGAAGAAAGATGAAACTTTTTAACTCTTGCAAATAGTTAAGAGTCTCTGAAACCCACAGGGGTAGTTCTACTCTGTCCAACAGGGTTGCTCTGAGTCAGAATTGACCTGATGACAGGAAGTGAGTAAATCAGCAAAGTGGTCCAATTTCCCATAAAGTCTATGCAGAACCACCATTCGCTGGGTATCTTGGACTCTAAATATTTTATTCTCTTCTTATCCCTTTACCTCCCCACATACAATTTCTAAGAGTTAACAACAGTACTTTATAAATCTATTCAATATAGAGTAACTTCCAATTCATCCTGCTATCAAAAAGATCAAGTTATAACAGGTCCACTTTATCAAAAGACCTAAAACAAATGACTAAATATATGTGAACAAGGGGGGCTGAAGCAGAGCCCCAAAGCCCACCTGTAAACAATTGGCCATCTCCTCACAGAAGAGACACAAGGAAGGGATGAGCCAGCCAGGGTGCAGTATAGTGCTGATGAAATACAACATTCCTCTAGTTCTTTAATACCCACCACCCACTCCCCCATCATGACCCCAGTTCTACCTTACAAATCCGGGTAGACTGTAGCATGTACTCTGGGACAGATAAGAGTTTTCAACAAGATAAAACACCCAAGACAGTAATGGGAGTAGCAATACCATAACGGAAGGGGAAAGGGGGAGAATCACAAGGATCGACATATCTCCCTTTCCCCCAAGGGCAACAAACAACAGAAACGTGGGTGAAACAACAGAAAAACGTGGGACAAACAACAGAAACAGCGGATGGTCTAAGATATGAAAACAATAATTATTTATAATTTATCAAGGGTTCACAAGGGTGGAAGGGAGGGGAAAAGAGAGGAGCTGATATCAAGGGCTCAAGTAGAACAAAAATATTTTGGAAATGATCTTGGCAACTGTATGGATTTTTTAATCATTTTATTGGGGGCTCATACAACTCTTAATTAATCACAATCCGTACATACATCAACTGTATAAAGCACATCTGTATATTCCTTACCCGCACGATTCGCAAAACATTTGCCATCCACTTGAGCCCCTGGTATCAGCTCGTTTTTTCCCCTCCTTCCCCACCACCTCCTCCCTCATGAACCCTTGATAATTTATAAATTATCATTTTGTCATGTCTTACACTGTCCAACGCCTCCCTTCACCCACTTTTCTGTTGTCCATCCCCCAGGGAGGAGGTTATATGTAGATCCTTATAATCACTTCCCCTTCTCTACCCCACCCTCCCTCCACCCACCCAGTATCGCCACTCTCACCACTGGTGCTGAAGAGATCATCAGTCCTGGATTCCCTGCGTTTCCAGTTCCTATCTGTACCAGTGTACATCCTCTGGTCTAGCCAGATTTGTAAGGTAGAATTGGGATCACGATAGTTAGGGGGGAAGGGGGAGGAGGAGAGGAAGCATTAAGGAACTAGAGGAAAGTTGTATGTTTCATCGTTGCTACAGTGCATCCTGACTGGCTCATCTCCTCCCTGTGACCCTTCCATAAGGGGATGTCCAATTGCCTACACATGGGCTTTGGGTCTCTACTCCGTCACAATATGATTTTTTGTTCTTTGATGCCTGATAGCTCATCCCTTCGACATCTTGTGATCACACAGGCTGGTGTGCTTCTTCCATGTGGGTTTTGTTGCTTCTGAGCTAGATGGCCGCTTGTTCACCTTCAAGTCTTTAAGACCCTAGACGCTATATAAGATGGCTGGGCTCCATCAGCTTTCTTCACATTTGCTTATGCACCCACTTTGTCTTCAGCAATTTTGTGTAGGGAAGGTGAGCATCATGGAATGCTAGTTTAATAAAACAAAGTATTCTTGCAATGGGGGAGTACTTGAGTGGAGGTCCGAAGTCCATCTGCTTCCTTAACACTAAACCTATAAATATATGCACATAAATCTATTTCCCCATCCACATATGTAAATGTATTTACATATGTACATGTCTTTATTTAGACCTCTATAAATGCCCTTTGCCTCCTAGGTCTTTCCTCTATTTCCTTTGACTTTTCTCTTGTCCCACTATCATGCTCAGCCTTCATTTGGGTTACAGTAATTCCTCTCGATTACATTACTGTATGGATTGTTTTAAGAGCTACAAGAATCCCCAATAAAATGATTTTTAAAAAACCCAAAACATGTCCACTTTAATTCTATTCAGGAAGCACAGTACCCGAGAATCAAAACTAAAAGGAGGTCATTTTTTTTTTTTTTTTTTAGAATAAACACCTTTAATACATGTGCTAGGATGGGAAGATTTATTTGCCTTTTGGAGCTTTGATCTTCCTCAAATAAAACTCCAGCTCCTTCCCCTCTAGCACATAGCCATCAAAATTGAACAAAAAACAACAAACAAAGCAGGACTCATTTTAAAATCTTTGATTTACAATTCAGAAGAGTCGAAAACAGTTGCACAAATCAGATTATGAAGTCACTAAAATTGAACAAAAAACCTCCACTGAATTGGTATATTTTTACTGTGTATAATCCTAACAAAATATAATTTAGAAAGATAGTAGCAGCAACAAACCACCTTTGATCCAACAATTCCACACCTATAAATATATCCTAAAGATGCATTTATTTTGTCCACTCACAATTGTAGCCAATGAAGTACTGTTTATTAAATGAAAACAAGAACAAAACCAGAAATATCTAAACATCCAATTGGCTGAATGAATCATGTTAATAGTCATGCAATGGAATATTTTACAAAAACTTATGGATAAATTCATTGGAAAAAGTGGGGATGCCCCAAGTTTTAGGAACATATCCAACCGAAAACTCAAAGTCATCTAATCAATTTAGACTCAAAGAGGTCCTATAGGGCAGAGTAGATCTGCTCCACAGGGTTTCCAAAGTGGGGGGAGGCTGTTTATAAATCTCACCCCCATCCCTCAAACTATAAATTTTTACTAAAGCAGCTATTTCATCTTTCTTCCTAATTGGTTCAAATAGCTGATCTTTTGGCTAGCAGCCCAATGTGCAACTCATTGTGTTGCCAGAACTACTTAGATTAAAAAACAAAACAAAACCTCACTGTCACTGAGTCAATTCTGACTTATAATGACCCTATAGGACACAGCAGAATTGGTCTGGTTGGTTTCTGATTCTGTAAATCCTTTTTACAGAATCCTTTCCCACAGAGCAGCTGGTGGGTTTGTTTGCACCACCAACCTTACGGCTGCCAGTCCAACATGTAACCCACTTCATCACCACAATGTCCTTTAGATACTGGCACATCAATAAAATGTATAATGTGAAGGTGGTGGCATACAGGCAACTTAAAACTTTTTCTCACTTCACTTTCACTATAAAAACATCTAGTAGTTGTTTCTTGCGTGTTAGAGCCTTTCCTTTCTACTCCTAAGCCAGTACTCAAAGGCCATGGATTAGAAACATTTACTGCTGCATCCCATCAAGTGTATTTCTGCACATAACAATCCTCTAGGATAGAGGAGAATTATCCCTTAGGGTTTTGAAAGCTATAATCTTTACTGAAGCAGACTGCCACATCTTTCTCCACATAGTGGCTGGTAGATTTAGATCTTTCAGTTAGCAGGTGAGTGTTTTAACCACTGGGACACGATAGTCCTTAAGCATTTATCAGCATATGCCATCTGGCACAATGCCTGGTTGGAAGGACAAGATGAAGGTGTATCCATCTCGGTTCTCAGTCCTTTAATGAGAATCACTCACTGCCATCAAGTCAATGACTCCTAGCGACTCCTGTGGGTTTCTGAAAAAGAGGTGCTAATTAAACAGCTATAAAAATATACAGCTGTGAACTGTGTAGAAAAGTTTTCTAAGATTAATTTTGATGGGGGCCTAACATAAATTCAGTGCCTGGCTCAAAGTAAACGCTCAATCGATGGTATTTCAATATAATTTGTTGTATTCAAAATAGTTAATAATAAAATTTTTAGTGACTAGTTTTCTTTTTACTTTTAAATCATTTTGGTTTTTTTGTAATTAAAAAAAATCATTTTATTGGGGCCCCTCACAGCTCTTACAACAGTCCATACTTCAAATGTATCAAACACATTTGTACATATTACCATCATTTTCAAAATATTTTCTTACAATTTGAGCCCTTGGTATTAGGCTCCCCCCCCCCCCCCCCCCCCCCCGTCCAACATCTCCCTTCTGGGGGTGGATGGTATACACTGATCCCTGAGATAGGTTTCCCCTTTCTCCCCTCACCTTCCCCCTACTCTCAGCGTATCGCTACTTCCATTACTATTCCTGGGGGGTGGGGGTGGGGTGTGTATCTGTCCTGAATTCCTGTGTTGAGAGCTCTATCTGTACCAGTGAACTTGCTTTGGTCTAGCCAGATTTTTAGGTAGAAGTGGGGTCATAATGGGATTGGTGGGTAAAAGACATTAAAGAACTAGAGGAATGTTGTGTGTTTCATCAGTGCTATATTGCACCCTGGCTGACTTGTCCCTTCCTTGTGACCCTTCTGTGAGGAAATGACCAATTGTCTACAAATGGGCTTTGGGTCTCCACTCTGACGCCCCTCATTCACATCAGTATCATTGTTTGGGAAAGCCTGATACCTGATCCTGTCGACACCTGCTGATCACAGGCTGGTGTGCTTCTTCCATGTGGGTTTTGTTACTCCCCTGCTAGATGGCTGCTTCTTTAACTTCAAGCGTGTTAAGATACCACATGCTCTATCTTCTAATTGCCGGGCACCATCAGCTTTATTCATCACATTTGCTTATGCACCCATTTTGTCTTCAGCGAGTGTGTGGGGAAGGTGAGCATCACAGAATGCCAAGTTATTAGAACAAAGTGCTCTTATATTGAGAGAGTACTTGAATATAGGTCCAATGTCCGTCTACCTTAATACTTAATCTATAAATATATGTACACTAGCCTATATCCCTAAAGTGATATATTGATATATTTACATATGTACGTGTCTATATTTATACCTCTATAAATGTCCTTTGCCTCCTAGTTCTTTCCTCTATTTCGTTTTACTTTCCTCCTGCCCCACTATCATGTTCGACCTTTATTTGACTCTCAGTGACTATTTTTCTTATACAGTGGCTTTAGGGGCAAATTATAATCTATGAAGTGAATTAAAATTACTGACCATATATTAAATGAAGCAACAATGAAAAGATAATTACCTTTTTGATGAACTTTTCTACTATTTGAACTACATGCTTATAAAGCTGAAAAAGAATTAAGAGAAATTATTGTCCAACTAAAATATTTTTACAATCCCTGTAACTAGAAAAAAAAAGGTCTGTATTGTTATAGACAATAAAATAGATAATATAATACAAGAAGGGCTGGCCACAGGATTTGGAACTTAAGCTTGTTAGCACTCTTTGATTTAGCCTTGAATTAATTTACAAAATAAATCCTCATTCTAAAAATCATTCCAAACAAAAGCCATTTATTTTGTACTTACCTTAATAGCTTTAATAGCAGCTTTAGTGATGAGAATCATCTTGGCTCGAGAGATGGGAGGTTTCATATCCATAAGGGAAAAGAGCTTAAAAAATAAAACAAGGGAAAAAAATGTTTGCATTACAGAAAATGTAGAAAGAAAAAAATTCAAGCAATATTAGGAACTGTTCTTGTCAATAACAACTTTACCCTTTGTAATTTTTACAAAATTAGGGGCAAATGTCAAGCTCTAAAAACTCATTTGCAATGCAATCAACTAAGAGGGAAACAAAATTTTGGAACTAACAGCTCTAACAATTTGGTCACTACAAAAACCCAAGAGCTGTATTATATACTATCTGTATCACCACTTAGTTCCTTGTAGTGTTTCCCAATCTGGTCAATGCCCCCTAGGGGGAGCTACAACGACACAATGGGGTTGCAAAAGCAGGTGCTATCCTTTATCGGATTATGGACTATAGGACACATTTTTTAATTGTGGGGGAGCTAAATAAAATTATTTCCCCTGAAAAGGGATGGTAGGTCAAATAAGTTTGGGATCATATGATTTAGAGAAACACGTTTATAAGAGTAAACCAAAAAAATAAAACTAAGCTGCCACTGAGTCGAACAGTGACTCTATGGGATAAGGTATAACTTCCCCTGTGGGTTTCCAAAATTCTCTTTACAAGAGTAGAAAGTCTTGTCTTTCTCCTGCAGTGCGATGGTGGTTTCGTAATGCTGTCGTGTGGTTAGCAGCCAAACATATGACAACTATGCAGGGCTTCGTTATATATCGGAGTAGACAAGACATATAAAATGCCATTTACAAAGCAATAATTTTGTCCTGAATAATAACCACCACCTATACTTAAAATGTTAACCCTAATGGAACCCTAGTGGCACACTAGATTATATGCTGGACCATTAAACAAAAACCCAAAGATTAGCAGTTCAAAACCACTAGCCGCTATGAGGAAAATAAGATTTATGCTCTGGCTAAGATTTACAGCCCCAGAACCATATATAGAATTGCTATGAGCTGGTATCTACTTCAAGTTTCAGCTAATGAGCTGGAATCAGTGGGTAATGGTTAAAACACAAGAACTCCAAAGGGAAAAAAAAATGAGGTTCTTTAAGTAAGGTTACTAGAGCTTCACTTTATTTACTAACAGCAAAAAAAATCTTCTTGTGAATGTTCCTTATTTAAAACATTTAGAAAGATCAATTTTTGATTACTTTTCAACTTGATAACTTTTCAAGTTATATAGATAAGAAACTAAGAACAAAATACTGAAGCTCAAACCCTAAACATTATTAATGCTGCATTACTTATGAATACCTAAGTAAACATTTATAAAGGACATCTTCTGACTATTTTTAAGTTATAATTTTTCCTGTGACAGTTTAACCTTAAGCAGAAAAAAAGATCTGAGCAACAAAGAAAGCTACTTGACCACTGAAAAATTATAATATTTTCAAAAGGACTTTGCCAACGCTAATACTCATTTAATACAATTAACCTTTTTCTTGGTCATTCCAATTTCTTCTCATTCCACAAAAATACAATTGAACACAAAAGGCCGGTATTATAATTTATTTGTAAAATTAAAGTACTGACAATGCCATAAACAGCATAACCATAATTCAGGCAAAGGACCAGCAAGAGAAACTTCAAGATCTCCAATCAGAGAGTTGAAAGACACCATTACAGTCCATGAAGAATTGAAAGCCTACTATGTACCGGGAAGCACTGACTTAGGTGGTTTATTATACTATTTTATTAAAGATATTTAAGGAGTTTGTCACAACTGTTCTAATGAAGTTTTCCTGTTTTAGATGATACCCAGGTCATGGATCAGAACTATAATTTGCCAATACGAAGAAACTCAAAATCTCTAATAGCAATGCTGCTTGCTAACTAGATGTTGAAACCATTAACTCTGATTGGAGGATACAGAAAAGAAAAGGCAGGTGCACCTGAGCCCCTGTATATATTGTACGGGTTCAGGGATAACAATGAAAGACTGAATTCAATCTGGATTGCTTGCTGAATCTCCAGAATCCCTGGGTAGTGCAAACAGTTAATTTGGTTGGCTCTTAACAGAAAGGTTAGAGATTTGAGATTCAGAGGCACTTTGAAGAAAAGCCTGGCAATGTTACTGAAAAATCAGGCACCGAAAACTCTATTATACTATGACATACATGGAATCGCCCTGGACCAGAAGCAATCTGACAGCAACTGTAAAAAACTATCCAGGGAGAGCGTTCAGGTAGATGAACTGTAATGTAGGTTGGAAGCATAGAATCAAGGTCCAGCCTAGAAAATGAAAGGCCAGCATCAAACTCATGCAAAAGGGTGCACTGAGCATCTTACAGGGCAGAGAACCAAGAGCACACACATAGGTAAGTATGCTCTACAGAGCCACAGAAACCTCTACTAAAGAAGCCACCAACTGTTGATATAGCCACCATCTATACCCATACACGCCTGAAGGCAGGGTTTCCTTCTCTCCAACCCTTCCCTGAAAAATTCTGAGCTCTTTTATACACCACAGCAAAACCAGGAGTTTCGGCACTTTTGAGGCACTCAAATCAAATCATGCTCTTTACATCGTCTGAACGAGGAAGATCAGGACTGTGGAATGCATGGGATTAAGGTTTCCCAAGAAAACTCTCATAAGACAGCCCTCGCTGACCTGAAAGAATAAACAGGCACACTGATGTGATGGAAACAATTGTTAGGGTCAACTTTCCTGGCTTTTATCTCATGAATCATTTTCAATTTTCTTAAAATGTGTTAACGCTCCATTGTCCTGTTTTTGTGTCCTTTAAGAACGTTTATCAAGAGTGCCTCTTTGAAATCTCCCTATAAGTCACCATAATCTTCTGAGAAGACCTCCCTGTCTTGAACTTAATTGGTTCAGCATTTCATCCTTAGAAATCAGTTTTGATGAAGCCAAGGCCAGTGTAATACGAAAAGAACTTGTCTGCACCATCCCACTGATAGAAGGCATACTTAAACACGTGGCTTATAAAAAATCTGTGTATGGAATAAACTGGAATCCTAACAGCAATACTTTTTGACATATTCCTATGTGTAAATTAAATTTTAACTAGATGGTGACTTATGTTAATCGCCATCAAGTAATCTTTGACTCTTGTTCACCCCAAGAATAGAACAAAATGTTATCCATCTCGTATCATGTTCATGGTCACTGGCATGCTCCAGCCCATAGTTGTGGCCACTGTGTGATGCTGAACGCCTTCCAACTAGTGGCCAAAATTGCTAGCGCCATTTAGACGCTATTTTTCTGCAATCCACAGTTTTCAATGGCTGACTTTAGAAAGTAGATAACCAGATCTTTTTTCCCTGGCTTAGTCTGAAAGCTTTGCTGGTGCCTGTCCACCATGAGTTATTTGAAATACAGGTGGCAAAGGTTCTAGCATTACAGTGACACACAAATCACCACAGTATGTCAAACTGACTGAAAGATGGTAGTGAAGGTAATAATATATTAGCATATAATTTAGAAGGGATTTTTCAATTAAAAAAACACATGGCACAGAGTAAAGGTTATATGCCCAGCAAAACAAGTTGGAGGCCACGTAAACTATTTTAATATTAATGTCTTCATGTTTAAATGGTCCTTCAATTTATTAATGAAGGTATTGACTTAAGAAAATAGCATAATTTTGCTGGTCAAACATTAGTTTTGGGTAGAAAGGGGGAACCGATCACAAGGATCTATATGTAACCCCCTCCCTGGGGGGCAGACAACAGAAAAGTGCGTGAAGGGAGACATCAGTGTAAGACATGACAAAATAATAATTTATAAATTATCAAGGATTTGTGAGGGAGGGAAAAAATGAGGAGTTGATATCAAAAGCTCAAGTAGAAAGAAAATGTTTTGAGGATGGCAACAAATGTACAAATGTGCTTGATACAACTGATGTATGTATGGACTGTGTTGAGTTGTAGGAGCCCCCAATAAAATGATTTAAAAACAAAACATGAGTTTTATAGTAATCAAATGTCAATTTAACAAGACTTGGCCTGTGAAGCCTTTCCTGCTCTTTAGTTCATGTGACTTAAACAACACTCTTGTCTGTTTGTTATACTTGGTTAAGCAAACTATTTGCATCACTTAGGGGCCCTAACAGTTTGAACACAGGCTCAATAATCAAATTGTCTGAGAAATCCTGACCCTACCACTCATTAGTTGTAATATAGTCTTTCCCTCATCTGTAAAATGAGATATACTGCCATTGAGTCGGCTCCAACACACAGTGGTCCTATAGGACAGGGTAGAGCTGACCCTGTGGGTTTTCATAACTCTTTAACTTACTGGAGTAGCAAACTTCATTGTTGTCCTGAGAATAGGAATAGCCTTTAAGGAATTAAAAAATTTTTAATTTAATAAATCATTTTACTAGAGGCTCTTACAGCTCATACCAATCCACACACCAGTTGTATTAAACACATTTGTACATTATGTTGCCATCATTCTCTCTGCTTGAGCCGTTGGTATCAGCTTCCCCCACCCCCTACTCTACCACCCTCGTAGACCCCTCACAAATTATTTTCATCTTACACCACCCACTGTCTCCCTTCACCCACACTTCTGTTGTTTGTTCCCCTGGGGCAGGGGGTCGAGTTGTACATTGATCATTGTAGTCAGTTCCCCTTTTCTCCCCCTTCAAGATATCACTACTCCCATTACTGTTCCTGAGGGTTTTATCTATCCTGGATTCTATGTGTTGAGAGCTCTTATCTGTTCCAGTGTACATGCTCTGGTCTAACCAGATTTGTAAGGTAGAACTGGGGCCATGATAAGGGGGGGAGGAGCATTAAAGAACTATAGCAGTGGTTCTCAATCTTCCTAATGCTGTGACCCTTAATACAGTTCCTCATGTCGAGGTGACCCCCCACAACCATAACATCAGTTTCGTTGCTACTTCATAATTATAATTTTGTTACTGTTATGAAATCGGGCGACTCCTGTGAAAGTAAAGGGTCATTCAACCCCCAAAGAGGTGACGACCCACAGGTTAAGAACTGCTGAACTAGAGGAATGTTGTGTTCCATTGGTGCGGTGCTGCACCCTGGCTGTCTTGTTCTTTCCTTGTGACTCTTCTGTAAGGGAATGTCCATTTGTCCACAGATGGGCTTTGGGTCTCTACTCTGATCCCCATCACTTGCATTGGTATATTTGTTTTGGGTCTTCTGATGCCTGATACCTGATCCCATCGACACCTTGTTCTCGTTATAACACAGGCTGATGTGTTTCCTCAGAAAATTTTAAGAATAATTCATATAAAAGTGTAGCGTTTAGAATTGAGTAAATACTACACACAATTTTAACAAGAAATAAAGAATGAACTCTGGAGACAATCTACAGTACTGTTTTTTAAACTACCGGTATTTGTTGACACACATTAGTAGGCAGTAAAACTAAGCTAATGGGTAGTGACGAAACTTATTATTTACTAGAATAAAATTAAAAGTATATCATTATTGTGCACAGTACGGCTAAGTACTGTATTGTGAATCTTCTCAGTTTTGTGCATTTATAGGAGCACTCAAGACTAATATAAAATGCAACTCTTATTGTGTAGGCCTAAACTGACTACTAGTCACCTTTTAATAACGTGCAGTTATCTCCAAACCATTAATACACTTCACATGGACAAGACAATGCAACTTAATTACAATGGAATGTGTTGTTTTTAGGTGCCCTCTAGCTGGTTGTGACCCATAGTGACCCTATGCACAACAGAACAAAACGCTGTTCGGTCCTGCACCATCCTCACAATGGTCTTCTCATGCTTGAGGTCATTGTTACACCGAGCATTACTCCATCTCCTTGAGGGCCTTCCTCTTATCCACTCTCCCTCTCCTTTACCAAACAGGATGGCCTTCTCCAAGGACTGGTCTCTTCTGATAATATGTATGTAGGAGGAAATCTTGCCATCCTTTTCTCCAAGGAGCACTCTGGCCCTATTTTTTCCAAGAAAGATTTATCTGTCCTTTTGGCAGTCCATGGTACTACCAATATTCTTCTTTAACACCACAACTCAAATGCATTGATCCTTCTTCATTTGTTGTCCAACTTTCGCATGCATGAGGCCATTGAAAATACCCTGGCTTGGGTCAGGCACACCTTAGTCCCCAAAGTATTATCTTTGCTTTTCAATACTAGTATTACTCAATGGAATCTAGTAGGGGGGGAGGGGAGATCAGACATTGTGGTATTCCAAAAGTCAGAAACATCTGGTTGTAACTCTGGGTCTGGCCATGTAGGTTGACTCTGGGCAAGTTACTTAACCTCCCCCTAAGCCAGTGCCTCATTCGTGTATAAGGGATATCCTGGTATCTTCACTTTTAGGTGGCAATTTAAATCTGGAAGAATTGAGTTTGTACACAAAATGACTGGTGTTAACACCTCGCATAGGATTCAGCACTCCTTCTACATACTGTTTACATGGCAATTTTTCTAGCGAGTAACCTAAGCTTAATAAACTTCTAAACTCATCAACTCCAATGGTTACCCAGTCGGTCTTCTTTGTACTGACCCCAAATCTGCCCTCTGATACCTCTTCCTTCCCCCCTTTGAAGCACAGAACAATGATCTGTTTCATATAACTTCAAATATTTAAAGGTAACTAGCATGCTTTGCCCCTCATTTATCTTCTATCAGCCAAATGATAAGAGTTTCTAGATCTAAAAAGTTTGGTCCTGATACATACATTCCTTTTAAGTATAATACCCTATTTTGTAGACAGAGCCAAATATATTTGCTTTCACAGAACCTAATATTGAATTGGATTTTGTATTAGCTTCCTATTGCTAATGTAATGCATTATTACAAACACAGTAGCTTAAAGTAAAAATTTTTTATCTTTCAGTTTTAGAGAGTTTAAGTCTCCTCAAGAGTTCAAAACCATGATGCAGGTAGGGCTGTACTTCTTCTGGAAGACCTAGGTAAATGCACGCTTCATTCTACATGCCTGGGCTCATGGCCCCTTCCTCCATCTCCAAGGCCCGCAGCACATCTTCTTCGACCTCTGCTTCCCACATCACATACCTTCTAAAAATCCCTTCAATTACATTAGTCCCAGCTTGGATAAATCAATCTAGCAGAACTCGTAACATAACCGTCAGCAAATATGGCACCCAGGGCCACATACACAGGTTGTAAGAAATAGGACATGGGCAGCTTTCGGAAGGCCATTAACTCCACCCACCACAATTTCACTGCCTTAACAAAAATAAGCACTTCAATGTTAATCCACAACTACAATGAACTAAAGTATGCTGAGAATTCTTAGAAATCTCTATAAAAAAACATCTTCATGACAGCTTTCCTTGTAAGACAGCTTTAATTACAGACAATACTTTTTATCTATTGATGGAAATTTTGAAAACAACCATTTGATGTGGCAACTATTCCAACCAGCTTGTAAATTTCTCTGGCCTCCAAGTTAAAGATTACTTGAAACAGAATCTACTTGAATCCACTTCTTCATTCCTGATTTACTCAGGATTGCAACTATTTTGAATTATTTTATTTGTAACCTTCACTAGACATTTTAGTCTGTTGTAAATAGTTTCTGAACTCTGCTCTGGCTCCTCCAAAACAAAACCACTCAAACTCACAGCCATTGAGTCAGTTTGACTCAAAGGACAAGGTAGACCTGCCTCTACTGGTTTCTGAGACTAAATTTTCACATAAGTAGAAAAGCCTCATCTTTTCTCCCACAAAGCAACTAGTCAGTTTTGAACTGCCAATTATAGCTAACAGTCCAAAGAGTAACCCCCTATTCCACTAGCGTGCATTACTACTGATTAGCAATGTATAGAAACTCACAAAATTCACAGAATCGGCAGAGATCTAAGCTACTGGCCTACAAATTCTGGAATGTTTTTTCCTGCATTTTGAAATCGAGATGAAAAAAATTGGAAGGCCACATACTAACTAGTCGAATGATGTCTTAAACCTTTAAGTCTCAAGCAAGTACTTCTTTCCAGAATTCCCCTCAATTGGGATGGGGTTCCATTTTTCAACTCATTGTATGAGATTCACTAAGGTCTATTTGTAGCATAAGCACGTATTATAAAAGACATCAAATTTCTTAAAATTAGGGGAAATATTTCAAAGTTCTCTCCTGCAAGATGTTTTATCTAACTATACCCTGAAGACAAATCACCATAATACACTGTTCCTAAAACAAAAAAGTATGGGATAGCTTAGCCTATTACATACTAGCATTTTATTGTATGCTTTCTAATATACCAAACTTCCCAAAGATTTGTATGGGGCAATACTTTATTATGGGGTAATCTGATTGGACGAGGGAAGTGGTACAAAGGCAAGACAAAACACAAGTACTACTATGCTATTCTAAAGCAGAGTACCCACGAACTAATAATAAAGAAATGAGACAGTGAAACTTAAAAACATGCTGAGGAAAGCAATTCAATCAACCAAGAAAATGTCAATGGTTACTGTATAAAAAATTTGTTCAGCTTTACCAGTAATCAAAGTGCACATTAAAATGACTGAAGAAACCTAATTGGTACCCCCCCTTCACTTACTTTCAGTGGTTTAAAGTTTTCTTTATAAAAACTTTGTTGCTAAAAAAACACATCAATTGAACAATTTCGACGCTTTATACAGCATGGTGGAATTGATTATATTCAAGTTGTACAAACATTGTTTTTCTGGTTCATCCCAACTTAAGTGCCCTTATACTTCCTATCTAACATACTTCATGTTGCTGTTGTCAATTTGATCCCATATAGATTGTTCCTTAAAGAGGAAAAAGTTGATGGAATTCTTTAAAAAGTAATTCAAGCTCTGATCTGTACCAGTGTACATCCTCTTGGTCTAGCCAGATTTGTAAGGTAGAATTGGGTCATGATAGTGGGGATTGGAAGCATAAAGAACTAGAGGAAAGTTGTGTTTCATCAATGCTATTTTGCACCCTGACTGGCTCATCTTCTCCTCCCTGTGATCCTTCTGGTAAGGGGATATCCAGTTGGCTATAGATGGGCTTTGGGTCTCCACTCCACACTCCCTCATTCACACACAGTGAATCCAGGACAGATAAGCCCCCAGGACCAATGAGTACAGTACCAGGAGGATAAGGGGAAGGTGGGGGAACCAATCACAAGGATCTACATATAACCCCCAACCTGGGGGACGAACAGAAAAGGGAGACATTGGGCGGTGTAAACATGACAAAATAATTTATAAATTATCAAGGGTTCGTAAGGGAGGGGGGTAGGTTGGGAGGAGAAAAAACGAGGAGCTGATATCAAGGGCTCAAGTAGAAACAAAATGTTTTTAGAATGATGACGGCAACAAATATGCTTGACACAATGGATGTATGTATGGATTGTGATAAGAGTTGTACAAGCCCCCAATAAAATGACTAAATAAATAATTCAGGCATTCCATTTCCTCCTACTTTCCCCCAGCTCCTCCAGTTGCATGGCTGCTCCCTAATGTTGAAGACGTAGGCACTCTGCAATGGACGAGGGAAGTGGAACTGAAGCATTAAAGCATGTCACTAGGCCACTAACTGATTTCCAATTCCACAGGGAAATTTTAAAACCATTAACTTTTTAAAGAAAATCTTACAATGTTTTCATTTTTAATGATGATTTTAAAATCAGAACATAAATTCATATACTATAAAGACTCTGTGGTCAAATTTTAAAATACAACTGCTAAGGGATAAAGACCGAAAGGAAACTCTAAAACAGGAATGGCGTCTGATGAGATTTTTATTTTCAATTAGAATTTATTTAATTTGAGCAGGAGAAAATCTGCTTTAGCATAGCTTATTGTAATTAGGTACTTTTGATGCAAAGGGACCCCATTAGAGAGTAGAACTGCTCCCATAGTTTTCAAGACAGTAATATTTACAGAAGATCAGCAAGTCTTGGACCCACAGAATGGGTCTGGTTCACAGCTGAGTGCTTAACCATTGTGCCAACAGAGCTCTTTCATAAAGATCACAGCCAAAAAACTGTATGTGGCGACTCTACTCTGCCATGTAGGGTCCGTGTGAGTTGATTTGGCATCTCTAACAATGATCTGAATTAATTTAGAAATAAAAAGGGGAATTTTCGCTTTGCCTGTTTGATGCAAAATGCATCTTTATCCAATCTTTGAAAATAAACTTAAATAATATGCTTTCACATAATCATCACTACCAGCTGACTTCTCTGTAAATACTTGTAAATATTTTATGTAAATCTGATAAAACATCTCAAAAACAATAAAACACTTTTAAAATATTTTTTCCACTTATAAGACCTAATACCAAAATTCAAAAATTATTGTTTGGCATTAAGATTTGCAATTATCAATACAATTTATTCCCATGTAAATTCTATTTACTTGTCATAGAATTTTGTAAGGATTTGTCCTTACAAAAATCAAATCCTTTAAAACCAGAACATTTAACTGTATCACTACTTCCTTAAAAGTAGGTACTAAGACAAGACAGGTCTGTCATGACAGTTAAGATGAAGCCTATAATAAGGCTTTTTAAGAGTCTGGGGAAAAAAAAGATGGCACTGCTTTGTCTTAAACATTATAAACAGACAAACAGATCACGTGCTTCTTTGTAAATGCCTCTCCAGATTTTAAATGATTCCAAACCAGGTCGTTTTACAATACTTCCAAGTTCAATAGGTTAAAATACTTACTTCTTCCTAAATTTACCATATTACTATTCTCTCCCACAAAGCTGTCAACATCTCTCCCAATTCCAGGATTTAGAGTACATTTTCTTTTCTGTTTATAGAGTATCATTTTTTTTTTCTTTTTTAACATTTTATTAGGGGCTCATACAACTGTTATCCCAATCCATACACACATCAATTGTGTAAAGCGCATTTGTACATCGTTTCTCAAAACATTTTCTCTCCATTTAAACCCCCGACATTAGGTCCTCATTTTTCCCCTCCCTCCCCGCTCCCCCCTCCCGCATGAGCCCTTGATAGTTTATAAATGGGTATTTTGTCATATCTTGCCCTGTCCGACGTCTCCCTTCATCCACTTTTTGGTTGTCTGTCCCTCAGGGAGGTCACACAGTTCCATGTAATCGGTTCCCGTAGAGTATAATTTTTAACACACCTATACTACTATTAAACAAAAACCATTTTTGGATTACTTCTATTTCCATGTGCATCCAAAAAACAAAGTATGTTCTAAAACTGAGTGTAGTGGTGACTGTACAACTCTTAATAGGATTGAACTACTAAATTGTGTTTGGGGCTATATGCCACTAAAACGCTTCAAAAACCACCCCACCATACTGGTAAATGTTTTCAGTAAATAGCATCAGAGTCAAACTTCACCTGAACTTTCCCTCTTTTAATTTATCACCCTGCCTGATTGTTACCATTTGCGGCGGGCAGAAGCATTTCGAATGACTAACCGTGTCAAGTACATCCTCATTCATTCTTCAGTTATCTCCTCCATTTCCAAGAGGCTATTCTTCACATACTTTTCCACTTCTAGAACCAAGGGCACTTCCCTCACCAGTTTTTTAAAATCACTCAGTTCCAGCTTACCACAGTAAGCCATCTTCCATTCCTTACCACCATTTTTGTTCACTGAATTCCAGTAGGTTCACCAAGGTCCTTTTCTTTCACTTGCTTAATACGGTGATTTTCGGGAGCTGCCAGATGTTACTCCATGCCATTGGTGTATTTTTGTTATAACATGGTCATTGCAATCGCATCAATGCTGACTCACAGTGAGCCCCCATGGGTTTAACTGTTCATGGGAGTAGAAAGCCCAGTCCTTCTCCCACCCAGCTGCTTGTGGTTTTGAATTGTCAACCATGCTGATCAAAGAGTCTGTGTAACCATAACACTAACCACTACACATCACCAGGGCTCTATAGTAACATAGATGCCAGATTTTAAAATGTTATGCCTCACAAGTAAATGTGTTCCCGAGAAGTTGGCTATAAAATATTTTGTGTGAATTATTTCCCGCCTAGATTTCAAGAGGAAATTAAAATGTTGAGCATATTTACCACGTTTCTCCAAATGACTTAAAAACTTATTTTCATTAACTATTACTTCTATGGTATACACCTGACTTTGGACAATTCACACTTTCCCTGCTTCCTAACCTTAAAAGAGTTAGGAATATGAAGACATCAAACATCTAACATATTAGCTGGTCTCTGGTTGATATTTAATGAGCAAATGTAGGACCTTTTCCCTTAAAATTTCCCTTCCTCATTGGTTTACTTGTTAAAAGACCAGGTAAAAACTAAAGCTATCCTGTGAACAAATTTAGGAATCAAGATCAATCATTCCTAACAAACCACTTTGTAGCCATTAGTCAACTTGACAGAAAATCAGATCAAGCATTTAAAAAAAATGAAAATTGTGTATTTACTTAACACTGTTTTAAATCAAGATTTACTCACCTATCAACTATATACAACCACTTTTCTATCTCCAAGTTAGTGGAAAATATTTTAATTTTCTACTTTAAACAGGCCTTACTGTGCCATAAAACACTTTTAAAATGTGTAATTCAGTGGTATTTAGTATATTCAGATATACAGCCATGTCAATTTAGTTTTGTAACAGTCTAATCCATTATCTACTTTGTCTCTATAGATTGGGCTTTTGGGAACATTTCACATTTTAAGAACACCAGAAAATTTACATCAATACTTATTGTTGAGTCAGTTCCCACAGTGATCCTACGTACAACAGAACAAAACACTACCCATCCTGCACTCTTAGTAAACGTTTTAACAAGGCCTGTTAAGAGATTTGCACATAGCTCCACTGAACCCCAAACTAAACCATCCTTTGTCATTCAACATCTCTTGAACTGGTTAACTCATTGCTATTGAAGTTTAAAGACTTTTGAGAAAAAATTTTAATGGCACAGTAAATATCCAGTGTATGCTTCTTAGCAGTTAATTTTTCTTCGGTTAAAGCTTAGCACTGGTGTACAATGTCAAGAAGAGGGAATGAAATAGAACTCTTAACTAAAGTGCCTGTGGATATGCTGGAGATATTGAAGGAGATTGTAGAGTGCAGGGCTGGTTAACAGCAGAGCTCTATTTCAATACTATACTTAAGAGTGGATCAAAAGGTGCAGTCCAACCAATGCAGGCTATCAGTAGCTAGTCAACTGTCCCTAAATACTAAAAACACCAAAAACTATCTGAAGGCTGGTTTACATGTTACTTAAACCATTGGTGTAGGTCGTGTTGAGTTTTTAATTTAAATCCAAGTGTCAAATGTGCACATTTGTATTAACCAAAAAACCAAACTCACTGCTGTTGATTCCAACTCACAGTAACCCTAAAGGCCACAGTAGTCGGGATTTCTATGCCAGATGACATTTTCTTCTTAGGGAGCAGCTGATGGGTTCAAACAGCCAACTTCTGGGTTGGCATCTGAGCACCTAACCACCGTAGCACCAGTTCCTTCATATTTGCATTATTTACCATTTGATGTGCAATTCCGTTTACATGGAAATACATTCCGATATCTTCATTACATGATGAACATACATGTTTGCTACATTCCTCCCATCCCCACCAGACTTCAGAATGAAGTCCGAAGCACACAAACACCAGGAATAGTCTTGAATAAATGTACAGTGAAACCTAAGCCTTAGGACTTAGGATCAAGCAAGAAAAATTATGAAGAGCACTACAGATCACCAAAATGCAAGGCAACAGACATAACAGAATTTCAAGTGTTCATCAAATAGAAGCCATTTGAATTTCCTGGTGAAGACATTTTAAAGAAATTTTTTCAACCGAAGAGATATCTGAAAGTCGCTGAGCTCAACATTGAAAAAAGACACAGACAGAATTGTGATTTCTAGAATTTATTGTGAAATTGGATTTTTAAATCAGTCTCTTCCAAAAGTACATGTTTAAGCCTTTTACTATTTGTTTCTGTTGTTTAATATTAACATGTACTGTGATTGTTGTTAATAAAATCCACTCCAATTGAGTAGATTCTGAATCACAGTGACCCTTGGTTGATATATCTGGCTATACCTGTCTGCCAAACAAAACATGACGATCAATTTTGGCAGTCATTGACAAATCTGCAAAAGTTAAGAATTGAAAAGAATTGGAATATCCTTATTATGGCAGAATATACTGTATACATCTTTCTTTTACAAATGGCAATTTAAAGTTATCCATCCCCCTTCCCCACTAGTTATTTTACTGTCAATAGCACATGTACTTTGCATATATGCACAATGTAAATACTTAGAAAGAATGTAAAGTGTGTATCACTGTCATTAGTTGCTGTGGAATTGGCTGAGTCATGGTGGGCTTATATAACACAATAAAATGCTGCTCAGTGTTGCACCAGCTCCCCAATTGTGTGTTTAGGTTTCTTTTCTATTTCACATTTCATTTTAAAATTATTTCTGAAAATCTTATGTAGGAGTATGCTTCATACACACACACTCCCCCCACACTCCTCTGGATGTTAAAAATGCCAGGGATACCCCTGGCCCTATGGTCATATCTTCAATCCGAGATTACCGATTCAATGGATTTCTATCAAACACCATGTCACCCAAACACAAATTTTAACCTCCTCTCTCCACTCACCCCTTTTTAAGTCAAAAATCAGGTTTCTAAATCATAACTCGGCTCTCTTAAGTGGTAACTGTTCCTGTCGATAGTCACTGGATTACTAAGTTTTCTACTAGGAACCTATTTGGATTTCTTCATACAATTTATGAACTTGGGTGAACTCAGGGTAGGACTGGGAGCAGAAAGGAGACTCCACGGAGAATTACTACGTTTTCTACTATGAACCTACTTGGATTTCTTCATAAAACTTATGAACTTGGGTGAACTCAGGGTAGGACTGGGAGCAGAAAGGAGACTCCACGGAGAATGTTTCTCTGCTCTGATAGACAACCCTGTCAGAGCCATTGGCTAAACTGATTCTTCAGCAGTACTTACCAGTAACCAAACCCCAAAACCCACAGTCACTGAGTCCATTTCGACTCAAAGGGACCCTAAAGGACAGTGCAGAATTGCCCTGGCAGGTTTCTGAGATTTTAACTCTACGGGAGTAGAACTCCGTCTTTATCCGGAGGAGTGGCTGGTGTTTTTGAACTGCTGACCTTGTGGTTAGCAGCCCAACTTGTAGCCACTACGCCACCAGCGCTCCTTGGATGTCTTCACAGGCACAATAAAGAGCTCTAAATATAAAACAATGAAATGTCATCTATAAATCATGCCAAAATTCAAGAGGACAAGGGCAAACAAGGTACCAAAATCTAAAGTGCTCAAGTCCCTTATATATAAAATGGCTTAAAAAAATAAATGAAATAAAATGGCTTATAATCTACATACACTTTTTTTTAAGACATTTTATTAGGGCCTCATGCAACTCTTATCACAATCCATACACACATCAATTGTGTAAAGTGCATTTGTACTTCATTCTCAAAACATTTTCTCTCCACTTAAACCCCCGACATTAGGTCCTCATTTTCCCCCTTACATACACCTTTTAAAATAACCTCGTATTTTTAAATAATCTCAATATTACTTATAATACCTAATACAATAATAAAATCACACTTTGTTTTCACCTCACAGCTTTTTTTATATACTAATTTCTTTATGTGGGGTTAAGTTGATCCCTGATGCAGAGCCCACATGAGAGTGCTAATAAATTATTTATTATTTGTACATCTTTTTTAGTTCTCAAAAATAAAAAAACACGGTGAGACAGTTAAAAACCATTAAAATCCATTGCTGACCTCACAATGCTGCTACAGAAAGCTGAGGAAGCAAGCTATATCCCACTCACCATAAATAAAGCCAGACCTCTACTGCTGTTGGAGATGAACAATTGACTCAAAGTCAAGAAAAGAGTGGAAGAATGACTAACTTTTAATATCCAAAGCTCCTGGAATAAAAGCATTCCATGGTGAAATGAGGCAAGAGAAACTTCCATTTTTACTTCACTTCTTGATCTGGTCCTTCTACATCTCTTCTACACAGTAAGAACTTTGTTTCAACCCTTGGCCTACCTCTTTAGATAAACAGCAAAAATTAGTGTCACAGGTTAAGATTTAGATTCTAAAGACAGTTACACCTAGCAATCAGTAAGTAAAATATAGTCATAAAGAAAGTATCAAGTGGTAGTAGGAAAGGGCAGCAAGACCCAACTGAGATGTAGCATCCAATTCTTCCTTCAGGAAAGCACAGTGGTTCAAGACTGACATTTCAACTGCATAAGTGCACCAATGCCAATTCATGTTTCATTTTCATCTAATTTTAAAGATAAAAATATAAAAGCACTAATTTTTTTTCTTGGAGTCAAAATATCATCACCACCACCACCACCCCCCATCTGAGGTTCCTTTATTCCAGATCTCTGAAAATGGTTTGAGAACCCTGAAATCTCTGTCCCTTTCAGTGATTTATGAAGTCAAAACTGTTTCCTTATTAATATCAATATAAAACTTTTTTTTGTCCTTTAAAACCTATTTCCACACAAGTGTACAGCAGTTTTTCCAGAGGTGACCCAATATATGTTACGAGTTTGAATGAACCAGTTGAGTATCCAGCTTTCACCAAATGAAAGTTTAAAGGAGAGCTGCAAAAACATTGTCAGTCTTCTATTTTTCAGTTTTGAAAGTTATTTTTCACAGAAATATTATATAATGGGATTATTTAAAAAAACAATACTGATATTTGTCTTCATTTCTAATATGGTAGATATCAATAGATGTGACCAATAGACATGTAAGTTCTCTGTGTTTCTTATCTTTTTTGGAGGGTGGGGGTAGAGGTGAGTGGGGAGGCAGAACAATCCAGGTTTATTCTCCAGACAGCATCAGCAGATACAACTACAGGCTTCCCTGTAGCACATACATTCACAAGGCATCATCAAGCTGCACAGCCTGTGGTGTGTTCGCTGTAACAACACCCCCTGGTTCTTCTCTTTTCAGTAAAGTATAATGGAATCCAAGATCAAAAAGGATTGAGAACAATCATCCTAAAGAAACTCTTTAGACATGTACACCAAGAAACATGTCAGTGAAAGCTCACTGCAGTCTGACAGCTAAAAATTAGAAACTTACATGTTCAACTGAGAATCTATATACACTACACAGTAGTTAAAAATAACCAAATTTTAACATGTAGTATTAGAAATGTTGGAGCATAAAGAAAAAAGCACACGTACTACTTATGTATACCAAAACATAGAACGTTAGATGTTTATTTTCTCTGCACTCTGTACTTTAAATGTCTTAATGTGTAGATGCTGCAAAGAAATGGGGTTAAGAAATATTTTTTCTTAAAATTTATTAAAGGCTAAAAATGCAATCAACAGGCTTTAAAAACATCCAATTTAAAACCTTTATTAGTTGAACAAAACTTTTACAAAGTATCAAAATCTTCATATTGAGTAGTATACTGTACACAAACAACACAATTGAGTATAGACCTTAAGTGATCACTGATACTTCACTTTTCACCTTTTAACAATGCTGGCCATAGAAGTTCTCCAAATATTGTAGATTACGTATCTAATTACTTCACTTTTCTTATTTTCCTCTCCAGCTGTATCTTATTTTGACTTTCTTTTTACTTGTATTTCTTATGTCACTTTCCACTTACCCACAATTTGCTCCAAGCTACCTAACGGTTATAGCTTTCAACAACTGTACCTTTCTTCCTCCCCCATCATCCCCATGCCCAAGCCTCTACCTTTAGCTGACGAAACGTAGGGTCTGATGAACACTATTAACTGAGACTTCCTATATACTTTCTAACCATACTATCATAAATTACATCTCTTCATCTTTGAACCACTACCTCGACCCCCTTTTTAAACCAAAGGCCTCCAAAGACTTCTGATTTGCCACCTATAATTTATCTCCAATCACCATTGAATCCTAACTTCAGATTTGACCCCCTCAAACATTTGTGGCCTTAAAAAAAAAAGCCTCCGGTCACTCCCTAGGTATTATATAAGGTTTTAAGTAGCAATCAAATGGGAGAAACCCACATTCAAATCCCAACTTTGCCATTAGCTAGCAGTATGCCCTAGGGGGAATTATTTAGCTTCTTTCAGAGTCAGTTTTTTCCCCTCTGTAAAGTGGATGTGTTTGCAGGAAATACCTATGGTATCGTGTGAGTGTGTATACACACATCTGGCACACCACAGGTGCTTATTAACTATTACTATCTTTTCTCATTCCTGTTTTCTCCAGGGCACATCCGCGGATGACCCTCAGGTACCTTCCTCTATTCTCTTGTTTCCAAATTTGAGCTCTATAGTTGGCCAACTATCTTAGCAAAAATTTCCACAAGATTGTTCCACCACATAACTCAAAGGCAACCTTTGTTCAAAAACCAAACACATTATCTTCTCCAGTAAATGTGCTTTTTTATAACTGTTTGACTTCTGCTAATGGCATTACAATCTCCCAGGAATTAGAACACGGGTACCAATTAGCTTAATAAAACCCAACAGATGCCAAACAACATGAATTCTAAAATCTGAATTCACTTAAATAAAATCACCCCCCAGCCTGAATCAATTTTGACACACAGTGACCCGATACAGGATTCAGCTTTGTAAATCTTGAGAGCAGACAACCTTATCTTTCTGCCATAGAGTGGCTGGTGGGTTTGATCCACCAACCTTGTGAATAGCAGTCCAGCACTTACTAAACAGCGCTGGGCATCAAATTGCTTTAACTTCCTTACTTTCCAATAGTTTTCCCTTCGGTTTCTGTTGAATTGGTTCTGACTCAAGGTGGCTCCATGTGTTTGTTTTTCCAATAAGAAGTGTCTGCCACTGTTTCATGTGTGCCACTGGGTTTCATGGCTGTAACTTTTTGGTAGCAGATTCCCAGGATTGCCTTCTGAAGTGCCTCGCAGTGGGTTTGAGCTGCCCCCTTTCTAGGTTAGTAGTCCAGTACATAACAGTCAAACTTATTTACTCATTTCTCAGCACTGCTGCTCCCTGATTACGGTTTCCTATGCCTTCTGAAATCTTAAACTGGTATCTTCTCTTCCCAAGTTTACACTTATGTCCATGGCCATATCACAGTATTCCATAAAGGCTCTCAAAGAAAACTGTCCATCACATACTAATTATTTGCCTAAAACTAATGTTCCCTATATTTACATTAGACACTGAGGGGGGGGCAGCAATCCTCTATCACCTCACAGTATTTAGAAGATTTGAAGCTGAGTAGGCACTTAAATATTTGTTAAATGAAGGTTTGATTTAAGGGCTTCAAGGTTACAAGGGAAGGAATCAATCAGTGACATTTCATAAATGAAGAGAAACTATTCAGATGCTACACAAGGCATGCAAGCACAAAATGAATTTTAAAGTCTAATTTCTCCAGAAAAGTTTTCATTTAGCAGAAGAGGGCTGGAACTGGCAACACGCATCTAATATACAATTCGCAGTTCCTAAAACACTAGGGACAGAAATGAAGACGAGGTAAATGAGCAAGGATAAGAAAATTTACACTGTGCACATTTAAAAGGTTACTATACCTTATCTGACCTTTTCAGGTAGTCAAAACTATTCCTAATTTTGCTTTGAACCCCACCCCATTGAACACACCTATCCGGGATTATCATAAAGTACTTTGATTACTAAAGTGCTTGACCCCACCAACTTTCATGTCTACCTCAGAAGTAATTCTGTAAGATCAGAAGTAATTCTGATCATAAGAATACACTAAAAATCCTTTGTTCTTGAAAAATTATCATTAAAATTAGTCTATAGTTAGTTTTATCCCGGGAGGGAAATGCAGTACTTGAAATCTCTTAAAAATTAATCTTGGTGTAATCAACCATTTCCTGAGCACTTTGGAGCAGAAGGGGAGAAAGAAAACTCTCATTCCTCATGGAGATAATATTCCAATGAGAGTTTTACCTTCAGGAACCAAAGTCAGCTTCCAGTCTTAACCACCTGGAGACAAATTCTACAGCTATTTTTGATTAGGAAATATTTTTCTTTTTTTCTTTTCTTTTTTTTTAGGAAATATTTTTCTACTTCAAAAAATCCTCACTACAAAACTTGGCAAGGCACTTTTCAATACTAGTTGCAATGACTTCAATTAAGACATTTTATGTACTTATCATTTGACAAGTCTCTTTCTAGTGTAATTTTTTGGTAAAGCAAAGGTCGTTAACTGCGGAGTATCTGGCAGGTCCCATACCACGGCACTTCAAGGGAACTGGAAAGCCTTCGCACCATAATTACGTTAGAAGTAAGGCTACAAAAATCTTGTGTGATGAAGTTTCTAATGCCACATCAGGAAATCTCGAATGATGTATATTTTCTCAAAATTGGTTTATCTTTAGCACTTGAGAAGGGGGAGCCCAACTGTATACAAGGCAAAAGTTTATCCCTTGTAACTGCATTTAAAATCAGTGGTCACGTCCCCTCTCACCCACTCCGCACCCCAAGCCGATGCTGAGAAATAAAGGTGTGGGCTCTTCAGTCCAAGCCCTGCACGCACCAACAGAAAGCTTTAAGGCAAGGCGGCAGGCAGCTTTGTGCCCGGCTTTGGAAGGTTTTCACATGTAAATGTTCTCGAGAGGGCGTTCCGAGGGTGGGGTACCGGAGGCCAACACCGACTCTCTAGCTGACTAAAGCGGGGCAAAGGCTCTGCTGTCCCCATTCAACTTTTTCAGGTGTCACGTTGGGGCCTTAGGGGCCACGGGTTATGTTCACGACTCGCCATGAGTGACCATCACCGCCACCCCACCCTCCGTTTACGAATCTCTTTCCCCAAGTGCGGGAGCCCCGGAGGAGGAGGGGGGGGGGTGAATACCCTCTCCAACGCCTCCTCGGCCCGGGATCAGAGTCCAGGCGCCGCCGCGCCGCGGCCTGAGCGACAGGAAAGCCGAGGCCGCCGCGCCACCAGCCCCGCGAGCAGCAGATGCTCCCGCCCCCAATCCCGCACCCCGGCCCGGCCCGCCCGCGCTTCTTTCTTAGCCCCGCGCAGGCTTCCGGCACCGCGAAGCCAGTAACGGGGCTGGGAGCGAGCGCGCCTGGAATTGAAAGGGGGCGAAGTTAGAGAGACTGAGGCTGACGGGGGCGAACGGCAACGTGGGGGCAGTCTCAGGTCGCCGCCCGGGGGGTGGGGTGGGGGAGGGGTCTGGGTCAGTTCCCGTGGCCGCCGCGACCTCTGCCAGGCCACAGGCCGCTCGACGAAGGCCCCGCCACCCCGGAACCGGGGCAGGAAGCGTCCCCACCCCGAGCAATGCATGAAACCTCCGGCGGCGGGAGAAACAACACTCTGGCTCCCGCGGCAGGCCGGGCAGCCCCTGCCCCGAGCACCCCTCACCTCCTGGTTGAAGGCGTTGACGGCGTCCATGTTCGCGTTGCGGCGGCGGCTGCTCCGGGCCTGCCGGTCATAGACCTTGCTCCGCGGCGGAGCGGGGCCGGAGAACCGGCCGGGCCTGGAGGACGGGGGGAGGCGACAAGCAGCGAAGCCAGCGGCCGGGGCAGGAAGAGGCTACGGTCGAGGCAGCGGGGCAGACGGCCCAGGGAGCGGCGGAGGAGCAGCGGGCCCTTCTCAGTCCCGTTCAGAGGATGAAGAAAAAGAAGCGGCGGCGACGGCCCTGGGCTCCAACATGTCCGTTTGGTGGTGGCGGCTGCGCTCTACGTCTCGCTGACACGGCCCCCCGCGCCCTCACGCACTGCCTCACACTGGCCCGGCCGGCGAGCGGGCGGGCCTCTCTCTCCTTTCGCCAGCAGGATGGCGGCAGCGGCCCGAATCCACGCCGCGCGGAGCACCCTGGGACAGCTCGGGCCTCCCAGCGCTTCCGGCGGCCAGCACTCGCCCCGCCCCGCCATCGTTCGCTCCTCCCCCGCCCCGCTCCGCTCCGCCCCGCCCCGCCCCGCCTTGCCGCGCCGCGCCGCGCGGCCCTGCAAGCCACTAGCACGTGACAGCGGGAAGCTGGGCGCTTTCCTGCCTGCGGTGGTTTGGGCCCGGCTGGTCCACCTGGCACCAAGACCGTACGAAGCGCGCGGGAACCCGGGGCCGGGAGCTGGCCCCGATCGAGCCTGCACACAATCGGGTCCCCGCCCGACACTGGTCAAGCCGGGGTTCGTTTTCGTTGTCCTTCTGTCCAAGCAGGCCCAGCACCGGGGCATCTTCGGCGAGCAAGCATGGAGGAATTCACCGTGGCATGGAACGGAAGGAGCAAGCTTTCCCTTCAACCCTCCGGGCTGAATGCTTTGCCGGAAAAAGCCTCTGTCCACATGCTGCCTCGTTTCTGCTTCATTGACACTGTTTAATTCTGCTCGACCTGATGCCCAGAGAAAGACTTGCAGGCGCTGGCTGTTCATCCACGCAGACCTGGAAGGAACCACTATGCAGAAGGGATCAACTTCTGCCTAGGAAGGAATGCATTCCCCTCACCTTACCGTCGATACCCCAAACTGTGTGTTTCCTTTTGGGTGGGAACCCTTTGACTTGATTTACTTTGCTTGAGTACCTACTGCCTGCCAGGCAGTGCCAGGGGTTGGGGATGTGGAAAGAAAAGACAACTTTTCCGTCTGCAGACAACTCAGTTAAGTGGGGGGAAACTGACAAGTGTGCAGGGGGCTGCAACTATGTACAGGATAAGGGTGAGGGCGGAGGCTCTGGAGAACAAAGAAGAAAGATAATCTAGACGCCCAGGTACACTTCCAGAGAAAGTGGCCCTTGCATCACCTGAGGAAGGAGAAAAAGCAAGAGAAGATACTCCAGCCTGAGCCTGAGGAAGACTTTGGAGTCCCGTCCTGCTGAGGGATGACCAGCCAGACATGAGAGTGCCGGGGACGATGACCCAGACCAGGTCTTTATGCACCTTCTGGTGCCCTTCCAAGCAGTTTGGATATTGCCCTCAAGGCAGCTGAGAGCTGCTGAGAAATTGTAAAAGGACGGTGGTTCCATTCAGAATAGCATTCATAGAGAGAGCAGATGGGAGGAGCAGCAACAGTGAGGTCAGAGACAAGAGTAGCCCTAGCCTGAGGGTTTGCTGAGGGCTTGAAGTGGTGGCAATGGAAAAAGAGAGGCAAGCTCAGGTATTCAGGAAGTCGAATGGCTGTGGGTGGGATGTAATGACTAATGTAAAGGATGAGAAGAGGGGCCCAGGCCCTGGCTGGATGGAAGGAATGAATATTGGGTGTATTCTTCAATTTAGGGGATTTATGATATGGCCGTAGTTTGAGTGAAAACCAAGTAATGAGTAACACTCAATTGGCTTATGTGCTGGGAGCTGTATGGCATGTTATTCTTTTATTTCCTCTAATCTCTACAACAGACTTCTGTATTCTTTGTGCCCCATTTTGTATTGAGAAACCGAGTCTCAGTTCCTTTAACTAACTTGCCCAAGGTCATACAGCTGTGTGACTTCCATCTGGGATCTGTGGCATTTGAGCTGCTCCTGAAACAACTGAGTGACCATGTCTAGGAGGCCGTTGGGTAAACAAGTGTGGAGGCAGGAGAGAGTTGAGTAGAGATAGAGATCTGGGAGTCATTAGGGCCCAGTTGTGGAAAAAGACAAGGGAAAAAGGAAGTAAAAACCTGGGAAGGCAGGTGTGTTGTAAAGCAGGGATGGGGAAATCCTTTTTTCTGTCAAGGGTCATTTGGGTATTTATAACATCATTCCAGGGTGTACTGGTTAACCATTTAATTAACTCACCCTAGTGTAATGGCTGGAACTGCTACTATTTGGTGAAGTGTGATATTAGCTGCTATTGATGATTCCAAAGGCCTTACATGGCCTGAGGGCCAGATGTTCCCCACACCTGTTGTAAATGGTAAGAAAATAGAAAAACACCTGAGAAGCTGTCTGCACTGTCCAGCAAGATGAAGATTGAAAAGTGCCCGAGGGATTCAGACCCTATGATTTATGGGCCAGCCATGTAAACATGTCAGTGGTTCTCAACCTGCCTCATGCCACCATCCTTTAATAATACAGTTCCTTATGT
The DNA here is from genome assembly GCF_000313985.2 of Echinops telfairi. Lineage (NCBI taxonomy): Eukaryota > Metazoa > Chordata > Mammalia > Afrosoricida > Tenrecidae > Echinops > Echinops telfairi. Next base: position 22,964,272 of record NW_022111372.1, read on the forward strand.
TGTGGTAACCCCCAACCATAAAATTATTTTCGTTGCTACTTCTTAACTAATATTGCTACTGTTATGAATCGGGCGACCCCTGTGAAAGGGTGGTTGGACCCCCAGGTTGAGAACCGCTGGCATAAGTGATGGGGCTAGAAAAGGGGAAGGTGGACCATAGACATTTTATAGAACTTGTCTATGAAAGCAAGTTGTAAGATCAGGAAGAAGTTACAGGATGATGGAAAAGTGCTTGCTTGGTTCTTTCTTCTTTTTTATATCATTTTATTGGGGGCTCATACAACTCATCATAATCCATACATACACCAATTGTGTCAAGCACATTTGTACTTTCATTGCCCTCATCATTCTCAAAACATTTGCTGTCCACTTAAGCCCCTGGCATCAGCTCCTCATTTCCCCGCCTCCCTCCCCGCTTCTCCCTTCCTCATGAACCTTTGATAATTTATAAATTATTTTTTGGTCATGTTTTACACTGTCCAACGTCTCCCTTCACCCACTTTTCTGTTGTCCGTCCTCCAGGAAGAAGGTTATATGTAGATCCCTGTAATCCAGGGGTCCTCAAACTTTTTAAAAAGGGCTGGCCAGTTCACTGTCCCTCAGACCCTTTGGAGGGCAGGACATAGTTATAAAAAAAAACTATGAACAAATTCCTATGCACACTGGACAAGTCGGCTGCTAAGCAGGACAGGCAATGGTGGCAAAAACATCAGGCAGGCCGAATAAGTCTCCTCGGCGGCCACATATGGCCCACAGGCCGTAGTTTGAGGACCCCTGCAAATCGCTTCCCCCTTTCTACTCCACCCTCCCTCCATGCTTGGTTCTTTCTTATGAAAGAAACATAATCTTGGTTGAATCACCAAGAGTAATGCCCCAAATTTTGTTTTCTCTTTTCATACTTCCTTTCACAGCACCCCCTGCCTTTTTTTACCTTCCTGCTGAACTCTGGTTTGCAAACTGGGTTTGCTCCTCTAAATTGTCACCCACGAGACCACTAAAAATGTGTGAGAAAAGGCAGGTCTGGGCAGATTTTCCTCTTTGTAAGGAACGCTGGTGGCGCTATGGGTTAGACACGGGGCTGCCTATTCTGTGTCTCTCTAATTCTGTCCAGGATCACCACACCATGATTCCAGTTTCATTTCCCCTAGGCCTCTCCCTCGGTTTACTAAATACCACTGTAAAAGGAATATGGCAAGTGGTGTCCTTAAAGAAAAAAATCTTTTCTCAAGTTGGGCTAGAAGTCTGTGTTCAGGGCACCTACTGTAAAGACTTTGCTGGTTATGGGAGAAGCCTCCTCACTTCCCACTTCCGTAACCCTGTGTTCCTTGGCTCCTCAGGGAACTGCTTTCCAGGGCAGGTGCCTTCCCCAGTCTGTACTTGCCTCTGTGTACTCTCATCTTCCGTTGTACCTCAGACGTGATTAGGGTTAGAACAACACCCACACTGATGCGTCCTCATTAATGTAACCAAGGAAACTCTATTCCCAGTTGGCATTAAATACACAGGTACATATTTTGTGGGGGACACAGTTCAGTCCAGAAAGTCCCTTTTCTCTGCCAGGCACATCTCAAGTCCTGTCATTCCCTGAACACATCCAGGAATTGGCATCACACGGTGGTCTTACCCTCTGCTTCTTGACATAGGCCTCTTTATCATCGTGGAGGCTCTGTTTAAACTTCACATTCTCTCATTCAGTCTCATTAGGCGCTGACTTTGGCCCAGGGACTGTGCTAAGAAATTTCCTCATTTCCCACCCCGCCAGACTTGACATCTCCGGCTGTAGTTTTCTATGACCCTGGGATAGCCCTTCTTACCTGTGTCTTAGTTATCTAGTTGCTATAACAAATACCACAAGTGAGTGGCTTTCACAAATAGAATTTACTCTCGCAGTTTAGGAAGCTGGATGTCTAAATTCAAGGCACCAGCTCTAGAGGAATTCTTTGTTATCAATCTTCCACAAGATCTAGGGGATACTCAGCATAGGAACCCCAGGTCCAAAGGACAGCTCTTCTTTCTTGGTGTTAGTAGGTCTCTCTCTCCTTTTATCTCTTGTAAGATAAAAAGGGATGCAGGCTACACCCCAGGGAAATTCCTCTTGCATGGGAATCATAGTGGTGACCTGAGTCAAGGGTGTTGCTTCACCCTAATAGTCTTATTGACTGAGATCTGTGACCAAAGTCAGGGTGTTACATCCAACTCTAATCCTTTTACAACTGACTGATCACATCATGGGGTTATTGGCTTCTAAGACCCTTGGGTTTGAGGTGGATGTTAGGTTTGGGAGGTTCTTTTCGGGATGGGAATGTTTGATTTTGTGCTGACAGTGCTCGGAATGCCTTTTGAAGTCGTTGTTTAGGGAAATCTTGTTATCTGAGAGTCTCTGGGTGCTTCTGCCCTCCGGAAGAAGCACTCTTGACCTCCTCGAGCACATCTGGCTGAGCACATCTGGCTGCCGTGTGTGCGGCTACTGCTGGCCACCCTCTCTTTCTCAAGGCAGATGAGGCACAGGTGCCAATAGGACATTTCTGGCAAGTGACAAAACCTCAGGAGGACCTTTAAGTGGTCCTTAAAGCAGTAGGAAAGTGTCCTACTAAAAAGGATGGCTAGTACTGTACATCTTTTTTCCTTTTAAAAAAATTAATCATTTTATGGGGGCACTCTTAAAAATCTTATAACAATGCATCATTCCGTTGTATTAAGCACACTTAGTACTGTACATTTCGGTCAAACTTCCTGTAGAAGAATCTTTTCTCCAAAAGGGGAAAATGCAGAACAGAATTCCAAATGTTCAAGGAATCCAGATTTTCAATCTTTTAACCTGAGACTAAAAATATTCCCTGAAGTCTTCTTAAAACCAAACAATTTTTGTTGTCATTAGGTGCTGTTGAGTAGGTTCTAGCCCATAGTCACTCTCTAGAACAGGGCAGAATTGCCCGTGGGTTGTCGAAGACTGTGACTCTTCACGGGAGTAGAAACTCCCAGCTTTCTCCCGAGGAGCCACTGCTGGTTTCGAACTGCTGACCATACTGATCACAGAACGAAACACTGCCCAGTCCTGTACTATCTTCACAATGGTTTTTCTGTTTGAGCCCATGGTTGCAACCATTATGTCAATCTGTCTTGCCAAGGGCCTGGAAGCTCGGCCCGACAACTCTTCCATTGGCTGTGGGCAGCCCCATTCTGTTTGTTCAAATGAATGACAACCCCTTGGCTCCAGTAGCCCCCATTTTTTACCCCTTGGGCATGGCAACCTTATTTCCTTGGTTTGGGGCAATTGACCTGGCCTCATTCCTCTAACAGTCATGTTCCAGAACAACGTTAGGGAAGATCTGATTCTTTGAAACCTATGAAGCTGTGGTCCGGTCCTTTGAAACCTGAGGTCATGCTTTCACTCTCTGAGGCCAAGGCAACTCTGCTTCCCAGACTCCTTGTCTCTTTAGCTTCTGCTTCCTGGCACCTAGGCCTCTAGGGCATTCGTGTCTCTTGGGCCAGCAGATCTTTGCCCTGCTCAGGCCAGGGTTGCAGAGCTTTTTAGGCCTCCCAGGAAGTGCTTGAGGCCCTCCACCAACACGTCTGCTCGAAGGCACTGAGCCTTCATTCTGCTGCTGCAGCTACTTCATCTCTGCCATCGCTGCTGTTACAACTCTCCTCACGTTCTTCAGAACCCTCACCAGAATCACTCTTCAACTCACTGTCCTCAATTCCAGCTCGCAGTGAGCTTCCAAGGCTGTAAATCTGTACAGGAGCAGAAAGCCTAGCTTTCTCCCTCAGCGGAGCTGGCAGGTTCAAACTGCTGACCTTTCAGGTAGCAGCCCAACACTTAACGCCCCCACTCTCACTCGCTCACTCACTGCCATGGAATTGATGCCAACCCATAGCAACCCTGTAGGACAGGGTGGAACTGCCCATGGGTTTCCGAAGACTGTGATTCTTTATGGGAGTAGTACGTCCCATCTTTCTCTTGAGGAGCAGCTGATGGTTTTGAACTGCTGACCTTGCAGAACACAGCCAACTCATAACCACTACACCACCATCTAACCTCTCACACCACCTTTAAACTCTTCCAGCCTCTACCCATCACCTAATTCTAAAACAGCTTCCCCATTTTAAGGAAGTGTTAGAGTAGCATCACATTCTTCTGATACCAAATTCTGTCTTAGTTACTTAGTATTACCTTTAACAAACAGAAAGTTGTTTCCTCCCAGTTTAAGAGGTTAGAAGTACAGATTCAGGGCACCAGTTCTAGGGGAAATGCCCTTTCTGTGTCAGCTCTCAGGGAAGGTCCCATCTCCCGTCAACATCTGTGGACTCAATGTTCCCTGGAGATTCCCATGTATCTAATATTCTCGTGGGGTTAGGAGGTTCTCAGTGCAGGGTCCCTGGGTCCAAAAGACACAATCTCTTCTCACCTCTTCTTTCTTGATGATTAAAGTTTCCTCCTGCGAGGAGGAGAGGAGCAAATCAGAGTGCAGTGTAGTAATGATGAAATATGCAATTTTCCTCTAGTTCTTAAATGCTTCCTCCCCCCCACTACCATGATCCCAATTCTACCTTACATATCCGGCTGGACCAAAGGATGTACACTGGCACAGATAGGAACTGGAAATACAGTGAACCCAGGACAGGTGAACCCCCCAGGACCAGTGGAGAGAGTGGCGATAGCGGGAGGGTGGAGGGAAGGTGAGGGAGAAAGGGGGGACAGATGACAAGGTCTACATATGGCCTCCTCCCTGGGGTATGGACAGCGGAGAAGTAGGTGAAGGAGATGTTTGATGGGGTAAGATATGATAAAATAATAATTTATAAATTATCAAGAGTTCAGGGGGAGCAGGGAGGGAGGGGGGAAAATGAGCTGACACCAAGGGCTCAAGTGGAAAGCGGGTGTTGTGAGAATGATGAAGTCAACATATGTACTAATGTGCTGGACACAAAGGACGTATGTATGGATTGTGATGAGTTGTATGAGCCCCTAATAAAACGATTATTTAATTAAAAAAAGTTTCCTCTTGTCTGCTTCGTTGTGTGATCTCATTTTATATCTTGTGTTAGTCTGGGTAGACTAGAGAAACAAATCCATGGACACATTATGTGTATAAGAAAGAGATTTATATACAAGAACAATTGAACAGTGAGAAAACATCTCAGCCCAGTCCATAAGTCCGATATTAGCCCATATGTCCGATACCAATCTATAAAGTCCTTTTCAGACTCACAAAACACATGCAATGACGCCAAATGTAGAAGATCACAGGCCAGTGGGTAGAAAGTCTTTGGATCCAGTGGCATTGGAAACATCTCAGCATTGGCAGGGGTCTCTGCATGGCTCTCTGCATACAGGGCTGCATCAGGGTGGGTCCATGTGTCTTGTCAGCTGATCTGTCTCCCAGGGTGTGAGCAGAGAGTCTCCCACCTCCAAGGAGGAAATACCAGATTTCCCAGAATTCTCAGGAGAAGGCCATGGCCACATAGAAGCCTCATTGACTGTGATCCGATTGACAGACTAGACTCCAACCCTTCACTCATAATCCTCTCAAATTGGTAACTATGTAACTACCACAGACCACCTCTTGTCAATTTGACACTTTCACATAACTCTGTAACCATATTTTCAAACAAACAATAATAAAATCATATCTGTACCTAACAGGATAAAATTAAAATGCATACAATTCAACATGTGCCACCGTCATTTAAGCATAACATTTTATAAATGAACAAAACAAAAATATCCTATGCCTAACAATCGCAGTTAAATAACACCTATACCTTGATCCTATAATCCTATGATGAGTATATTCCCCCACCTATGAAAGTTTATAAGCCAACCACTTCATGCTTTTATCCCCCAATTTTGGGTATCCAATTTCTATATTGCCCACTTACATTAACTCAGGGCTCTGAGGAGACAATCATATTTTTCGATGTGAAGAATCTTCATTCCAATTGGAACCTTGTGAAATCCATATCCATAAGCAAAGTCAAATCAGGACAGGCCATCCATAAAGTCAAGAGCAATAAGCACCAGTTCACAGGCTCAAAAATCTTCATCTGGTCAGGTTCTAGTCAACTCAATGTGGGCTGCCTCTCTGAGCCTCACCAGGGTGTCCATTGGTGCCCTTGCCTTTAGACCATGGATTCTCACCAATACTCAACAAACCTAGCCCCCTCATGCTAGGTCATGAACTTCGGACCAGTCAACCCGCTCTTGTCCTCTCCTCTAGTTCCTATAAACCAGGTCCACTGTGTCAGTGGCCAGACTCAACCTGTCTCTTTGTTGCTGCATTTCTCCCACTTCCACTCAACAAGTAGATCCAGATGCTAGCAAGCATCTCAGCCTGCCCACAGGCTCCCTTTAATGTTCAGTCCCAGAGAGGAGTTTTTTTCATGGTTCCAGATTTTTTCCAGCTTCTGACAAAAGCCACTAGAGTTTAAACTGTTAGGTAGCTAGCATAGGGACTGGGGCATCAATTACGCATGCTCAGAGGTTTGAGCTTCTGCCCAAGAAAGGGTTGTACACCTAGGTGGGCATTACACCTGGATTGGTCCACCTAAGCCAGTTGAATTTGATTCAGCCAATGGGGTTGACCAGTATTGCCTACCACACCTCTCAATGGGGCCCCTGAAAAGTCCAGAGGTTTTGCTCTGGTGCTTTCTCTTTTCCAGTGACTGCTACACAATGTAGCACAGCCGGGCTGCCTTCCAGAGTGGCCAGGCTGCAGTCCCTCAACTGTGCCGCGGACTCTGTATGGCTTGTGTTCCATTTACTGTAGAATCTGAAACTGCTACTATTCTCTATAAACTCACTTGGATCGCAAACCAGTCTTCGGCATGAATTCTTTCTTGTATGGAGCCAAGGACCAAGGTATATCTCTCCCCTGAGAGATCTAACAAAACTTCAAATCCAAAGAATTCCTTTTTAAAAAATCTTCAATCTGTCAAACTTGCCCCCAGGCAAGTCTCTTGGAATGCAAATGTCCTGAGCACTCCAAGGCACTGGGTGGGGCTTATCTTTTCAGAGCCTTCTTTGGAGGCATAGCCTAAACCCATCTAGAGATCAAATTAATGGCTTGAGGCAAGTGGGTTTACAAGCTCTCTGATTTCATACTTCCCAAAATCATTTCTATCAATTATTATATCAACAATAATAAACAGAAGAAATCAGTATAAACGAAGTAGAATCAGACACTAAACTCGATTCTTAAAACAGTCCAGTTCAATCCCTATTTAGCTTATCTAAATACTTGCCTAAAGTATTCTATCTATACAAAAATATGGGATTAGGCCTCTTGAGAGTATCAAGCCAGAGTGAGGCTTTCTGCCAGCAATTTTGACCTTCTGTCAACCATTTTCTCTAACCAGCATGGTCTCTGAGAAATTCAAATGGCAACTTCTACCCCTGAGCTCCAAATATACATTAATCACATTAATTCTCACCATTTCAAACAGGAATAACCAAAGGCGACAACCAAACATAATAATCAAAACTTTAACTTCCCATATTCTTTCCAGAAAACAACTCCGTAAACTGCAAGGATCTATCTGACTTCTGAATAGCCAAAGAAGGAACACTACCACGAGGGAGAAGTCAAACAAGCATCTACTCTCCATCTTTATGATCTGTTTCTCCAGCACCCCACTCTCAAGGTACCATACTGTGTTAGTCTGGGTAGACTAGAGAAACAAATCCATGGACACATATACCCTGTTTCCCGAGAGTAAGACATGCCCTGAAAATAAGACCTACTTACAGTTTTGCCTCTTGCTGAAATATAAGGCA
>NW_022111372.1:22972318-22973808 GCF_000313985.2 Echinops telfairi
ATTTTTGGGAGCAAAAATTAATATAAGACACTGTCTTATTTTCGGGGAAACAGGGTATGTGCATAAGAAAGAGATTTATATACAAGAGCAATTGAACATTGAGAAAACATCCCAGCCCAGTCCAGATCAAGTCCATAAGTCCAATATTAGCCCATATGTCTGATTCCAATCTATAAAGTCCTCTTTAGACTCACGAGACACATGCAATGACGCCAAATGAAAAAGATCATAGGTCAGTGGGTTGAAAGTCTTTGGATCCAATTATATAATTGCCACATATCTCAAAAGAGATTGAGTCAAGATACAACATAATCCTATAGATTATTCCTGCCTTATTAATGTAACAGTCACTAATCCTGTCTCCTTAACATCATAAATGTTAACAGTGCTATTTATAGCACATAGGATAATTATATCAGATCACCAAGTGGAGGGTTATTACATACCATGGACAATCTTCAGCTAGCCAAGTTGACCTATGTCTTAGACAATTCAATCTATAACAGCCCCTTTGTTGAAAATCAATTGACTGTGTATATTTGGATCCGTTTCTGCACTCTATTTTGTTCCATCCACCCATATACGATAAATACCACAGTCTTAATGTCTTAAGCAATTAAACAAAGTCTTAAAAATAGTGTGTTATTACACACCATGAAGTCAGTTCTGACTCATTGTGATGAAACTCTGCCCCAAACACTGCCCAGCCCTACACCATCCTCATAATTGTCCTGATGTTTGAGCCCATGGTTGCAGCCACTGTGTCAGTCCATCTATTTGAAGACCTCCACTTTACCAAGCATGATGTCCTTCGCCAGGGACTGGTCCCTCCTGATAATGTGTCTAAAGTATGTTGCACAAAGTTTTACCATCCATGCTGCTAAGGAGCATCCTGGCTATACTTCTTCCAAGAGAGATCTTCTGTTCTTTTGGCAGTCCTGATACTTTCATATTTTCCACCAGTCCCATAATTCAAATGCATTGATTTTTCTTCAGTCTTCTTTATGCAATGTTCAACTTTTACATGCAAATGAGGCAATTGAAAAGACCATAGTTTGGGTCAGGCCTACATTAGTCCTCAAAATAGCATCCTTGCTTTTTAATACTCTAAAGAGGTATTGGGCCACTGTTTTACCTAATGCAATGAGTCATTTATCTCTTGACTGTTGCTTCCATGAGCATGGATTGTGGATCCAAGATGAAATTCGTGACAATTTCAATCTTTTTCCCATTTATCATGATGGTTCCTATTGATCTAGTTGTAAGGATTTTTGTTTTGTTTCCTTTTTTAAAAATTGTTTTATTAGGGGCTCATACAACTCTTATCACAATCCATACATACATCAATTATATAAAGCACATTTGTACATTCATTGCCCTCATCATTCTCAAAACGTTTCCTCTCCACTTAAGCCCCCAGTATCAGGTCCTCAGTTTTCCCCTTCCTCCCCGCTCCCCCCTCCCTCATGAGCCCTTGATAATTTATAAAT
>NW_022111372.1:22975299-22981606 GCF_000313985.2 Echinops telfairi
AGTGATGGGCGTCATGTCTCATAGTGGGGCTGGTCATACGGTCCTCCCTGTGGACTGGCTGCTCTAATTGGGGTCATGGTCTTCAAGGCCTGGTGGGCCAGGATGTGCTCCAGTCTCTCCTCCTCCCCTTTCATCTGCTCCCATGTGCTCCAATCAGATATGTCCCTCTCCTGGTGCTGCGGATTCAGTGCCGCCCTTTGAAATAAATTCTCCTGGGGGGGGGAGTGGCTTTTTGTTTTCTTTACATTGAGTTACAATCCACCCTGAAGGCGGCAATCTCTTTTTTTCAATCATTTTATTGAAAGCCCCTTACAAATCTTATGACACTCCGTCATTCAATTGTATTAACCACACGAAGTCAGCAATCTCTGATCTTCATCAGTAAACATTTCAAGTCCTTCTCACTCAGCAAACAAAGTTGTGTCATCTGCATATCACAGGATGTTAATACGCCTTCCTCTGATCCCGATTCTGTATTCTTCTTTATATCATCCAGCTGCACTGATGATTTGCTCAACATACAGGATACAACCCTGATGTACCCCTTTCCTGATTCTATACCATGCAATATTACTCTGTATTCTTTACACAACTGCCTCTCGATTCATGGACAGGTTACACAGGAGCAGAGTGAAGTGTTCTGGCATTCCCATTTTTTCTCAGAGTTATCCATGGATTGTTATGATCCACACAGTGGAATGTAAGTCCTTCAATATTAGCTCTTCAAATTTATTTTACTATTCTAGGATCTTTTGATTCCTATATAAACGTTAAAATCAACGTGTTGAGTTTTTTAAAAAGTAAAAACATACAAACAAAACCCTGATGGGATATTGATTAGGTTTGCTTAGAATATTTGGGGGAAAATCCACATCGTAACTATCCTGAGTCTTCTAATCAAGGAACATGAGAATATTTTCATTTTTTTAGGTCTTGGATTTTTCTCAGTGACATTTGATGAAACTGCAATATGTCTTGTACAGATTTTAAGTTCATCCCAAAGAATGCCTGTTTTGGATGCTGTTTTAAACAATACTGTTTTTTAGTTGCATGTTCCATTTGCTTGTTCATAGTATTAAAAAACTCACTGCCATCAAGTCAACTCTGACTCACAGCGGCCCTATCTGACAGATATGACAGGGTAGATCTGCTCCTGTGTGTTTTGGAGATGGTAACTCTTTACAGCAGTAGAAAAACCTCATCTTTCTCCTGTATTTCTAGTGTAGTGGTCAATGGAATATTGACCTCATATTGTGAAATATTATATATTCTATCCTTTTTAGTTCTCTAAGTTTTGTTTATTTTGAATTTCTTACTTAAAAAAATAAACTCCTTAAGGTTTTCTTTGTGCATGATTATGTCTTCTGAGATATATACCTTTTATTTATTTTTCTTCTCTTATTGCACTGACTAGTCCTCCAGGATCATATTGAGTTGATATAGTGAGAGTGGACAACCTTATGTCTGATCTTAGGGGCATTGTGTCTTTCAATAAATGTACAAATGTGCTTGAGACAATGGATGTATGTATGGATAGTGATAAGAGTTGTATGAGCCAACAATAATAAAAAATTAAAAATGAATAAAGCAAAACATAGATTTTAACAATTGCTTTAAAAATTTATTTCCATTATTCTAGGATCATTGTATTTTGATACAAACTTCAGAACCAACATGTCTATTGGAAAACAAAACAAAAAGTCTCTTAGAATTTGGATTAGGTGTGCATTGAATATTTGGATTGACTTGGGGAATATTCTTTTGAGTTAGTTAAATATTTTTAGTATTTAGTATTTAATTTAATTTCTGGTATTAACTCTTACTGGCACTTCCTTTTTCTAGTGAGTTGTCTAAGTTTTGCAATATGCATCCTGAAGTTTTCAGTCTTTTATAAAATAAATACAGTGTCACCTTTACAATATTGTGCTTCTATTCCCCACCCACTGCCAGCCTTGTGTTTATTGTTTTCCTGAATTTTATTTCTGTGTATGTTGTACAAGTCCATAATGCATTACTCCAGTGTTTGCTTTTGACAATGTCAATTTTCTTTGAGGAATTTCAGAAACAAGCAAAAAGCCTTTGGTATTTTCCCACCTGTTTTGCATTTGCAGGGCTCTTTATTAATTTGTGTAGATCTATGTTGCCGTTTCCTGTCAGTTCCTTTCTCCCTGAAGCTCCTTTGATGTTTATTTTATTGCACGTGTCCTGTCAGTGGGCTCTCTCTGCATTTGCCTTTCAGGAAAAAACAACTACAATTTCACCTTCATTTTTGAAAGTGGGGGACTGCTGTTTGGTTATGTTGGGTTGGGTTTGACTCATAGTGCCCTGATGTACAGCAGAATTAAATACCACCAGTCTGGCATCACAATTGTTGCTATGTTTGAGCCCAGGTTTACAGCCATGGTCTCAATCCATCTTGCTGAGGAGCTGCCTCTTTTAGCTTGATCCTGTGAGGTACCCAGCCTGTTGTCCTCCCCAGGAACTGGCCCCTGCTGAACATATGTCCCAAGTATGTAGGATGGAGCCATGCCATTTTGTTCCCAAGGAACATCTCAGCTGGATTCTTGTTTTTGTTGTTGTTTGAGATGAACTTGTTTGTCACTAAAGCAGCGGTTCTCAACCTGTGGGTTTGGACTCCTTTGAGGTCACCTGATTCAGAAGAGTAGCAAAATTACAGTTAAAAAGTAGCAAATACTTTTATAATTTTATGCTTGGGGGTCACCACCACATGAGGAGCTGTTTTTAAGGTTCACGGCATTAGGAAGGTTGAGAACCACTGCACTAAGGACTCCCAGTCTATTTCAATTTTTTATTTTTCTTCCTTTCTTTTTTTAAGCTACTCAAAGGACTATTTAGATTTCAGGGATAAGGAATCTTGGGGGATTTTTTATTTGCTTTTTAAAGAAACGTACTATGTATGTATTCTACAGACCACCTCAACTCACTAAATCAACAATAATGTCCTGTTAAATCTTTCTTTCTATCTTCAAAGGCAGATTAGTCCATTCTTCTGACAGCCTGTGGCATATATAATATTCTTTGCCAGCATCACAAGTTAAAGACATCAATTCTTCTCTCTTCCTCTTTCATTGTCCAAATTTACATGCATACGAGGCCATAGAAATGCCATGGCTTGGACAGGCACACTGCCATAGATGCTCAAAGTGACATCTTTGCTTTTTAACATTTTAAAAGAGATCTTTTGCAGCACATTTGCTCAATGCAATGTTCCATTTGATTTCTTGACTACTGCTTCCAAGGTATCAATTGTGGATCCAAGTAAAATGAAATCCTTCCACCTTTTCTCCATTTATCATGAAGTTGTCTACAGGTCCAGCTACAAGGATTTTCATTTTCCTAGTTGGGCTGTAATCCACCCTGAAGACTGCAGTCTTTGATTTTCATCAACAAGGGCTCCAAGTCCTCCTCACTTTCAGCAAGCAAGCTTGTGTCAGCTGCACATCGCGTTAATGAGCTTTCCTCCAGTCTTGCTGCTGCTTTCTTTCTCACGGAGTCCAGCGTCTCCGATCATTTGTTCAGCATACAGATGGAATAAGCGTGGTGAAAGGACACAGCTCTGACACATACCTTTTTCAGTGGGTAGAGGAGCACCGTTTTCAGGATCTGGAAACATCTGCTTCTAATCAGTAGGTAGAAGTAGGGTCCAGAATCATGCTTCCACTGTGAATTACTGGAAGATATACTTGCAGAGGAAACAACAACCTTCGGCCACTGTACTATGGGAACGTGATCTCTATAGCAAAACGATCCTCAGAATACATACATAAGAATTCAAACCCCTTGTCACCGACTCAGCCTGAACTCATAGCCACCCTGTAGAACCGCTCCATAGGGTTTCCAAGGCTGTTAGATGCTCTGAGTGGTGCAGTGGGTTCTATGTGGGGTTGCTACTGTAAAGTCAGCAGTTCCAACCCGCCTGCTTCCCCTGAGGGAGGAAGTTGAGGCTTTCTGCCCTCCTATAGATTTACAGCCTCAGAAACTCACAGGGGCAGTTCTACTCTGTCCTGGAAGATCTCTATGAGTTGGAATCGATGTGATGCAGTCATTTGGGTTTGGTTTGTTAGAATTCTATGTGGCAGCCTTTCACTCCCATTTCAAATCTTTAAATGTCTTACTCTTGTATTTTCTGCATTGTATGTTTCTCCTGAGAAATATTTGTTTACTCATATTTATCCCTCATTTTACCATAGTGCAGTGGTTAAAGGTAGTTGTTTCCTCTGCAAGTATATATAGCATTTGGGGTCTTAAAGTCTTTTTTTTTAAAAATCATTTTTCTTAGGGGCTCATACAACTCTTATCACAATCCACACACACATCAATTGTGTAAAGTGCATTTGTACATTGATTGCCCTCATCATTCTCAAAACATTTTCTCTCCACTTAAACCCCCGGCATTTGGTCCTCATTTTTCCCCTCCCTCCCCGCTCCCCCCTCCCTCATGAACCCTTGATAATTTATAAATTGTTATTTTGTCCTCTCTTGCCCTGTCCGACGTCTCCCTTCACCCACCCTTCAGCTGTCCGTCCCCCAGGGAGGAGGTCACACACAGGTCCTTGTAATCGGTTCCCTCTTTCCTACTCACTCTCCCTCTACCCTCCCTGTTTCTCCACTCATATCACTGGTCCTGTAGGGCTCATCTGCCCTGGATTTCCTGTATTTTCAGTTCCTATCTGTACCAGTGTACATCCTCTGGTCTAGCCAAACTTGCAAGGTTGAATTCGAGTCATGGTAGTGGGAGCAGGGAGGAAACATTTAGGAACTAGAGGAAAGTTGTATTTTTCATTGTTGTTACATCGCACCCTGACTGGCTCATCTCCTCCCCGAGACCCCTCTGCAAGGGGATCTCCAGTGGCCTACTAATGGGCTTTGGGTTTCCACTCCGCACTCCCCCCATCATTCACTATGGTAAGCTTTTTTGTTCTGATGATGCCTTATACCTGATCCCTTCGACACCTCGTGATTGCATAGGCTGGTGTGCTTCTTCCATGTGGACTTTGTTGCTTCTGAGCTTGATGGCCGCTTGATTACCTTCAAGCCTTTAAGACCCCAGATGCTATACTTTTTGATAGCCGGGCACCATCAGCTTTCTTCGCCACATTTGCTTATGCACCCCTTTGTCTTCAGTGATCCATTCGACACCTCGTGATCACACAGGCTGATATGTTGTTCCATGTGGGCTTTGTTGCTTCTGAGCTAGATGGCTGGGTCTTAAAGTCTTGAAGTTAAACAAGCAGCCATCTAGCAGAGAAGCAGCAAGCCCACATGCAAGAAGCACACCAGCCTGTGTGATCATGAGGTGTCAACGGGATCAAGTAACAGGCATTCTAAGACCTCAAACAAACAAACAAACAAACAAACAAACATATTGTTGAGAATGAGGGGGGTTGGAGCAGAGACCCAAAACCAAACTATAAACAATGGGACAGCCCCTTACAGAAGGGTCACAAGGAAGGGATGAGTCAACCAGGGCCCGATATAGCACCAATAAATCACACAATAGTCCTCTGGTTCCTTGAGGCTTCCTCACCCCCTACTAGCATGACCCCACTCTGCCTTTCACTGCAGGCTAGACCAGAGCATGTATACAGTTACAGATAAGAGCTCACGACACACAAAATCCAGGTGAGATAAACTCTCCAAGAACAGAAATGGGAGTAGTGATACCAGGAAGGGAGGGGGGAGGTGGGGAGAGGAGGTGAGAAGAAACCGTGGGGGGAGGGAGATAGCGGTCAGGGTATAATATGAAAATAATAATGTATAATTTATCAAGGGGTCACTGGGGGGGGGGAAGAGGAGCTGATATCAAGGTCTCAAATAGAAAGTAAATTATAGCGACATTTGTACAAATATGCTGATACAATTGAAATATGAGTTGTTATAAGAGTTGTAAGAGCCCCCAGTAAAATGATCTTTTAAAAAAAATCATTTTATTAGGGGCTCATGCAACTCTTATCACAATCCATACATACATCAATTGTGTAAAGCACATTTGTACATTCTTTTTTTTTTTTTTTTTTGCGATTTGTAAGACATTTATTCCTATATACAATATTACATGAATTCATACTGCTCTGGTTCCAAAGACATTTTAAAGCACATTTGTACATTCATTGCCCTCATCATTCTCAAAACATCTGCTCTTCACCCAAGCCCCTCGCCTCAGCTCCTCATTCCCCCCCCTCCGTGCTCCCTCCTCCCTCATGAACCCTTGATAATTTATAAATTATTATTTTGTCATATCTTGCACTGTCCAACGTCTCCCTTCACCCACTTTTCTGTTGTCCGT
>NW_022111372.1:22982359-22986011 GCF_000313985.2 Echinops telfairi
ATATATAAATATATTTACATATGTACATGCCTTTATTTAGACCTCTATAAATACCCTTTGCCTCCTAGCTCTTTCCTCTAGTTCCTTTGACTTTCCTCTTGTCCCACTACCATGCTCAGTCTTCATTTGGGTTTCAGTAATTCCTCTTGTTTACATTACCCTTGATCACACCCTACTAGGCCTCCTATACCCTCCTCACCACTGATTTGGATCACTTGTTATTCCCTTGTCCCTGGGTTTATTAACACCACTACCTTTCTCTCCACCTCCTCCTCTCCCATGTTCCCCCGAAACTGTCGGTCCCGTTGTTTTCTCCTCCAGATTGTTCATCCAGCCTAATTTACTTAGACAGACCTGTGGAGATAATAACATGCACAAAAACAAGACAGAGCAAAACCAAGCAACAATATACAACAAAACAACAAACCAACGACAAAAAACAAAACAAAACACAACAAGAAAGGAACGCTTGTAGTTAGTTCAAGGACTGTCTGTTGGCCTTTAGGATGTTTTCCAGTCCAGTCTATTGGGGCACCAAGCCCTGGCCCCAAAGTCCACCTTCGGCATTTGCTGGGGACCTCACTGCTCCATTCCCTTGCTGTTCTGTTGCACCCCCTTAGTGCTTTGCCTCAGTGTGGCGGGATCAGATCGGGCACAATTCCCACCCTGTGTCTCCAGTGTTGTCCCCTGTAGGGCTATGTGTCAGTGAGGGACGTCTTGTCTCTTAGTAGGGCCGGCCATGTGGTCTTCTAAAATGATCTTTAAAAAAAAATAGAAGAAGTCCTGATGGTGTAATGGCTTGTGAGTTGGGGCCACCAGCTGCTCTGTGGGAGTAAAGCGAAGTGTTGGACTCCTATAAAGAGTTACAGCCTTGGAACCCACAGGGGCAATTCTACCCACTTGTATATGGTCAGTATGAGTCATAATCGACTTGGTGGTAGTGAGTTTGGTTTTATTGGGAAGGTGACTTTGACCTTGGGTACGGAAAATAAGCTTTGGAGAGAGTAGTTGGAGTGACTTGATGTAGGACTTCCAGCCCACAACGAAGGATGTGTGCTGGCGAGTGGAAGCTGGTCAGACCAGCAAAGGACGCTGATAACTACTGGCCTCAGGAGGCCTAATTTAGCCTATTATCTAGGACTGGCCAACAAAAACCTGGAACACTAAGGCTCAGGGAGCTTGCTGGTTGAGGAAGGGAGAGTGGTGTGCCCTCTCTGCGACACAGCAGCTCCGCGTTGGGAAACTTCCCAGACCTCACTGTGCAGCTCCTCCTGAGGATGATCCTGTTTTAGATCCTTTTACTTTGGTTAAATTTGGGGTTGTCCATATAGTGTCTTCCACGAGCTGTGCAAATAACTCAAGGACATTAACAGGCCCCAGGATGGTGTCCTTTTCATGTGTAGGTCTAACCTAGCCCTGGTGACCAAGGTCGGAGAGGAAGGGGGTCAGATGGAGGGCTGATGTCAGAAATGAGGGTAAAGCGGGGAAGTGGGGATATGTTGGACCTACACCTGCTAGGAATCGATTTTATGTTGATTCTCATCCATGAAGCTCTTGCCTGCCCACCAAGCGCAGGCTCTTTCTCCCTTGTCTTTTCAAGCAGGCAGGCCTTTTTTTTTTTTTAACTAAAATTTTTACGTTTCCTTGTCATTTCCTGGTTGCAAGATAATTGCTACAGCTTCAGTCATCACATCTATTTTAAGGACTGAGTCATCGCTTAGTTGGTATCGGCTGAGTCCGTCCTTTTAGAAAGCAAGCTTTCTAGAAACTTCTCCACACACTTCTCCTTAAGGCGCACTGGCCAGAAAGGAGACTGGGTGAACAGCGACCTCCTCTGGCAACACAAGGGAGAAGAATCCAACCTCACCTCAGCTATCCCGGGACCCTATTCTGACACCAACCATTGCTCCTACAGCACTCTACTTATCTGCTGGGTTTGATAATCCTTTGCAAGGGCCACACAGGATTCATGATGGAGTGTGCTTATTAGGGAAGTTCACAGGCTACCACAATCCAGGATCAGTCAGCAGTAAGGACAGTCATCGATTCACAGCAGCACCTCTCCTCAGTCAGCAGCCCCGTCTTCTCTGGTCCTCTCTTCCCTCTGCTCTCTGGGCCAGGAGCCAGCCCGTTCCTCTGCCTCCCAGGCTTATCGCTTCAGCCTTCTCCACTCCGCTGTCTCCTGGTCTCCTTGCCTCGACCTCCGGTCTCAGTGTGACATGTCCTCGGCTGCCTCCAGTCTTGGCTTCTGCCACTTCCCACGGGATCTCAAACACACTACACTTGTGGCTCTTCTTCCGTGATGTTCCTGGGAATTTTCCCTCTTCCTGCTTCTGAGCTGCCTCATTCTTATACTTACTTATCCCTCCCATCCGTGTTTCACAGACTCTATTTGCACGGTGCCACCAAATCAGGTGGTGGGAGCTTCTGGTAGGAAAACCATATGCTCATATCCAAACCAATGAAAGAAAAACTGATTCCCCAAGGGTCACGGCAGAAGGACTCAACATGGAAGCCCATCTAGTGCTTTGGACTTAGGACTGAAACACCCTGATGGGAGAGGATGGCCACCCCCACACTGTGGAAATGGCAGTTGTTGGACCTTGGGCAGGACCCCTGGCTTAGTGGGTATCCAATGAAAGGAGACCCAGAACCACAATTATATTTAGTACCTCAATTGTCTCCTTGCATTAATATGAAAGGTTTTATTCTGAGAGGCAATGGTCTGCCCTTGTAAGAATTGATAGAGGAAAATTTCTCCTACTACCCATGCTCAAAGTAAAGAGGGCTCAATGAATTGTGAAGTCAATCTGTACAAAGCAACAACGCATGGGTTGCAGCTCACAGCGGACTATACTCACATAAACTCCTCATATCACCAGTACCTTAAATTCTATGTCACTGGATAAATTATTGCCGTTAATGCAATTGCCTTATACCCTAAGGGGATTATTGACAATATTTTTATTTTTTGGTTCTTTTGTTGTTGTTGTTGTTGTTTGTATTTTTGCTGCTACTGTTGTTGGTTTTTGTCATAATATGACTGCCATAGTAAGCCAGAATTGCTCATAACCCAGGGACAGCTAGATGGATTCTGGACTCCCATGTATTTCTAGTCCCAATGCAAGAATCGTTAGTTCTTATAACATTGCCTGGCTCCATACTCGCCTTCATGAAGAGGTCACTGAAGATAAGTGTGCTACAGCAAGTGGCAGAGAAAGCAGATGGTGCCTGGCTATCAATTGGAATAGTGTCTGGGGTCTTAAAGGTTTGTATTCAAACAAGCAGCCATCTAAGTAAGGCGTCAACTAAGTTCACTTGGAAGAAGCACACCAGCCTGTGTGATCCGAAGATAATAATAAAATACAAATATGATGAAGGGAAAAGTATCAGATCTTAAATTGTGAACACCCAATTTGTAGAAGGCTATGCAGGACAGTGGGAACCCAAAATCCATCTGCAGAGTACCAGCCAGATTAAGCCACCGGTGAGGGACTTGAACAGCTTTCTGAGCTTATTGAGGTGATCGAAAACTTGATTATGGTGGATTTTTTTTCTTTCTCTTTTTTAACATTTTATTAGGGGCTCATACAACTGTTATCCCAATCCATACACACATCAATT
The DNA here is from genome assembly GCF_000313985.2 of Echinops telfairi. Lineage (NCBI taxonomy): Eukaryota > Metazoa > Chordata > Mammalia > Afrosoricida > Tenrecidae > Echinops > Echinops telfairi. The sequence goes on from NW_022111372.1 coordinate 22,985,984, forward strand.
GTGTAAAGCACATTTGTACATCGTTTCT
>NW_022111372.1:22986111-23002864 GCF_000313985.2 Echinops telfairi
TCCTCATTTTTCCCCTCCCTCCCCGCTCCCCCCTCCCGCATGAGCCCTTGATAGTTTATAAATGGTGGATTTAACAGTATAATATGATACTTGGTCAGTTGACCTCCCTCTTCACCCAACCTGAATTGGCTCTAGGCTCAAATATGTCTCAATTTTTCTACAACAGAAATTTCTTCTCTGGTTTTAAAAATATTGTTGGTGTTCTTTTCTTTGTTACTCTTTATTTTCATCTTTATACTATTATTATTGTTTTGTTCTTTCTGTTTCATTTAGCCTTTTATTGCTTCTGCTAGGTTTCCCAGTCTCTGAAGCACAGAAGGAGTTGGATGCAGAGAGGCAGTAACGGATGCAATAGTTTATTAGGAAGGATGGGGGTGAGTTGGGGGGTGATCAATGAATGCAGGAGGGAACATTAGAACTGATTTTGATGATGTACACACAACTCTGTTTATTTTATTTTTTATGTTTCTATGTTTAGTTATCTTGGGTTTTTTTCTAAGAGTTTTATTGGTACATAATTCACATATCATACAATCAAACAGTTCAATCCTTCAATCACATCAAAGGGAGTTGTACAATCACCACCATCTCTATCTTAGACATTTCCCGCCCTTTCCACCCCCATGGTTATAATGCCTTTAAACTGAGTGGTGCAACCATGAGCAGTTCTAGTGCCACCCCCCCCTTTGCCTTCATAGTTTACTCCCCAAATTCCCTTTCCCTCCCTATTGCTGTCCCCACCCTACACCTCTTATTCATTATTATCATTATGCATCCACTCCTCCTGGGCTTCACAGCTGGGAGATCCAATAGGAAACCACAAAAAACAATATTGCACTAAGGTGGTAAGGTTAAACACAAAATAGCACACAGGCAAAAATACAAATAAAGCGTACGAGGAAAAGCCTTCCCCATGACATTAAAAATTCCAGGGAAGAAATTTCGATCACGGAACCAGTAAGAGATACTTGCACCCAGAACAAATTCAGGTCACGTCTATAGGATGGTCAACTGGCCAAGTATCAAGGTCGATTCAGCTAAAAGTGATTTAACTATGGAAGTGTATGATATGTGACTATTCTATCAAGCAAACTACCAAAGAAAGAAAACAAACTTGGTAACCTATGGTTACCATGGGTGAAGGAGGAAGAGTTTTTGCTTAGGGAGCATTGAGTTTATGTTAATGGTCATACAATTTTGAGAGAGATATGAATAATGGTTGTACAACACAAAGTATAATAGATGGCACTGAATTATACATGTAGAAGTTGTTGGATTGGAGAATATTTTGTTGTGCATATTTTTGCCACAATTGAAAAAAATTACATAAATAACAATAACAATGCATAAAAGGAAGAAGAAAATGTTCTAAAATTGATTGTGGTGATGATTGTACAACTCTTCTTCATGTGATTGCACTACTGAATTATATGATGTGTGAATCCTGCTAATACAACTGCTAAAACAAAAGGGGAAAATGAATCTTCGGTTTGAAACAAATAGGAATTCACTCTTTTAGGGTTGGGATATAGGGTTTCCTTCAGATCAAGGGATTTTTGTCTACATATGAACAAATCGAATTCTGTTAGCAAGGAGTAAAGGAGAGGGAGGGAGTTAAGGTATTGCTATCGCTGTTGAGTAGGCAATAAAGATGACTGCCATACAGGGATACCCAATGAATGTGTGTGTGTGTGTGTGTGTGTGTGTGTCTTGCATAAGCACGTAGAAACTACGGAAGGACTTATAGCCCGTGGTGGTACTAATGTGGGTAAAAGCAGGAAGCAAGCAAGCACTCATTCCCATGAGTGCTAAACCTTGTGTTAGGCAGGGTTCTCTAGAGAAACAAAACCAGGACACTAATGCTTTTATATATATTTATATAGCTAGATAGATAGGTAACATAAGAAATAAACAGCTAACTAATCTATAATGCAGTACAAATGGCTCAGTGCAACTCACTTCTTTTTTCCCCTCAAAGTATTTAAATCATTATATTGGGGGCTCATACAACTCTTATTACAATCCATGCATCCGTCCTTTGTGTCAAGCACATTTGTACATTTGTTGCCAGCATCATTTTCTAAACATTTTCTTTCTATTTGAGCCCTTGGTAACAGCTTCTCATTTCTTTATTTTTTATTTTTTTATTAGGGGCTCATGCGACTCTTATCACAATCCATGCATACATCAATTGTGTAAAGCACATTTGTACATTCATTGCCCTCATCATTCTCAAAACAGTTGCTCTCCACTTAAGCCCCTGGCATCAGCTCCTCATTTTTCCCCTCCCTTCCCCCTCCCCCCTCCCTCATGAGCCCTTGATAATTTATAAATTATTATTTTGTCATATCTTGCCCTGTCTGACGTCTCCCTTCACCCACTTTTCTGTTGTCCGTTCCCCAGGGAGGAGGTCACATATAGATCCTTGTAATGGTTCCCTCTTTCCAACCCATGGAACTCACTTCTATGAGACAACTAATGCATTGGCAGTCCTTCAAGTCTTGAGAGCCGCTGGGTAATCCTCTGTAGAGCAATTCAGGCTATCTGACCACAGGCCGCAAACAGCAAGGCAGGTCACCAACTGTCAGCCAGCTGAAGTGATGAATACTCCAGTAGAGTGGTGAAGCAGGTCTTGGAGGAGCTTCAAACTACAGCGACACAGTCCATGGGTTAGGTGTCCCACAGGTAGTGTAACTGGCAAATTGAGACACAGAACAAGCAAGGCAGCAACACACTGGTCCGATCATCAAAGAGTGAGAGATAAGAAAGGCGAGGCTCACCAAGCTATTTATCTCTCCGCCCTTCAATTAATCCTGCATGTGTTCATTGGCCATGTTGGCACAATAAACCTACCTTTCATAGGGAGGCAATTTTTTAAAGGTGTTCTAAAATATGTAGATCACATGTATGTGTCTATGTAACATTCTGTGTACATGTCAGCACATGCATGAATTAACTACAAGATTATAAAAGCAACTCCCAACACCATCTGAAACAAAACATTTTTTTGTGGTGAGGGTTACGACATGAACTATCAACAGCCTGGCCGAGCACCTGCATTCAAGCAAAATATAGGCAAACCAGTAAGAACAAGAAGTCTGTGAGCAGCTGAATAGATGTCACATTGTCCAGGAGTTAAGATTAAGACCATACGTGCTCTCCACCTGACCCCCACTAGCCCTGGCTTCTGGAATAATTAGGGAACCATTCTGGACTCTTTGGTTTTGTAGATCCAAACGAGTAAAAGTGGCAAGAGAAGGAGGGGGAATGCTAGACACCATCCACCTGAGGGTGTCGAGAGGTGACTGCTGGCGAGGTGAGGGTGCGGAGGAAACAGAAACATCTGTAAAGGCAGATGCACAAACTCACAAAGCAATGCCAACAGAGCCATTTCGTTTCAAGGAAACTTGTTCCAGGCAACTGTCACCGTTGGGGACATCAGTCTGACAACAAATCACCAAAAAAGGCTAGTGGGGCATCAGACCTGAGATAACAAGGAATGTTAGAGTAAGTGCCCCTTGCTTTGTTAAGAAGATGAGAAGTGAAAAATAGACCGTAGCACAGTGCCTGTGCCTTCAGAGAAGTGTCCTATTCACCCGTGTGACTGTCAAGGCACACACCGTTTGGTACTGGTTACCAAAGTGATTATGAGGCAATGCCATGCATAAAAATGTTCCCAGGATAAATCTGAGAAAATGTCCCACAACTCTTCAATTTCCTTCCCTGTTTCTGAGTACAAAATATAATAGTTACATAATCTGGTGTCAACTTGAGACTATTAAGAATGAAGGGGTGGACTTTAGCCTATCATTCAGGTTGTATCTTGATGACCTCATTTGGAGGCACTACAGAGATAAATAGCTCACTGGAGGCCAGACCCACACTCCCTGCTTCACATTCCTATTGACAAGCCACATGGAGACACACTGATGGACCTGGAGCCCTGGAGCTAGAGAAGCCATGTGGAGACCCACGTCAACGCTGAGATGCCTCCACCACCGCTGGATCCACAAGACTTTCCTCCCCTGGCCTGTGATCTTCCTGCATTTGGCGTCATTGCATGTGTTGCATGAATCTGAAGAGAAATTTAGACTGGTATTAGACATATAGGCTCATATCGGACTTATGGACTTGATCTGAACTGGGCTGGGATGTTTTCTTAATATACAATTACTCTTTGATATAAAGCTCTTTCTTATACACATGTAAGTGTCTCTGGATTTGTTTCTAGTCCCAGACTAACACACAAAGAGAGAGGATTTGGTGGGAAGAGACTGGTAAAGTGTCTGAAGAAAGCGGTTGCCTGCATTGGATTCATCTTTCCTCCATTTTGAGTCTGAAGTGGGGTGGAGGCGGGCTGTGTTCTAGCCCTGAGTTGTGTAAACAATGACTAAACTTGGCTGATAACAGAAAGATTGACAACTTGAATAAAAAAAAATCAGTCCTTGAGAATCCTATGAAGCACAGCTCTGCTCTGATACAACAGGGTTGTATCAGAGCAGAGTTAATTTGAAGGCAATTTGTTGTTTTGTTTTAATAAATCATTTTATTGGGGGCTCTTACAGTTCTCATAACAATCCATACATCAATTGTACAATTTACAGTTGATACATCGGTATATCAGTTTTACAAAAGGACATTTGTATATATGTTGCCATCATTATTTTCAAAACATTTTCTTTCTACTTGAGCCCTTGGTATCAGCTCCTCTTTTTTCCCTCCACCCCCCACCCTCCCACCCTCTTGAAGCCTTGATACATTATAAATTTTTATTATTTTCATATTTTACACCATTCACAGTCTCTTTTCATCCACGTTTCTGTTGTTTCTCCCCCTTGGGGGAGGGGGTTATATGTACATTGATCATTGTGATCGCTTCTCCCTTTTTCTCCCCACCTTCCTTCTACCCTCATGGTGTTGCTACTCCCATAATTGTTCCTGAGGGGTTTATCTGTCCTGGATTTCATGTGTTGAGAGCTCTTGTCTGTACCAGTGTACATGCTCTGGTCTAGCCAGATTTGTAAGGTAGAACTGGGGTCATCAAAAAGAGGAAGAGGAAACACTAAAAAACTAGAGGAAAGTTGAATATTTCGTCAGTGCTATACTGCACCCTGGCTGGCTTGTTCCTTTCTTGTGACCCTTCTGTAAGGGGATGCCCAACTGTCTACAGATGGGCTTTGGGTCTCTACTCTGACCTCCCTCGTTCACATCGATATGATTGTTTGTTTTGGGTGTTATGATGCCTGATTCCTGATCCTGTTGACCCCTCATGATCAGATAGGCTTGTGTGCTTGTTCGATGTGGCCTTTGTTGCTTCCCTGTCAGATGGACACTTGTTTAACTTCAAGCCTATAAGACCTCAGAAATTATATCTTCTAATAGACAGGCACCATCAGCTTGCTTCACCACATTTGCTTATGTACCCATTTTGATTTCAGCGATCATGTCAGGAAGGTGAGCATCACATAATGCCAGGTTATTAGAGCAGAGTGTTCTTGCATTGAGGGAGGACTTGAATAGAGGCCCAATGTCCATCTGCTATCTTGATACTTAACATATTAATATATGTATATAGACCTATATCCCTATCATTATATATTAATATATCTTCTTCTATACATGCCTATGTTTATACCTCTATAGATGTCTTTTGCCTCCTAGTTCTTTCCTCTATTTCCTTTTACTTTCCTCCTGTCCCACTATCATGTTCAACCTTCATTTGGCTCTCAGTAATTCCTCTCGGCTATACCGCACTTGATAAAACCCCACCAGGCACACTACACCCTCCTCACCATCAATTTCAGATCTCTTGTTGTTCCCTTGTCCCTGAGTTTGTTGCCTTCCCTCTCCCTTTCCTTCATATCCACCTCTATCCTGTCCCCCAAGGTCCACCAGTCCCATTGTTTTCTCCTCGGGATTGTTTATCTTGCCTATCTTATATAGATAGACATGAAAAGAAGGAAGAAGAAGAATGAAAATAAAGGGGGGTGGGCTATAAAGAGTTCCAGGTCTGTCTTCTGACCTTTATGTATGTTTTCTGATTGAGTCTGAAGTCTGTTTTAGGGATTCCTGGAGGACTTAGTTGCTTTGCTCCCTTTTGTGTGTGTGTGCGTGTGTGGTTCTCTTTTTATTCTTAAAAAATTTATTTTATTTTATTGGGAGCTCTTACAGCTCTTATCACAATCCATACATACCATTGTGTCAAACACATCTGTACATATGTTGTCATCATCTTTTTCTTTCTACTTGAGCCCTTGTTATCAGCTCCTCATTCACCCCTCCCCCCTCTTTCCTCCATGTCCCCTTGATAATTTATAAATTCTTCTTTCTTTTTTTCATGTCTTAACACTGACCGCTGTCTCCTTTCACCCACTTTTCTACTGTCTATCTCCCTGGGAGGGGGCCATATATCGATTATTGTGATTGGTTCCCCCTTGCTCCCCCTGCCCCTTCCCTTACTCTCCTAGTATCGCTGTTCCCCTTATTGGTCCTGAGGGGTTTATCTGTTCTGGATTCCCTGTGTTGTGAGCTCTTACTTGTACCATTGTACATGTTCTGGTCTAGCCAGATTTGTAAGATAGAACTGGGGTCATGATAGTGGGGGTTGAGCGGAGGGAGGAAGCATTAAAGAACTAGAGGAAAGTTGTGTGTTTTGTCGGTGCTATACTTCACCCTGACAGGCTCATCTCTTCCTTGTGGCCCTTCTGACAGGGGGTGTTCAGTTGACTACTGATGGGCTTTGGGTCTACACTCTGCCCTCCCCCTCATTCCCACTGATATGATTTTGTTTGATTGTTTGTGTTGTGTCTTTGATGCCTGATACCTGATCCCATCGACACCTCATGATCACTCAGCCTGGTGTGCTTCTTCCATGTGGGCTTTGCTGCTTCTCAGTTAGATGGCCACTTGTTTATCTTCAATCCTTTAAGAACCCAGACGCCATATCTTTTGATAGCTGGGTACCATCAGCTTTGTCTTCAGCGATAGTCAGGGAAGGTAAACATCACAGAATGCCGTGTTAGTAGAACAAATTGTTCTTGCGTTGAGGGAGTATTTGAGTGGAAGCCCAATGTCCATCTGCTAACATAATATTTTATAAATAAATATATGTACATGGATCTATTCCCTTATCATTATATGTAAGTGTATTTACATTTAGACCTCTAGAAATGTCCTTTGTTGCCCAGTCCTTTCCTCTATTTCCTTTTACTTTCCTCCCGTCCACTATCATGTTTGGCCTTCATTTGAGTTTTGGTAATTCCTCTTGGCTACATTGCCCTTGCTCGAGCCCCACCAAACATCCTATGCCCTCCTCGCCATCAATTTTAGATAACTTATTCTTCATTTGTCCCTGGGTTTGTTGGCACCCCCTCTCCTGGGTCTCCCCATGGCACCGTCGGTCCCATTGTTCTCTCCTCCAGATTGTTCATCCTGCCTCTCTTGTCCAGATAGACATGCATAGACAATAATAAGCACAAAAATAAAGCAAAGCAAAACATAGAAAAAGAAGGCAAAAACAAACAAATAAATCAACAGCAGCACATACAACAAAACAAAACAAAAATCAACAGCAAAAACTGAAAAGCCCTCAAGCAGTTCCAGGTCTGTCTGTTGACCTTTATGAGTGTTCTCCAGTTGAGTCCACTGGGGTGCCATGCCCTGGCCCCAAAGTCCACCTTTGGCATTCCTCAGGGACTTTGTTGCTTTGCTCCCCTTGCTGCCCTGCTGTACACCCTTAGTGTTTCACCCCAGTGCAGTGGGGTCGGCTTGGGCACATCTCCCTCACCGTGTTCCCAGTGCTGTCCCCGTTAGCACTATGTGTCAGTGAGGGACACTTAGTTGTGTCTCGTGATGGGGCGGGCCCTGTGATCCTCTCTGTGCATTGGCTGCTCTGAGCTGGAATATTGTCCTCAGAGCTTGGTGGGCCATGGTATGTTCCACTTTATCTCTTTCCTTCTTCATTTGCTCCTGATCAGATGTGCCCCACTTCCAGAGCTGCAGCTTCAGTGCTGTCCTCTGCAGTGCATTCCTCTGGGGGTGGGGGGGGTGCCCACATAGTTGGGATTGGGGACTGGCCCCGCAGACGGTTCCCTGCTTCATGTCTGTACATTGCATTTACATCTTGGCAGGCTGGGTTGAAGTCTATTCCCTCTCTCCCTCTCCTGTGGAGAGATAAACAACACCCTCCCCTTGGGTGGGTTAGTGCCCTGTTCCCCAGCTACCCCTGTATATCTCTTCCTGCCACCCCCGTTCTTTCAAGTTGGTTGCCATACACATTCCTGGGTTTGGTTTGGCACTTGCTGTAGTACTTGGACCTCACCCCGGGAATGTATACAGTAGCTTTCCCTATATGCCCCTTTTTGCTTTTTTTTTTTTTTTTGCCTACCTCATTGGACTCATGTTGTATTTGTTCTTTGGTGCTTGGCTTACTTTGCCTAGCATAATTTCCTCCAGTTGTTCCCATGCAGTGGTGTGTTCCATGGATTCATCACTGCTTTTTAGGGATGTATAATACTCCATTGGATGTATCTACCAACATTTTTAATCCATTCATCCATTGATGGAAATTTGGGTCGTTTCCAACTCCTTGCAATTGTGAACTGTGCTGCAATGAACATTGGAGCACAGATGTCTGGCCGTGGTTTGTTTCTTGCTTCTTCTGGGTATATGCCCAGTAGGGGTTGCTGGGTCATAGGGTAGCTCAATTTCCATCTGTTTCAGATATCGCCAAGTCAATTTCCATAATGGCTGTATATACCTACAGGTCCACCAGCAGTGGACGAGAGTTCCTATCTTTCCACAGCCCCTCCAACACTTGTTACTTTCTGATTTTTTGAATTGGGCTATCTTTGAGGTTTTAGGTGGTAACTCATAGTTGTTTTAATTTGCATTTCTTTTATGGTTAAGGATCTGGAACATTGCCTCATATGTTTATTGGAAATTTAGATTTCTGCCCTTGAGAAACTTCTGTTCAGGTCCTTTGCCCACCTCCTCAGCGGGCAATTGGGTTTTTTTGGTCAGTTAGCAGAGTATTATGGATTTTAGTAATTAGGCTGTGTCATTGCTAAAGATGTTTTCAAGTCTGTGGGCTCTCTTATTACTCTCTTGGTAAATTCTTTTGATGAAAACAGGTGTTTTATCTTCACTTGTCAATTTGTGACTCATCTGTATTTGTGTCCTTCCCTATTTCTGATAGCCTATGTATTCCCTGTGCCAAGGTTCTCAGGTTTGTCCCAATCCCCTCATTAATGGCCCTAGTAGTTTGGGGTTTTACTTTGAGGTATGTGATCCACCTTGAGTTTATTCTTGTGCATGGAATGAGATAAGGTCTTTTTTTGTAGGTAGATATCCATTTTTTCCCAGCACCGCTTATTAAAGAGGGCATCTGCTTCCCATTTGATAGTTTTTTGAGCCCTTTCTTGAAGATTAGTTGTCTGTATGCTGATTATTTTATTTCTGGGGTTTCAGTTCTTTTCCATTGGTCTGAGTATCTATCATTATACCAATACTACACAGTTTTGACCACTGTGGCTGTATAATAGGTGCTAAAGTCAGGTAAAGCAAGCCCTCTGTGTTAGTCCAGGTAGATTAGAGAAACACATCCATAGAAATTCATATGTGTATAAGAGAGAGTTTTATATAAAGGATAATTGTTTGTACATTAAGACAGCATCTCAACCCAGTCCAGTCCAAGCACATAAGCCCAATATTAGCCCATATGTCTGATATCAATCTATAAAGTCCTTTTTAGACTCACGAAACACATGCAATGATGCCAAATGCAGGACGATCACAGGCCAGTGGGTAGAAAGTCTTTGGATTCAGTGGCGGTGTAAGCATCTCAGCACTGGCAGGGGTTTCTATGTGCCTTTTCTGGCTTCAGAGGTCTGGTTGCATCAGAGTAGGTCCATGTGGCTTCTCCAGCTGTGGGTACTAGTGTAGTTCCATGTGTCTTGTCAGCTGCATTGTCTCCCAGGAAGTGAGCAGAGAGAAGTGTCTCAGGTCTCCAAGGAGGAAAAAAAACAGATTTCCCAGAATTCTCAGGAGAAAGTCATACCCACACAGGGGCCTCATTGGCTATCATCCAATTGACATACTAGACTCCATCCCTTCACTCTTAATCCTCTCAAGTCCCAAATTGACACCAGATTATGTAACTACCACATCCTCCAACTTTGTCTTTCTTGAGGAGTTATCTGCTAATTCTGGGTTTCTTCCCTCTCCATATGAAGTTGGTAATCAGTTTTTCCAATTCTTTGAAAAGATGATGGTAATTGTATCAGGATAGCATTAAACTTACATAGTGCCTTGGGGAGAACTGTCTCCTTTACTATATTGAGTCTTTTGATCCATGAGCATGGGATAGCCTTCCATTTGTTGAGGTCACCCTTGGTTTCTTGTAATAGTGTTCTGTAGTTTTCCTTGTACAAGTCTTTTTTTTTTTTTTATTAGGTATATCCCTAGATATTTCAATTTGTGCTTGGTTATTGTGAAGGGCACTACCTTTTTGATCCCTTCTTCCGTGGTCTTGTCTGATGTATAAAACAGTCCAATAGACTTCTGTCTGTTGATCTTGTATCCTGTCACTCTGCCATATTTCTCTATCGCTTCTAGCACTCCCCTTGTGGAGCTTTTGGGATTTTGCACGTATAAAATCATATCATCTGTGAAATATGAGAGTTTTACCTCTTCCTTCCCCAGATGAATACCTTGGATGTCTTTTCTTTGCTTTATACTGTGAGCTAGGACTTCCAGTACGATGTTAAAAAGGAGTGGGGACAAGGGACATCCTTGTCTGGTCCCCTTTCCCGCTGGGATTGTTTTAGTCTTTTCTCCATTGACTACCACATTAGTTATTGGTTTTTCATATATAGCTTGGATTGTCTTGAGGAATTTTCCTTACATTCCTATCTTCTCAACTGTATTAAACAGGAATTGGTGTTGGATGTTGTCGAACGCTTTTTCCGCATCTATCGATATTATCATGTGGTTCTTAACATTTTTCATTTCAATGTGGCGAATAATACTCATTGTCTTTCGTATGTTGAACCATCCCTGCATCCCTGATATGAATCCCACTTGGTCATGGTGAATTATTTGTTTTATATCCTTCTGTATTCTGTTGGCCAGTATTTTGTTAAGGCTTTTTACATCAATATTCATTAGGGAAATTGGTCTGTAGTTATTGATTCCTGAGGGATCCTTGCCGGGTTTAGAATTTAGGTATCAGAATTACACTAGCTTTATAGAAAGAGTTTAGGAGTTTGACATCTTTTTCTATGTTCTGGAAGAGTTTGTGTAGGATTGGTGTTAGTTCTTCCCCAAATGCTTGGTAGAATTCTCCTGTAAAGCCATCTGGTCCAGGGGATTTTTTTGTTGGTAATCCCTTGATAACCTTGTCTATTTCTTCTATTGCTATGGGTCTGTTGAGATTCTTGACGTCCATCAGGGATAGTCTAGGGAGGGATTGTTTACCAAGAATTTTTCCATGTCTTCCAAGTTGGTGAATTAATTGAGTACAGTCCTTCATAGTACTGTGTGATTATCCTTTTGATTTCCTTAGGGTCTGTTGTAATATCCCCTGTTTCATCCCTCATCCTTGCTATTGAAATTTGCTCTTTCCTTTCTTTGGTTAGGTTTGCTTTGCTCCTCTTGTTGCTGTTTCACTCCCTTTATGTTTGCCCTGGTGTAGGGTGGCCAGACCAGGCACAATTCCTGCACTGTGTCTCCTGTACTGTCCCCTGCAGCTCTGTGGGTCAGTAAGGGGGCATCATGTCTTGCGGTGGGGCTGGCCCTAGGGTACTCTCTGCCTTGGCTGCACCGAGTAGGAGTGTCGTCCTTGGGGCTTGATGGACCAGGATGCGGTTCTCTCTCTCTCTCTCCCTCTTAGTTTGCTCCCGTGTGGTCTGGGCTGGCCCACCACTCTCCCTGGGCTGTATCTACAGTGCTGTCCTCTGTAGTGCAATCTTCTGGGTAGGGGGTCGACGTAGATGAGATTTGGGTGGGTTATGCAGACTTCTCTTTTAGTTCACTGCTTCATGCTGGTGTGTTGCCCTCAAGGCTTTGCATACCAGATTGAGGTCTGGTCCCTCTCTCCCTTTCCTGTGGAGATGTAAACAATACCCTCCCCATGGGTGGGTTAGTGTCCTGTTCCCCCATTATCCACACACACCCCTCTTTATTTTCTTTTCCCCTCTTTTTTAGTTGGCTGCCATATGCATCCCTTGGTTGGTTCTGACCCCTGCTAGAGTGCCTGGGCTTTGGGGAGCAACTAATTAAGCTAACAGATAAAGTTGATTTGATACTAAAGCATGCTTATTTATTTATGTGTTTTGTGTGCTATAGCTGCTTCCTACCAGGAGCCATGCCTTCTTGGATCCATAATCAATGTTGCTGGAAGCAGCAGTCAAGAGATCAAAAGACATAGTGTATTAGGCAAGTCTGCTGCACAAAGCCTCTTTAGAGCATTGACGAGCCAGCATGTTACTCTAAGTACTAAGGTGCATTTGACCCAAGCTATGGTATTTTCCATTGCATATAGGCATGTGAAATTTGGACATTGAGTAAGGAAGACTATAGAAGAATCAATGCATTTGAATTATGATGCTGGCAAAGCAGATTGAATGTAACATGGAATGCTAAAAGTACAAGCGGATCTGTCTTGGAAGAAGTACAGCTAGAGTGTTCCTTAGAGGCAAAGATGGCAAGACTTCACTTTACATGCCTTGGACATGTTGTCGAGAGAGACCAGTCCCTGAAGAAGGACATCATGTTTGGTAAAGTGGAGGCACAGTGGAAGAAAGGAAGGCCCTCAATGAGATGGATTGGCACCATTGCTGCATGGACTCAGGCATAGGAACGATGGGAGGATGGCCCAGGATCACGCACTGTTTAGTTCTGTGGTGCACAGAGTCTCTATGGGTGGGAACCGGCTTGACGGCACCTAACAATAGCAGCAGCAATGCAACATGGCTACTTCCAAGTTTCCATGGCAAAGCTGAGTCATTGAAACTATCCACGTGGCTCACAAAGGCTAAACTATTTGCTACATGGCCCTTTTCAGAAAAAAACTTTCACGGACCTCTATACCAACAAGAGGGTTGGTGCGTCAAGCCTAACCAGAGGTGCTTTGAAAGGAAGGCGTGGCGATCTGCTTCTGAAAGGCCACGGCCTTGCAAACCCCACAGAGCGCCCTTCTGCTCTGCACATCGGGGATCACCATGAGTCAGAATTTACCTGGTGGTAACTAACAACACTACTCTAACCCCTTGCCTCATGAGAAAGACATCGGGGATCCCTGAGGGAGCTTTGAGATGGGTCCCCTGTATGTCGGAGATACATAAGACTAGTGCCTAAGCTACATCCAAGGCAGCTAAGAGAGCCCATACATTGGAGGCTGATTCCCCACTGAGGAATCTCGAGGGTGAGAGCAGACTGAGAGTCTGCTGTCATGGCCAAGATGCCAGGCTCCTGAGTATCTGTTGCTGTTGAGTTAGGGGCTATGGAGCCGGTGTCAACTCATAGTAACCTTATGTACAACAGAATTAAACACTGCCCAATCCCACACCAGCTTCTTAATTGTTACATTTGAGTCCACTGTTGCAGCCATTGGGCCAATCCATCTCATCGAAAGTCTTCTTTTTTTTTTCCTGTTTTACCAGACATAATGTCCTTTTCCAGGAAATGGTCTCTCCTGAAACATGCAAAGCCTATTCCTTCTTCCCAGACCATTCTTCATCCGGAAGATTGGCTGAAACCAGTTCACTCTGGGTGACCCTGCTGGTATTTGAAATACCAATGGTATGGCTTCCAGAATCACAGTGAGTTAGTTAATTGTGCCAGCCTGGCCGATAATCACATGTGGTGCTGGTTGAAAGGCGGAGGGATAAATGGGTGGTGAAGCCTCGCCTTTCTAGTTCTCGGGTCTCTTGTTTTGTGATGGTTGCACTGGGTGCAGCTGCCTTAGCAGTTCCCTGCTTCAGCTTGCAAGATTGACTTCCTACAAGACATCCCCAAGGAGAAGCCGCATGGATCTATCCCGATGCAGCCCTGGGTGCTGGAGCAGCCGTGTGGAGACCCCTGCCAGTGCTGAGATGATTGTTCATTCACTGACTCAGCTTTCCTCCTGCAGTCGGCATTGTGGCCTCTGTGTTGTGAGGTGGAGGACTTTGTGGACTGGTGTTGGGTTAATGGGTTAATGTTGGACTTGTGGGCTTGGGCAGCGTTGGGTTGGGATGTTTTCGTGATGCACATTTTCTTTACATAAAACTCTCTCTTATACGTGAGTCGCCGTGGATTTGTTTCTCCAAAGTACCTAGACTAATACACACAGCAACACGCAAGCCACCGCAGAACAACCAGCTGACAGAGGAGTGGTAGCCTTAGTGTGTAGGGGAAGTAACACTTAGTTTTGCCAGAGAACCACTCAGGATAGTCACTGTCTTACTTAGCTAGTGCTGCTAAGCAGAAATACCACAAAGGGGTGATTATAAGAAATAGTTCATTTTCTCATAGATGAGGAGGCTAGAAGTCCAAATTCTGAGCATGGTAGGGGCAGCCTTTCTTTCTCTGTCAGCTCTGAAGGAAGGGCCTTGTCTCTTCTGAGCTTTTGCCCCAGAGAAGTCTTCAGTTGGCATGGCATCTCTCTTCTGCCTACTTGTGCATCCTCTTTTACGTTACAACTACATGTGCAGAGATCAGGATCTTTACAAGCGCTTTTGCAAAAAACATTCAAAACACATTCATACTCACATAGGAAGGTGAAAATGGCAAGAAGGCCTCATCTGACTTCCTCTGGCTACACAAGGCAGAAGGAGATTTCAACGCTTGCAAGACCAGGGCCTAGGTCCACGAGGAAGAGGTCAGACATGTCTCCACCCTCCATCCTTCTTTACCCTATTCGAACACCTACCGTTCCTCCCACAACACTCCCTTTGTCTACCAGAGTCAATAATTCTTTGCAATGGCTGCACAGAACTCACAGATACAACTCACAATGATGTGGTTCAGTAGGGCACTTGACCACATCCAAATCAAACTCACTGCCAAGTCCATGCTGACCCATAGTCACGCCCTGTGGGTTTCCCAGACTGTAACTGTTTATGGGAGCAGAAAGCCCAGTCTTTCTCCAGAGGGAAGTTAACATGTCACCACAGATCAGAATCAGCAAACAGTTAGGATACAGTCATTGGCAGCCAAGTCTCTCTCTCTGGTCCTCACCTTCATGTGGTCTCTAGGTCTCTGGTCTCCATAGGCCATGAAGCCTGTCCACTCTCTACCTCCCAGTCTCATGGCCTTGACCCTGTTCCTCTGCTCTATTTTATGGTCCACTCGCCTCAACCTCTAGTCTCAGTGTGGTATGGCCTCTATTGCCTCCACTATTTCTAAGAGGGAGGGCTCTCGTGGCTCTTCTTCCTGGATGGTCTTGGGAATTGTTCTTCTGCTTCTGAGACAGCTCTCTCATAGCTGGGGGCGGGGGAGGGGGGGCAACTAAAACGGGCCAATTCTCTTTATTCTAGTCTCATCCACCCTATTTACATAGACCCACGCAATCATGTGGTGGGAGTTACAGACATGTGGATAGATGAACCATATTAAGAAATTTTGGGAGAACTAGGCGCGACAGCTGGGGCTGGCGATGGAGCCCGGCGTCCGGCGAGTTCTGGTGGTGGCAAGACGAGTGGTGGGCACTGCCAGGGTCCGTGGGCGCGGCCGGCCCGGAGGTGTGCGGGGTGTGCGGTCGACGCTGCTCCACTTCGGGAGGGCGGCTGGCGACCTCTGGAGCGGCTGTTCGCGCAGAAGTCGCACATCCAGGATGAGCTGAGCCGCGGGGGCGCTGGGGGCGGCCCCACGCGTGTCCAGGTCACCTTGGCCAAGCCCCCCAACTTGGACACGGCGCTGGCGCTGCTCCGCTAGGAGATGGTTGGACTCGGCAGCTGGACATGTCCCTGCTCGGTCAACTCGACAGCCTCTCCGAGTCAATTCAGGAGCAAAAAGGAGGTGCCAGGCAGCCTCCAGCCCGGACTGCTTGTACGAACTGGTAAAGGGCTTCTTTGATGAAGAGGAAGAATATTTTCAGAAGCAGGAGCGGCTTCCGTGGCTCCCGGGAAGTCCCTCGGGACGGGATGCTCCCGGTCTCGCCCATGTCCAGCAGTGACTGGATCCTGGAGTCCAGCTAGGTGCCTCAGGACTGCGACCGTGGGGGAAACCCTTACGGTTGGACACACATCAGCACTTGCTTCTCCTCTTGCAGATACACCTTTCAGGGCCCTTCTGTGGTTCTCCAGTGGATGGCCTGGGGCTGGACACTGCCGGGTTAATAAGTGAGCAGGCCTTCTCCATCAGTACACGTGGGCGGTCTGTTCGATGGCTGGAGTTTCTGTCTATGCAGGCCTGCCTGGGTGTTTGGCCGTCAGTGTCTGTGACTACCTCTTGCTGGGAATCATCTGATACAGTGACGAGAGTCTCCCCAACCTGCCTTAGTGGTGGGTGTCAGACTCGGATGGTTATTGTGCCAGATAACTTTCTTACAACTAGTTGGACATCTTCTTGCCTCAAGGTGTGGATGTATGAATAGAAATATTTCACTGTTTCCTTTTTCTCCAGACCTTTTACCGTGATTCTTGTGATTTAAATGCGTTTCCAAGTCACTTCTCAGCTGTGCTTATTTGTAAGCTGCATTACTAACTGTCCAAGCAAATCAGTGAAGGCTTTTTGTTCAAAAAGTAAACATTTCAGATCAGATCATTCAACA
>NW_022111372.1:23002964-23039945 GCF_000313985.2 Echinops telfairi
CAATCCATCAGAAAACTGAGATCATTCTTTGTCCACCAGATACAAATAGGTGGAAAGCAGATATATTGAATGAAAAAGCTTGGGCAAGCACATGGTGTTTTTTTTTCATGGTAATACGGTACATTTTTTGTTTTAAAAGATTCTGATGTAAACGAGTATGTTTTGGATGCACTAGGATGTAAACTACCCTCCTCTGTGCATACAACAATGGTTACCCTAGGACTTTTTTTTTACTTTACCAACAGCCTCACACCCCCCTCCCCCCTCCTCCATTCCATCTTTTTTTTTTTTTTTTAATCATTTTATTAGGGGCACATACAACTCTTATCCCAATCCATACAGTCATCAATTGTGTAAAGCACATTTGTACATTGATTGCCCTCATCATTCTCAAAATATTTGCTCTCCAACCTTAAGCCTTAATATATTCACTAAACTTCTTTATAGGCTAAAAAAAAAAAAAAGAAATTTTACTTTACTACAAGGAGGTAGGCAGTTGTGACCTTCATTTTGGCTCCAGCTAGCCAGGCCATCTAGAGCCCATAGGGTGGAGTTGAATACTGCATGCCCAAAGATTATAGAAGAAATTGCCAGAGACCACCGACAATAGGTGCATCCCTTATGGTCCAAGGAAGTGTGAGAGAAAAGGATCCAGCAAAGAACCTCTAAAAAGTCCACCAAACACCGACTCAGAGAGCCAACTGCAAGCATCTGTCAGCTCTCAGTACAGCCAGAGCCTCCTTAGAGACAAGGATGGCAAAAGTTGCTCTTATATACTTTGGACATGTTGTCAGGAGAGACCAGTCCCTGGAGAAGGACATCATGCTGATAAAGTAGAGGGACAGCGCGAGAGAGGAAGGCTTAGACCCATATATCTCCTCATCTCCTGACCCTTGCCTCGCCCTGGTGAGACTGCACCAGCAGCCAGCAGGTAGTGGAGGGTGTCCACAGGGAGCAAGGAGGGAAATGAGGACTGAAATGCGCTTCTCCACTGCAGGCTCCCAGCCCAAAAGTTCAGAGTTGAAGAGCGGGGAAGATTTAGTGTTGTTAAATTTGTGGTTCTGACATTCTAACTACAGAGCTGACTACTATTTATGACAAATGTGACTCATAGACTGCTGATTACCTAGACATGAATAGAAATGCTGGAACGGGGGTGGGGGTGGGGGCCGGGGGTGGAAATAAATAAATAAAAGCTTCCAAAGTCTCATAGAAAATCTTCAAACAACACACTGTTAAAAGATCATAGCTCATATATGAAATAATAAGATCCTATGAAATTACTGGACTAACAGACTGTTTAGCTTTTTTACTCAAGACCATAAAATTTTGTTTTGAAAATGCTGCTAAATATGGATGCCGACAGTGTTTTTCTCCTGAAAGTGACCCAAGCATGTTATAAGTGGTCAGAAAAGGGCAGGGGGCCTGTGGGGGTCAATGAAATGTTGCACGTGCTGTGCCCGATTGAGTATGACAGCTTTATGATTAGGGGAAACATATATATATATATATTTTTTCCCCAAAGATGCATTCTATGGGGTGACCATAAAGTCTAGAAATAGAGATGATACTATTCTGTTGCACGTGGTAATGTCATATACCAATAAACAATTGATTGAGTTGTCTGGTAAAAAAAAAAAAAAGAAATGCTGGAACCTGCATGTGTTTCATCCAGCATTATGAAAAGGCTTTGTGGTAGTCAGCTAATCTGGTGTCAATGTAAAGATTAAGAGTGTAGGGGTGGAGTCTAGGCTGTCAATCTGGAGATAGCCAATGAGACTTCTGTGGGCATGGCCTTCTCCTGAGAATTCTGGGAAATCTGGTACTTCCTCCTTGGAGGCAGAAGACACCTCTCTCTCTCTGCTACTCCCTGGAAGACATTGCAGAAGATAAACCACATGGATGCAACCAGACCTCTGAAGCCGGAGAAGCCACAGAAAAACCCCTGCCAGCACTGAGATGTTACCAATGACACTAGATTCAAAGACTTTCTACCCACTGGCCTGTGATCAGTGTCATTGCACGTGTTTTGTGAGTCTGAAGAGGACTTTATAGATTGATATCGGAAATACGGGCTAATATCGGATTTATGGACTTGATCTGGACTGGGCTGGGATGTTTTCTCAATGTTCAATTGCTCTTGTATATAAACCTCTTTTGTGTGTGTGTGTGTTAGTTCAAGGACTGTTGTTGGCCTTTAGGAATGTTTTCCAGTCCAGTCTGTTGGGGCACCAAGTCCTGGCCCCAAAGTCCACCTTCGGCATTCCCTGGGGACCTCGCTGCTCCATTCCCTTGCTGTTCTGTTGCACCCCTAGTGTTTTGCCTCGGTGTGGCGGGATCAGTTCGGGCACAATTCCCACACTGTCTCCAGTTAAACCTCTTTCTTATACACATATGTGTGTCCGTGGCTTAGTTTCTCTAGTCTACCCAGACTAACACAGGCTTCCTCTACTGAAGACCTCTTAAAGGAGTCGTGGGAAATACACAGAACTGAAGTTTTGCTTGTGGCATGATTCATGTTGGTCTAACACATTCAATGCAATCATTGGTATTTAATGAGTATTCACATAAACCAGCAGCACACCAAGCACCCTTCATGCATCAGTACACTTTAATTCTTTCTCCCAACAACCCTCTATTATTAAGCCTGTTTGAAAGATGGGCAATCAAGGCAAAAGAAAGGTAGGCTATGTCTGAGAGCTAGTGAGTGATGGAGACAAGACTTAAGTCTAAGCAGCCTGGTGCCAGCCCAGGCCTTCAAACACTATGCTAAACTCCCTAATAGATAAATCACAGCAACCTTAGAGCTGGTCCTCAAAAGGTTTAGTATTTGATTTGCTAAGAGGCCTTGACTTTCCCCGAAGTCCCTGAGGTCCACTCTTTTGGGTAAGCACTGGAATGTTAGCCATCAGCTCAACAGTTCAAATCTACCCATTTCTCTGAGGGCGAAAGAGATGAGGCTGTCTGCTTCTGTAAAATATCGATAGCCTCAGAAACCCTATATGAGGTTGCTATGAGTTGGAACATGCTTTATGGCAGTAGGTTCGGTTGGCTGTGTTATCAGGGCCAAAAGGAGTTCTGGTGGCATAGTGTACTATGCATGGATGGCTAACCACAAGGTTGACAGTTGGAACCCAGTTCAAATCCACCCATCTTGGGAAAAAGATGAGGCTGTCTGCTCCGTAAAAACTTACAGCCTCAAAAATCCCAGGGAACAGTTCTTCTCTGTCCTGTAGGGTTGATATCAGTCAGAATTGACTTGATGGGGGTGGGTTTTTATCAGAGCCTGGCGCAGACTTCGTAACACTTCCCATGTGGTCAGAGATGCTTCGGGCACCATTAGATTGGGCAGATGACAAATGCTAAGTGGCAGAGCAGCCAAAGAACCTTCTCTTGCTGAAAGATGAGAGTCAGTCATTGGGTAAGACAAACAAGTAATATGCCTGGCTACCAGCTCAAAGGTTAGAGGTTTGAGTCCATCCAGAGGTTCCTTAGAAGAAAGACCTGGTAATTTGCTTCTGAAAAATCATCCACTGGAAACCCAGTGAAGCCCAGTCCTCCTCTGATACACACAGCGTCACTGTTGATCAGACTCTGAGGGAATTATTGACCTTGTTTGTAGTAGAGGTTAGCATTTAGTAGGCATTAGGTAAGTGTTTGCTGATGAAGATCAAGGATTGCAGCCTTCAGTAGGGATTACAACTCAATGTAAGGAAGACCAAAATCCTCACAACTGGACCGATAGGTAACATCGTGATGAATGGAGAAAAGATGGAAGTTGTCAAGGATTTTGTCTTTCTTTGATCCACAATCAATGCTCATGGAAGCAGCAGTCAAGAGATTAAAAGATGTAATGCATTCAGGTACATGTACTGCACAGGACCTTTTAGAGTATTAAAGAGCAAGGATGTTACTTTGAGGATAAGGTGAGCCTGTCCTAAGCCATGGTATTCTCCATTGCATCATATCTACATGTGAAAGTTGGACATTGAATAAGGAAGACCGAAGAAGAATCAATGCATTTGAACTATGATGCTGGAGAAGAATATTAAAAGTACCACAGACTGCAAAAAGGACAAACCGATCTGACTTGGAAAAGGTAAGACCAGAGTGCTCCTTAGAGGCAAGGATGGCAAGACTTCATCTTACATATTTTGGACATATTTTCAGGAGAGACCAGTCCCTAGAGAAGGCAATCATGTTTGGTAAAGCGGAGGGGCTTTAAAAAGAGGAAGGCCGTCACAGAGATGGATTGACACAGCAGCTACATCAAGGGGCCAAGCACAGGAACAATTATGAGGATGGAGCAGGCAGTGTTTCATTCTGTTGTGCATAGCGTTGCTATAGGTCACAGCTGACTCGATGGCACCTAACAGCAACAGGTGTTTGCTGAAGAATGTGTAAGTGTGTTCTTTTCTTCATCCCTTGTAACTATCATCATCACGATTACTTTTCACTTCGAAATATTTCTTCTCAAGTAACATTGTCGTTTTGACTTAGTCTGTCTTTGCCAGCTATGTATAAAATACTGTTTTAGGTAACTTTTTGGACATGGTTTTAGACCAGAGTTTGCAAACTACAGCCTGCAAGTCAAATATGGCCCACTGTCTAGCCGTGTAAATAAATTTTTATTGGCACATAAACTTGTCCATTGGTGTACATTTTGCTGTGGCTTCTTTTGAGCTACGGTAGCAAGGTTGTGATCGACTGAATGCACTCAGATGCTGCCCCTTTGATCTCTAGTGATGATTAGTCTAATCTGTGCCTGCCTCAATCTTCGTCTCCAGGACCACAACTCAATTGCTCTTTTCATTTTGGACCTGCCTATCGTTTGGCTGAAAATTGAGCCATGGGGATGAGTTCATTTCCAGACTGAAGAGTGACTACGGGCCATCATCTTGGGGGTTTTACCAGTCTATTTGACCAGTAAACCTGGTCTTTTTTTCCCCCAAAGGATTTTCTCGAATGCACTCTTTATGGGAGCAGATTGCCCGATATTTCCTTCATGGTGCCCCCGGGTGGGTTTGTGTCACCAACCTGTAGGGTACTAGATGAGCTCAGAGCATTTGCACCACCTGGAGACGTTCAGAACTGCATCTCTTCCCCTTATTCTTGGATATTCTAAATCTGTGCTTATGAGGGATTCAAGAAGAAGTGGGAAGCATCAGGTTAAGCCCATTGCAGTTTCTCCTTGGGGAGAATAGTATGGGAACATGATGCACGACAGAACCAGCTTAGTACCTGACACGTGACTGCATCATTGTGTATTTCTCATGTTCCCATGTTTTGTTTTAAGATGATCTGTTTGTTAGACAATAACTGCACTGTACTTACCTCGAATTTAGCTCCCTCAGTGGAATTGTTTTACACAGGCCCTCTGTCCTTACAAATCTTCTTAGACAATTTGTCTGGAAAGCTTCTTTTTAAAAAAAATCATTTTAATGGGGGCTCTTGCAGAACTTATAACAATCCATATATCCATTGTGTCAAACACATTTGTGCATATGTTGCCATCATTCTTTTCAAAAGAATTTTCTGCTTGAGACCTTGGTATGAACTCCTCATTTTTCCCCCCTCTCTGCCTCCCTCCTGAACCCTAGGTAATTTATAAATTATTATTATTTTCATATCTTACACTGATTACTGCCTCACTTCACCCACATTTCTGTTGTTCACTCCCCTTGGTGGTTGGTGGTGGTTATGCATTGATTATCGTGACTGGTTCTCCCTTTCTGACCCCCACCTTCCCCCTACCCTCATGGTATCGCCACTCCCATTATTGTTCCTGAGGGGTTTATCTGTCCTGCAGTCTCTGTGTCGAGAGCTCTTATTTGTACCAGTGTATATGCTCTGGTTTAGATGGATTTGTAAGGTAGACTTGGGGTCATGATAGTTGGGATGGGGGGGATAAAGCATTAAAGAACTAGAGAGATGTTGTATGTTTTGTTGGTCCTATATTGCACCCTGACTGCCTTGTCCCTTTCTTGTGACCCTTCTGTGAGGGGATGTCCAATTGTCTACAGATGGGTTTTGGGTCTTGACTCCCCACCCTCCCCTTGTTCACATCAATATGATTGTTTGTTCTGGGTCTTCTGATACCTGATATCATTGACACCTCATGATCACACAGACTGGTGTGCTTCTTCCATGTGGACTTTGTTGCTTCCCTGCTAGATGGCCACTTGTTTAGCTTCAAGCCTTTAAGACACCAGATGCTGTATCTTTTGATAGCCAGGCACATCATCTTTCTTCACAACATTTGCTTATGCACCCATTTTCTCTACAGTGATCATGTAGGGAAGGTGAGAATCACAGAATGCCAGGTTATTAGAACAAAGTGTTCTTGTATTGAGGGAGTACTTGAGTAGAGGCCCAATATCCATCTACTACCTTCTTATTTAACATGTAATACATATACATGAAATGATGCCCCTATTGTTATATAAAATATATTTACATATATATGTGCCTGTGTTTATACCTCTATAAATGTCCTTTGCCTCTTAGTTCTTTCCTCTATTTCCTATTACTAGGAAAGCTTCTTAAAGAAACATATTCTCCTATTCTCCTGTGATACTTGCCTCTCTAAGAATTTGTCTTCCTTAGACATAATTCCCATCATCCTATTATGCAGTGACATTGCTTCATCAATCTTTGGTATATGGTACTATTCAGATTCACATATTTTGTCCTTATTATCTATGACATTTTCATCGACATCCTTTGTGAGGTAACACTATTGCCATCTCAGTCTGGATAAGATTAAATACCTGATTTTTGGCTCCATTTATCAGGAGCACTTATAACACCTCCCTCCATTTCTCCTCCCCGTAAAATAACATTTCAAATATTTTTTATTTATAGCTGCTTATATTCTCTGGACATTCTACTCCTGTAAAGAGTTATAGTCTTGGAAACCCACAGGAGCAGTTCTATTCTGCCCTATAGCATTGCTATGAGTCAGAATCAACTCTATGACAATGAGTTTAGTTGGACAATCAACTTGGTATAGAGATATTAATACCGAAAGGAGCCATGGTGATACAGTGGGATATGTGTGGGGCTACTAACCACAAGATGAGCAGTTTGAAACTACCAGGCTTTTTACTCCTGTAAAGAGTTACTATCTCTCAAAAGCACAGGGGCAGTTCTGCCCTGTCCTATAAGGCTGCTATGAGTCAGCATTGACTCGAAGACAGTGAGTGTGTTTGAGTTTTTTAAAGGACAGTAGCTGTCTCAATTCCTGCCTGCATTCTGATTTATGGAGATAATTTTTGAGCTCTAAGAAAAATTAATTGATTTTATTTCTGTTGTTAGTGTACCTGGCAGAACATATGCCTTACAATCCTAAGTAAGAATCTTTCCTTATACCTAACTTCAATTTGGAGTGATAATAAAATTTTACCCAATAAAATTCTGCTTGATTAGAGTTACTAACACAATTTATCAGACTTAAAGCATGTCCTTTCCTAGTTCACCACCATGAATGGATGCTTGTGTATATGTATCTGTATTTATGTATGTGTTATATTTAAATATAAACAGATACATATACACAAGACCTCTTCAAAGTGTTGAAAAACAAGGACGTCATTTTAAGGATTAAGGAATTCCTGACCCAAACCATGGTATTTTCAACCAGCTCATACACATGTAACAGCTGGATATTGAATAAGGGAGACTGAAGAATAATTGATTCATTCGAATTATGGTGCTGGTGAAGAATACTGAAAATACTGTGGGCTGCCAAAAAGACAAAAGTACGACTACTAGAATTCTCCTTGGGGGAGAAAACGAGACTTTGGCTCATGTACTTTGGACATGTTGTCAGGAGAGACCAGTCCCTGGAGGACAGTATGCTTGGTAAAGGGGAGGGGCAGCGAAAAAGAGGAAGGCCTTTGACAAAATGGATTATCTTAGTGGCTGCAAAGATGAGCTCTAACAAGACAGTGATTGTTGGGATAGCTCAGGACCAGGTGGTGTTTCCTTCTGCTGTGCATATGTCCACAACAACATATGTATGTATGAGGGAGCTTCAAACATTTATAGAAACTTCGAATTAAAAGGTAATGGGATTTTCCACAAACTTTTTGAAGCCCTGGTGTGTGTGTGTATGTATAAATATGTATGTGCTCCCATCCATATATTAGTGTCTTACTGAACCTATGAATAAGGTAGGTAGGCTTCTTATATTTTCTTATGCTTTGGTATAGTGAAATTATTTCTTTGGTATAGTGGAATTATTTCTTCTCTAAAGGTCTTAGAATCTATCAGAAAAACTCTGTGAATTAATTCCTATCTTAAAAATAAAATAAAATAACTCACTGTTATTGAGTTGATGCATTTTTCCCCTTAAGTCTGTGACCCTTCTCTTTTAATTAAAAATATTTGTTTGTTATTATTTTCTGCTTATTTATGGAATATAACACATTCCAAATCAATTCATAGTCTTTGCAGTTGCACAGCTCCTCACATCAAAACAGACACTATCCCAGTTACTCCCCCAGCCCCAGGGTGGTTCACCTTCCTCTTCCTCCTCCTCTTCCTCTCTTCAATTTTCTTTGCCTCATTACCTCTTTGTCTCTCCTTTCTCCCTCTTCCCACCACCCCTAGCCTCATCCTAGTCTTCAAATCTTTTCCTTTGATGGGAAAACCTTTCCCCCTCTTTCCTTTTATAATAATAGTGTCATGAAATATTTATCTATGAGATTGATTTACTTTGCTGAGCATAATGTCCTCAAATTTTGTCCACCTCAAGAGGTATTGGCAGATTTGTCATTGTTTTTTAAGGATGTATAACTGTATATTGTGTGTATGAACTAGAGTTTGTTTATGCATTCCTCTGCCGATGGGGATTTTGATTGTTTCCATCCTTTTGGTATTATAGGAATTTCTATGATAAACATGGGTGTGCACATATCTATTCATATTTTGTTATTTATTTCTTTAGTCTATATACCAAGTATAGACATTGCAGCATCATAGGTATCTGTAATTGCATTTGTTTAAGGATGTGCCATACTGTTTTCCATAGTGGTGGTGCAGTTCGGCTACCCCACCAGCACTGTATGAATATTCTAATCTCACCATATCCTCTCGAGCATTTACTATTTTCTTTTTTAAACTTTTTCTGAGTGCCAGTGTGAGGTGGTATCTCATAATTGTTGTGATAGTTACATAATCTGGTGTCAATTTGAGAGAATTACGAGGGAAGGGGTGGAGTCTGACCAGTCAATCAAGATATAACCAATGACATCTCTGTGGGAGCATCGCCTTCTCCTGAGAATTCTGGGAACTCCTGTATTTCCTCCTTGGGGGCTGTAGACACCTCTCTATGCTCACTCCCTGAGAGACACTTTACTGACAAGACACATGGTGCTACACCCTGGGAGCTGAAGAAGCCACATGGACCTACTCTGATGCAACCAGATCTCTGGAGCCAGAGAAGCCATGTAGAGACCCCTGCCAGCACTGAGAGGCTTCCACTGCCACTGGATCCACAAGACTTCCAACCCACTGGCCTGTGATCCTCCTGCATTCGGCATCTTTACATGTATTTCATGAGTCTGATGAGGACTTTATAGACTGGCATCAGACATATGGGATAATATTGGACTTATAGACTTGATCTGGACTGGGTTGAGATGTTTTATCAATATCCAATTGCTCTTGTATATAAGCCTCTTTCTTATACACAGATGATGGTCTCTATGAATTTGTTCCTCTAGTCTATGTAGACTAACACAATTGTTTTCTGTTTTACCCAATGCACTTGAGCATGTTTTTATATGATTGTTGTTTACCTGGTTGTCATCTTTAGTAAATTGTCTATTCATGTCTCATTCCCATTTTGATTTGGTTATTTCTGTTTTTCTTATTGAGGTGGTGTGGTTTTCCATAGATTTTAAAAAATTAAACCTTTATGTGATATATCATTGCCAAATCCTTTTTCCCTAGTCGGTG
The DNA here is from genome assembly GCF_000313985.2 of Echinops telfairi. NCBI lineage: Eukaryota > Metazoa > Chordata > Mammalia > Afrosoricida > Tenrecidae > Echinops > Echinops telfairi. The sequence continues at coordinate 23,012,928 of NW_022111372.1, forward strand.
CATTCTCTTTTTACTCTTTTGGTGTACATAAATGTCATATCTGTTAGTCTGAGTAGACTAGAGAAACAAATCCAGAGACACTCATGTGTGTAAGAGAGAGTTTTATACAAAGAATAATTGTTTATTAAGAGAACATCCAGGAAGAGGCCAAGATGGCGACCAGACAAGTAGCACTCCTGGAGCTCTGTGGAGATCGGTGAGTGGGGAGAGTTGGGGGCCAAGTAGGGGTATCAAGGCTGTCAGTCGATCCCCTAGACAGCTCAGCACTTCTCTGAACCAGAAGGTGACCACTACCGTGGTCACAGGCCCACCAGCTGCCTCTTTGCTGTGCTCAGGGAGCCTGGTCTGCCTTTACCTGGTGCCACAGGCCAGCCAGGCCATGCCTCAACACTCTGTGCAGACCCACTGGCCAGTACCCCCGCCCCCAGCCCCCAGAGATGACCACCCACCTGGGAGCTCCTCATAGCCCCACCAGACAGCCCTGCCACCCAGGCTCTTGCCTTGGTGCCATAGCACAGCCAGGCATAAGGCAGAGGTTTCTGCCCTACCTTAGCGTTCCATGCAGATCCGCCAGCCAGACTCCCCCACCCCCAGAGGTCCCTGCCTCATCTCTGAGGTCTCCACAGACCTGCCAGCCAGACCCGCCCCCACACACAGAGGTTCCCATCCTGCCACGAAGTTCTGGGCCTGCCAAGTGTCCAACACAAGTCGGGCAGAAGCTTGTGCAACTGCAGAAAAGGACCCAAGTTTTGGGGTTTTTCTACTGCATTCTGCTTTCTCTCTACAAAACCCTCCCCCCTGTGCTCTGAGCAGCGGATCTGCATGAAACAGAAATATCGGCCCTCCTTCCCACCTGCCTACCTGTGGGAAGTGCCCCTAGCCAGGAACAGATCACCCAATCCTCAACCCATCCCCGAACTACGCTCCCCTGTTCTCAGGCCAACACTCTCCTACAGAATGCAGCTGCACAGCTGCAAGCAGCCCCTATGGAGCCCTGAGGGTGGTTGGGGCACAAAGCATAGGCCAATGCAAGAGAGAAACCTCAGTAGGGTAAAGGTGAAACACAACCCCTCAAGGCAGTTGGCTATAGGAAACCTGCAGACACACCAAAGAGAGAGCTCAGGGCTCTGAGACACCTGGGAAAATGACACCTAGTTTAAAAAAATCAACAACAACAACAACAACAAAAACAAAAAAACAAAAACAGCAAGATGCTTCCATAGCTTCAGCAAGAAAAGAGAAACAAGGTCCAATATCAGAGGATGACCGGGACCTAATGGCAGTCATAGAAAAGGCAGCCCTTGACCTCCCACAGAAAGAAATATTCAGAATGCTTCTTAGAGTCATACAGGACATGGGGGAAGCATTACAGAAAAAGGATTAAATGATAAAGAAGATAAAGCCACACACCAAAGGGAAATACAAGAGCTAAGGGGTGAGGTAACAAAAACTAATAGCAAACTCACGGACTTCGCCCAGCAAATGGAGGAGGCAGAGAACTGCACCAGTGACCTAGATGACTCGCAAGCAGAAATTAATAAATGTGAGAAAAAGTCTAATAGGTCCATCAGAGAAGCTGAAGAAAACCTCAGAGCTTTGATGCTATGAGAAGGAAAAACATCAGAATAATTGGATTACTGGAGGAAAACACATCACGGAAATCAGCGTCAAAAATAGTGATGGAACGCTTGGAGGAAAACTTCCCTTGCTTAATGAATGAAAACCAGGCAACCACCCAGGAGGCTGAAAGAACACCAGCTAGACTGAATTCCAAGAAGAAGCCACCAAGACATATAGTTTTTAAGCTATCCAACTTTGAGGAAAAGGAGGAAATTATGAGAGCAGCTAGGGAAAAACAGGCAATCACATATAAAGACATGCAGATAAGAATATGCTCAGACTTATCAGTGGACACTATGAATAAGAGGAAAGAGTACAGCAACATATTCTGAAAATTGCAGGAAAATAATGCAAACTCAAGAATATTCTATCCAGCCAAATTATCTATCAAGTTTGATGGAAAAGTGAGAGTCTTCTCAGACAAGGAAAAACTCAAAGAATATGATAAAAGGAACCCAGCAGTACAAAAGGTCCTTGCTGACCCAGTATGGGCAGATCAACATTCACTAGGCACATATAAGAGACTTCCACACAGAAAACTCCACCCAGAGACCATCAAAGAGAAAACAGCCCCCAAGATAACATTGGCTCAACGATGGAAAGAAGGCAAGAATGAACCGCAAACACACACATGCACAACCCACAAAGAAGAAATGGAGGTAGGAAAATACCCAACACAAGAGGGATAAATGACACCGCAGAGTCCATAGATAGATGTAAAAACCCTGAATATCAATGGAATGAACTCAGACTTTAAGAGACAGAGACTAAAAGATTGGCTTAGAAAACACAACCCCTTGATCTGCTGCTTACAGGAGACACATCTCCAGAATACAGACAAAAATAGGCTGAGAATCAAAGCCTGGAGAAAAACATACTAAGCAAATAGTAATTCAAAAAAAGCAGGAGTTGCGATCCTAATCTCAGATAAAACTGATCTCAAAGTGAAAATCATGAAAAGAGATAAGGAGGGACACTATATAATGCTCAAGGCAACTGTAGATCAAGAACCATTAAGCATTCTAAACATTTACTCGCCGAACAAACTATCAGCAGAATATGTCAATTAAACACTCCAAAGGATGTAAAAAGAATTCACAGCCTCAACAATTATAGTGGGTGACTTTAACACACTACTCTCAGAGAAATACAGATCCCTGGGAAAGAAACTCAACAAGGAGGCTAAAGATCTAAACACTACAATTACACAATTTGACCTGATAGATATTTACAGAGCTCTCCACCCAAATAAAAAATATCCAATTCTTTTCAAGCCCACATGGCACATATTCGAAGATAGACCACAACCTGGGGCATAAGTCGAATCACCATACATTTAAACACATTGATATCATACAGACCTCTATCTCTGACCACTGTGCCATAAAGCTCAAAATCAACAAAAGGAAGATGAAGAAAACAAGGGCAAACAATTGGAGGATGAATAACTCTCTATTGAAAAAGTAGTTTGTACTGGCTCAGATCAGAGAGGAAATCAGAAAATTTCTAGAAACCAACGAGAATGAGAACATGACATACCAAAACTTATGGGCCACAACAAAGGCAGTCTTCAGAGGAAGCTTCATAGCAATACATGCACACATGAAAAAGGAAGAGAGACTCATGACTGATATGCTGGCACAAAATTTGCAGCAACTACAACAAAGTCAATAAGACAATCCAATTAATAGCAAAAGAAAAGAAATAATAAAAATAGGGTTAATATTGAGGAGAAAGAAAATAAGAAAACTATGGAAAAATTAATACTGTTAAAAGTTAGTTCTTCAAAAGGATAAACAGAATTGACAGACCACTGAAAAACTTAAGCAAAGAAAGGAAGGAACAAATTTCAATAGGAAGGACGAGGAATGAAAGAGGGGACTTTATAAAGGACCCTAATAAAATCAAAATGATAATTACGCAGTATTAAGAAAGCCTGTACTCCAAAAAATTCAACAACTTGGAAGATGGAAGAATTCTTGGAAAAACAATCCCTCCCTAGACTATCCTTGATGGACATTAAGAACCTCAACAGACCCATAGATATAGAAGAAATAGACAAGGTTATCAAGGGATTAACAACAACAAAATCCCCTGGACCAGATGGCTTCACTGGAGAATTCTACTAGGCATTCAGGGAAGAATTGATACCAATCTTACAAACTCTTCCAGAATATAGAAAAGGATGGCAAACTCGCAAACTCATCCTATGAAGCTAGTATAACTCTGATACCTAAACCAGGCAAGGATCCCACAAGAATCAATAACTACAGACCAATAACCCCAATGAACATTGATACAAAAATCCTTAACAAATTATTGGCCAACAGAATACAAAAGTATATAAAACAAATAATTCACCATAACCAAGTGGGAGTCATACCACGGATGCAGGAATGGTTCAACATACGAAAGACCATTAGTATTATTCGCCATATTGAAATGAAAAATTATAATAACCACATGATAATATCAATAGATATGGAAAAAGCATTCAACAACATCCAACACCAATTTCTGTTTAAGATAATCAAGAAGATAGGAATGGAAGGAAAATTCCTCCAAATTATACAAGCTATATATGAAAGACCAACAGCCAATGTGGTAGTCAATGGGGAAAAGATGAGATCAATCCTTCTGAAAAAAGGTGACCAGACAAGGATGTCCCTTGTCCACACTCCTATTTAACATCAAGCTGAAGGTCCTAGCTAACAGCATAAGGCAAAGAAAAGACATCAAAGGTATTAGTCTGGGGAAGGAAGAAGTGAAACTATCGTTATTCGCAGATGATATGATTTTATATATGCAAAATCCCAAAAGCTCCACAAAAGGAGTACTGGAAGCAATAGAGGAATATGGCAGAGTGGCAGGATATAAGATCAATAAGCAGAAGTCTATCAGACTACTATACACATGGGACAAGGCCACAGAATAGGGGATCCAAAAGGTGGTACCCTTCACAATAGCTAGGCACAAATTGAAATATCTAGGGATATACCTGACTAAAAAAACATTAGATCTGTATGAGGAAAACTACAGGACGTGATTAAAAGAAACTAAGGGTGACTTCAGCAAATGGAAGAATATCCCATGCTCTTGGCTTGGAAGACTCAATATAGTTAAGAAGTCAGTTCTGTCCAAGGCACTATATAAGTTTAATGTTATCCTGATACAAAAACCATCATCTTTCATCAAAGAATTGGAAAAACTGATGATTTCATACGGGCAAGGAAGAAACCCAGAATTAGCAGAAAACTCCTCAAGAAGAAGGACAATGTTGGAGGGCTGGCTTCACCTGACTTTAGCACCTACTACACAGCCACAGTGGTCAAAAAGTGTGGTATTGGTATAGTGGTAGATATTCAGACCAATGGAAAAGGATTGAAAACCCAGAAATAAAATCATTGGCACACAGACAAGTGATCTTCACTAGGGGCCACAAAAATATCAAATTGGAAGCAGATACCCTCTTCAATCTGCAGAAAATGAAGCAAGACCCTCACCTAACTCCATGCACAAGAATAAACTCAAGGTAGATCACAGACCTACAGGTAAAACCCCAAACTATTAGGATTATCAACAAGGGAATTGGAATAAATCTGAGAATTTGACTCAGGTGATTACATAGGCTATCAGAAATAGGGAAGGACAAAACACAGAGGAGGCACAAATTGACAAGTGGGATATATTAAAGATAAAACACTTGTGTACAGCGAAAGAATTCTCCAAGAGAGTAATAAGAGAGACCACAGAATGGGAAAACATCTTTAGCAATGATACACCAGACAAAGGTCTTATTACTAAGTCTACAGTACTCTGCTAACTTACAACGAGAAAAAAACCAATTGTCCACTGAGGACGTGGGCAAAGGACCTGAACAGAAGTTTCTCAAGGGCAGAAATCCAAATGGCCAATAAATATATGAGAAAATGTTCCAGATCCCGAGCCATAAGAGAAATGCAAATGAAAACAACTATGAGATACTACCTAACACAACAAAGATAGCCCAATTCAAGAAATCAGAAAGTAACAAGTGTTGGAGGGGCTGTGCAGAGATAGGAACTCTCGTCCACTACTGGTGGACCTACAGATATGTACAGCCATTGGAAATCGATTTGGCAATATCTAAAACAGGTGGAAATCGAGCTACCATACAACCCAGCAATCCCCCTACTGGGCATATACGCAGAAGAGATAAGAAACAAACCACAGCCAGACATCTGTGCTCTAATGTTCATTGAAGTACAGTTCACAATTGCAAGGAGTTGGAAACAACCCAAATTTCCATCAACAGATGAATGGATTAAAAAACTGTGGTAGATAGATACAATGGAGTATTCTGCATCCCTAAAAAGCGGTGAGGAATGCATGAAGCACATTGCTGCATGGGAAGAATTGGAGGAAATTATGCTAAGCGAAGTAAGGCAAGCACAAAAGGACAAGTACCACATGAGTCCACTTAAAAAAATGGAAAAGGGGTATAGGGAAAAAGTTACTGTACACAAACATTCCTGGGGTGAGGTCCAGGTAATATGGCAGGGGTCAGACTAAACCCAGGGATACATATGATAGCTAACTAAAAAGGAGGGGGGTAGGAGAGACATGGGTAGCGGGGGAAGAAGGCATGAACCCACCCAAGGTGAGGGTATTGTTTATATCTCCACAGGGAAAGGGGGACCAGACTTCAACTAGGTGCTCCAAGACAAGAACACAACACACTGACATGAATCAGGGAACCGATAGAGAGGCCCGAGGGGCTGGTTCCATTACCAATTAAGTGGACATTCCCCCTACCCTCAGAAGAATTCATTTCAGAGGACAGCACTGAAGCTACAGCTCAGGGAGAGGGACATGTCTGATCAGAGCACACAGGAGCAAATGAAGTGGGAGGAAGAGAGAGTGAAGCTCATCCTAGATCACCAAGCCCTGAGGATAATATTTCTGCTCAGAGCAGCCAATGCACAGAGAGGACCATACGGCTGACCCCACAATGAGCCACGACGTCCCCCACTGACCCATAGCACTACGGGGGACAACACTGGAGACACAGTGTGGGAATTGTGCCCAATCTGACCCCACCACACTGAGTCAAAACACTAAGGGCGTACAACAGAACAGCCAGGGGAAGAGAGCAATGAAGTCCCCAGGGAACACCAAAAATAGACTGTGGGGTCAGGGCATGGTGCCCCATCAGATTCAACTGGAAAACACTTGTAAAGGTCAACAAATAGACCTTTAACTACTTATAAGCTTTTCTTTTGTTGTTGTTGGTGGTGGTGTTGGAGTTATTATTTTCTATAGTTGCTTTGTTTTGCTTGGTCTTGTGTTTGTGCATATTATTATCTCTGCAGGTCTATCTAGATAAGATAGGCAGGTTAAACAAGCTGGAAGAGAAAACAACGGGGTGACAGTTCTGGGGACACATGGAGAGGGGGAGGTAGGGGAAAGGAAGTGGGTGTTAACAAACGCAGGGACAAGGGAACAAGTGACTGAAAATTGATGGTGAGAAGCGTGTAGGAGGTCTGGTAGGGCTTGATCAAGGGCAATGTAACTGAGAGGAATTACTGAAAGCCAAATGAAGGCTGAATATGATAGTGGGACAAGAGGAAAGTAAAAGGAAATAGAGGAAAGAACTAGGAGGAAAAGGGCATTTAGAGAGATCTAAATACAGATATGTACATATGTAAATATATTTATATATGATGAGGGGAAAATAGATCTATGCACATATATTTATAGGTTTAGTATTAAAGAAGCAGATGGACATTGGGCCTCTACTCAAGTACTCCCTCAACATAAGAACACTTTGTTCTAATAATCCGGCATTCTGAGATGCTCACATTCCCTACAGGATTGCTGAAGACAAATGGGTGCATAAGTAAATGTGGTGAAGAAAGCTGATGGTGTCTGGCTATCAAAAGATATAGAATCTGGGGTCTTAAAGGCTTGAAGATAAAGAAGCAACCATCTAACTGAGAAGCAACAAAGCCCACATGGAAGAAGCACATCAGTCTGTGTGATTGTGAGGTATTGATGGGATCCAATATCAGGCATCAAAGACCCATAACAAAATATTGTGTCAATGTGCATGGGGGGTGGGGTGGGGAGTGCAGCGTGGAGGCCCAAAGCCAATCTGTAGGCAATTCAACATCCTCTTACAGAAGGGTCGTGGGAAGAAGACAGGCCAGTCATGTTGCAGAATAGTACCAATGAAACATACACGTTTCCTCTGGTTCTTTAATGCCTTCTCACCCCCTATCATGACCCACCCCAATTCTACCTAACAAATCTGGCTAGACCAGAACATGTACAGATAAGAACCGGAAACACAGGGCATACAGGACAGATAAACTCCTTAGGACTAATATTGAGAGTAGCCAGGAGGGTAAGGGGAAGGTGGGTAGAGAAAGGGGGAACTGATCACAATGAACTATCTATAACTCCCTCCCAGGGGGATGGACAATAGATAGAGGGGTAAAGGGAGACATTGGACAGTGCAAGACATGGAAAAATAATAATTTATAAACTATCAAGAATTCATGAGGGAGGAAGGGTGGGGGAGGGAGGGGAAAATAAGGAGCTGATACCAAGGGCTTAAGTAGAAAGCAAATGTTTTGAAAATCATGATGACAACAAATGTACAAATGTACACATTGATACAATGGATTTATGTATGGATTGTGATAAGAGTTGTACGAGTCCCCAATAAAATGATTTAAAAAAAGAAAATATGCCAACCCAGTTCAGATCAAGTGCATAAGTCCAGTATTAGCCCATATGTCCAATACTAGTCTATGAATTCCTCTTCAGACTCACGTAACACATGCAGTGATGCCAAATAAAGGAAGATCACAGGCCTGTGGGTGGAAAAATCTTGTGGATCCAGTGGTGGTGGAAGCATCTCCAGGACTCTGGCTGCCATCAGCGTGACTCCATGAGGCTTGTCATCAGGAATGTGAAGCAGAGAGTGTGTGTCCCGCCTCCAGGGAGTAGGAAGTTCCCAGAATCCTCATGAGAAGGCCATGCCCACAAGGAGGGATCAATCAGGCTGTGACTTGATGGACAGGCTGGACTCCACTCCTTCATTATTTTAGCAAGCTGGCGTAAAATCGTGTAACTACTACATATTTTTAGAAGGTCCCAGTCTTCTTTTTAATCTTCCATGGTGTGGATATGTTTCATTATGTTTAGTAGTGTGTTATGCCTTGTGTTAGGGCCCATAAGTTTGTCCCTGCTTGTTTGTTTGTTTTTCCCCCTATTGATGATTTCTATGGTTCTGGGATTAATATTTAGGTCTTTTAACTATGTTGAGTTTGTTTTTGTGCATGATATCCTGTTTCATTCTTTTGCAGGTGAAGATTCAATTTGTCCAGCACTATTTATTGAAAAGGCCACCTCTTTCTCTTAATGAATTCACTTACTGAATTTTAATCTTTTATCATAAATCAGATGTCTGTAGGTGTTTCGTTGTATTTCTGGATTCTCTGTCCTAAGCTAGTGGTCTCCGTATCTGTCATTTACCAATACCAAGCTGCTTTGATAACTGTGGTTGTATAATAGGATTTGAAATCAAGAAGTGAAAGGCCTTCTACTTCTGTTTCTTAGTGTTTTGTTTGTCCTGTGTTTTTTAAAAAACCGTTTTATTGGCGCTTTATCCACACATCATGCAATTCAAGAGTTCAACCATATCAAAAAGAGTTGGGCAATAAAGTCATTGCCCCAATCAATTTTAGAACGCTTTCTTTTTCCCCCACATTCATTGTTATTCAGATAATTTTTTTTCCAATTGTGGCAAAAATACACCCAACAAAACATACACCAATTCAACAACTTTTACATGTTTCTATTCAGTGACATTGACTAGACTCTTCGTGTTGTATAACCAGTATTGTTTTCCCTCTCCAAATTGTTCCACCACTTTAAAATGAGCTCAAAGCCCCTTAAACAAAAATTCTTCCTCCTTCACCCATAGTAAACAGAGGTCAAATTTGGTTTCTTTCTCTCTTAATAGATTTCTTGATCTAATATTCATATATCATACACTTCCACAGCTAAACTTCTTCTAAAAAGAATTGTATCCCCTCAGTTTTTGCCCTTTCCATGTGAAGTTGGGAATTAGTTTTCCATTTCTTTGAAAAAATTCTGCTGGACCTTGATCAGAATTGCATCGAATTTATAGAGTGCTTTTGGTAAAACGGACGTTTTCACTGTGTTATCTTGCTATCCATGAACCGTGGTCATTCTTCCATTTACATAGTCTCGTTTGGTTTCTTGTTGAAGTGTTCCTGGTTTTCCTTGAATACGTCTTTTGTTTATCTCGTTAGATTTATTCCCAAGTATTTCATCTTTTGGAGAGCTACTATAAATGATATCGTCCTTTAATTTCCTTTTCTGAAATCCTCTTCTTTAACATGAAAGCACCCAATTTATTTTTGTATGTTGATCTTGTACTCCGCTACATTGCTCAAATTTTCAATTAGTTCCAGAAAGTTTTTTTTATTGGGCCTTTGGAAATTTCTGTATGTAGGATTATGTCATCCGCAAGTAAAAAGGGTTTTGTTTCTTCTTTTCCCTCTACCCCACTTCATCAAGTTGGAAATTTGATTAATTTTTTCCAGCCTTTTTGGCCTTTCCACAGTATGCAGCACAGTACAGCTATTAACTTCTCCCCCGAACGCCATCTTGGCATAGGACAGGTCTTATCCCATATGGCCTTTATTGTAACTCAGCTATAAATTACTTATAATTTCTGTCTTGATTTCTTTTTAAACCTAAAGCATATTTAGTGGAGTGTTAGGAAATCTGCAAGGGGATCGATTTTTGTTGGATATAGTTCTGTTGTGATTTTCTAATGTAATTCTGTTATAGTTAGGGAATGTGTACTACCTGACTTTTGCTTTTGGGGATCCATCACGATTTCTTTTCTGGCCTAGTACATTTGGAAAATCTCATGAGCGTTTGAGAAGATTGTGTTTTGTCTGTTGGTTAGAAAGGTTATTTCTCCTTTCGTTGGGAGCTTCTGCATTGCCAATGCGAGCAAGAGTAAAGGTTTTCCTGTGTCCAGAGAGCTCCATAGCCACTGATGACCAGAAACGACATAGTAAATAGTACAAGAAATTCCATCTGGGCATAGCTCTAAATGCCAACCCCTTTAGAGTGCTGCCCATGCAAAGGGACTTAAGTTAGGAAAAGTAGGGGTTAAAGCTAAACAGCCATGCTCTGTCGTTAGGAGGTGTGTCTGGGTCCAGCCGATCAAGAGTCACAAGAAAGTCACAGCCTTGTGTCAACAGGTTGTACTTTAGTCCTCAAGGTAATATATTTGCCCTTTAACCCTTAAAAGACTTTTTTGCATAACATTTGTCCAATGCAATCTGCCATTTGATTTTTTAAGATGCATTATGATTTGGGTGAAGTCTCACAGACAGAGAACATTGCTTTTCCATTCAATAATCCATACATATTTTGATCCATGAAAATGATTGCAATCCCTACAGTATAACAACACTCAACTGACTCATTCTGTAAAATGGGTACACGACACTTATGTCCTGTCCATGTTAAGTATTAAATGAGAGAATGTGTGAAAAGCACCCAGCTCAGTGCCGAACACAATATAGACGTGAAAACAAGTTGCTTTTGTCATTACTAATATATACAACTCCTTTTTAACAGTTTTAAACCAGTAAATGGGGTAGCCAAGATGAAACTATAAAGGAGAAGATGACCAACACTGTATTCACTTGCTCAATAAATAATAAAGAAGTGTCTACTATAATCCAAATTTTCAGAAGACCAGGTTTTTGGTCCAGGGATTAGGAAGTTATAGTCGATGCAGAAGACAAACAATAAGCAAGTTCCTTGCAACACTAACATAAGTGACATCCCTCTAGTCTTCCGGCTCTTTGAAGTTTCAGGGTCAATAAACAGCCACCCCTTCACTTCTCTGCAAAATCATCACCAGTTAAGCAACTGGTCCAAAGGCCTATGGACCACAGGAACCACAGCTTGCATGACCAGAGACCAAGAGAACTAGATGGCATCCAGCTACCTATACTGACTCCTCTGAATGGGATCACAGCAGAGGGTCCTGGACAGAATTGGATAAAAGTGTAAAACGAAAAATCAAATTCACACACGCAAAAAACCCCACCACCCTTACAGTCTGACAGAAACTTCAGAAACTCCTACGAGTGTGGCTCTAAGACACCCTTCTGACCTAGAACTAGAGCCATTCCCGGAGGCCATCTTTCCGTTGTGTCCTGGTGCCCCTTCCTCCCTATTCCCTGCTGCCTTGTGAGCTTTATCCCTGGGCAAATGCTGCCTTTTAGTCTCTTATGGTTGATTATCTGTTGCTTAATGTCTTGAGTTTTGCTTCCATGTGCTTGAATTTGGATCTTAGCCAAATGAAATTTTTGACAACTTCAATCTGTTGCTCATTGGTCGAGTTGGGACGATTTTCATTTTCTTTATGTTGAAGTATAATCCATACTACTTCTCATCCGTAAGAGCTTTAAGTCTCTTCACTTTCAATGAGTAAAGTTGAGTCATTTACATGTTGTGTGTTGTTAATGAGCCTTCTTCCAAGCCTGATGTCATGTTTTTCTTCATACAGTGCAACTTCTTGGATTATTTACACAGCATACAGATCAAATAAGTATGGTGAAAGGATATAATCCTGATGCACCCCTTTCTGATTTAACACCATTTTAAAAATCTTTATATCACTTTTATTTAGTATGCATTACATGCTCATGATTCACGTAGGAAAAGGTTTATGAATCCATGCATTTGAGACAAGACTGCTGCTTTTGGGAAACATGCATTGGGGCAAGTAGAATGTTTCTCAAAGTTTGTAAAAGTTTTCAAGAAAGTAATTTTAGAATTACAAATATGTACACATCACAATGTATCCTCTTTATTTGGTTTCTTGAGCTTTCTTTGCATTCTGTTTTTCTTTTGCCTTTTCTCCTAGTGGTATTAACTGCTGGTGTTCAGCTAAAGTCTAACAATTCCGTAATGAAAGGCAGACACTTGTGCTTCCTTCCGATATTTTCAATCTTATATCTTTTAAAATTTTGTACTTCTTCAATAAGCATCTGATTTTTGGCAACCTCTGATTGGATAGCACTGAACATTTTGGTACCCTGATCTGCATCCATGGGTGCCTCCTCAGCGAGTTGTCTTTGCAACGCTGCAATCTTCTGTTCATATATCATTTTTCTGTCAGAGACAATGGCCACTAAGTGAAATCTAATTTCACCTTCGCTGTACTTTTGTATTCATTTTTCTACAACGGGCCTCACAGTCATCTTGATTGCATGCCCCTAATCAATTGGTCCTTCTCTTAACCCATCTAATTCAGACAGCCTTCTATTCACAGGAACGTAACTGGCAAGGCGAAAAGCATCTTCTTTTGCTGATGTCTTTGCATCCGATTCAAACATTTGCTGTCTGGCGAAACTGTTGTGAACTTGTCGAATCACATCTGAATTGCTCAGGGCCAAGCCTTTCATAGCTGCATCAAAACTTTGTGAAAATTCTTTAAACTCTGATAATGGTTCTCCTAAATGGACATCCTGATGGGTGCAGTTTAATAATACACTTACTAGGGCTTGCGTGGCACAAGCATTATTAATTACCTGCTTGGCAAACAAATATTGTGTCAAGTGTGGAATCCTGAACTGCAGAGCCTGCTGGTTCTTCTCCTGGCTGCCATTTGAAAAGAAAAATTAATCCATGAACCGGCATTAAGTTTTCAAAATTCTCAGGCTCCAAACTCCGTATTTCTTCTACTTGGGTTCCTTTACAACCGAATCCTTTAATGAGCTCCATGAAGACCCCCGGGTCGCTCTCCATGAAGCGCCATTGCCTGGCATGGGCCATCATGGTCCCTACCGCAGGCCGACTCGGTCCACCTTTCGTTCTCATTGGCCCCCTATACCAGCTGCTGCAGGTCACAGATATCCACCCACCACTGAGCTCACCAACCTAAAGCCATTTTTAACCTTGTGTGGTAGTTTTGTAATCTGGTGCCAACTTGAGACTATTAAGAGTGAAGGGGTGGAGTTTACCCTGTGAATCAACTCACTGCTTGATGACCTCATTGGTAGGTGCTAAGGAGATAAATAGCCCACTGGAGGCAGAACATACACACTCTCCCTGAGAGACATTTCTGTTGACAAGCCACATGGAGCTACACCGAGAGAGCCAGAGCCCTGGAGCTGGAGGAGCCACATGGAGACCCACACCAGCACTGAGATACTTCTACCACCACTGGATCCACAATATTTTCCACCCACTGGCCTATGATCTTCCTGCATTCAGCATCATTGCACATGTTGTGTGAGTCTGAAGAGGAATTTACAGATTGGTGTTGGACATATCGACTAATATCGGACCTAAGGCTTTGTTTGATCTGGACTGGGCTGCATTTTTTTAAAATGCAATTACTCTTTTAATAAAGCTCTTTCTTATACACACATATGAGTGTCTATGAATTTGTTTCTCTAGTCAACCCAGATTAACACACCTTCTTCAATCGGAATGACTGCTTCTTGATCTATGTGTAGGTTCCACATGAGCACAATGAAATGTTCTGGAATTCCCGTTTGTCACAATGCTATCCACAGTTTGTTACGACCCGCACAGTCAAACATCTTTGCATGGCTGATAAAATATAGGCTAGCAGCTTTCTGGCATTCCCTGCTTTCAGCCAGGATCCACCAGACATGAGCAGTGATGCTCCTCATGCCTACCTATTCGATAGCTGACTTGAATTTCTAGCAGCTCCCTGTGGATGCCCTGCTGAACTGCCTTGTTGGGGGACACGACTTTTGTTCAAGCCAATATCTTTTAAAGAAAGAGTGCGGCAGTCTGAGATTCAAGATTCAGCTCTATGCCTTTAGGTTCATATGATTTCTCTGAACCTTAATCTCTTCAGCTGTGGGGTGGGGATAAGGATGAAGTCCTCTTAGCACCACATAGAATTGTTGTGAAGACCAGCGGACAAAGCTAGTTCCCATCAGAATGCTTTTGTAAATGATTGAACTGTGCACACATCAGCTTATTTATTTATTTTTTTTCAACAGCAATTGGTACTCATTTATTTAATGTAATTTCTGGTATACATGAAGAAAAAAATCCACCATCTTACTTTTTCCTTTCTATTTATCTAACTCTTTTCTTTTAAAAAAATCATTTTATTAGGGGCTCATACAACTCTTATCACAATCCATACACACATCAATTGTGTAAAGCACATTTGTACATCATTCTCAAAACTCATTCTCAAAACATTTCCTCTCCACTTAAACCCCCGGCATTAGGTCCTCATTTTTCCCCTCCCTCCCCACTCCGCCCTCCCTCATGAGCCCTTGATAGTTTATAAATTGTTATTTTGTCATATGTTTCCCTGTCTGACGTCTCCCTTCACCCACTTTTCTGTTGTCCGTCCCCCAGGGAGGAGGTCACATATAGTTCCTTGTAATTGGTTCCCTCTTTCCTACCCACTTTCCCTCTACCCTCCTTGTTTCGCCACTCACACCACTGGTCCTGTAGGGCTCATCCGCCCTGGATTCCCTGTGTTTCCAGTTCCTATCTGTACCAGTGTACATCCTCTGGTCTAGCCAAACTTGCAAGGTCGAATTTGAGTCATGGTAGTGGGAGCGGGAGGAAAACATTTAGGAACTAGAGGAAAGTTGTATTTTTCATCGTTGTTACATCTCACCCTGACTGGCTCATCTCCTCCCCGAGACCCCTCTGCAAGGGGAACATCAGCTTATTTTATGGCATATTCTAGAAGTTTATTTTACACTTTACAGTTTGAGTATAAGACGTTCGACAGGCAACCCCATTATCACTCAGAGTAGAAGAGAACGCTGTACATCTCACTGGAAGTGACTTTCCTCTCCTATTTTAAGTATTCCACTTTCTCTCTGGGCTTGGTGTAGGTGCACAAATTTAACCAACTTTCTGTTCCTCAAACCAGCTTCTTCATTTGCATTATGCAAAAGTGCTGTACTTGGTTATTTTATTATTGTCCAGCCTTTTATAAATATTTGTTGAGGGACAGATATTAGGTTGCGGCAAGAGGTTGCTATGAGTCAGGATGTACTTGCTGGCAGTGAGTTTGGTTTGATTTTTGGTTGCCATGAGACCTGGGATCAGGTCTTGCCCTGGCATTTAGCAGGTGCATGACCTTGGTTGAACCGCCTCACCTTTGTGTTGTCATCAAGTTCTGCACCTGTGGAGCAGTGGATGGGGCTGGCATCTAAGGGCTTCCTTAATGTTTGATTTTTAAAATGATAACAAAGAAGCTGTTGTGCTGTGGTGATAAATAAAGCTGAACGCCTGCTATAAATGACTGCGTCTCAGCCACACGGCCAGCAGTGAGTCTATATTGAGTTGTGCTTGGATACTTTGCTCTTCTCTTTTTGCTTTAGAGCCTCCACTTCTGATGATTTGTTTCTAAGAGCTATACCCCCTATTTGGTGTATGTATGTCTGTGAGATGCAAATCTGCCTTCTGATACGTTTACTGTGTCTCCTGGGCCCTAACCTGACAGGTGGAGAGGGGACCATTGGGGAAGTGGATTTTAGAGCTGGTAGACTGTGTGGGCAGGAAGTATAAGTCAAAGCAAGAGAAAATGGAGCAAAGAGACTGAAAAGGGGAAAGAAGACTTGAATCTCAGAAGCTGGAGGGAAACACCGTGGCAGAGAAATTGGGCTAGTTTCAGAGAGCTCTGACTTGGGGCTTCAAAAGTGGGTACTACATGCACTTAAAAAAACGTTATTGTTGTACAATAGGTGCAATAAAAACTTACCACTTTAACTGTTGTTTAAAATAACTTATTTTTGTTGTTTTTGAGAACATATGTAGAAGAACATACAGCAACGATTTCTGCAGGGACAACTCAGTGGCCCTGATCACGTTCAAGTTGTGCAGTCATTCTTGCCCTCTTTTCCCGGGTTGTTCCCCGCCATTGGCAAAACCTCACAGTCCCTGAAGTTCGCTGTCTAAACTTGCCAGTGACCATTGTCAGTTCGTCTTAGCTCTTAGAAGAGCGCAATGCTCAAAGCAGATGTTGTTTACCAGTGAAGCGAAACACTTGCTTGGTTTTAGGAAGACTTCAGGGAATATTCTTGGTTTCAGCTTTAAAAATAACCTCATAGCAATTATTTATCATCAGGGGCTTATCCTGCTCCTGTGGCTTCAGAATGCCTGCATTCCATGAGAAGAATATGAATATCTGTACTGGTCCCTCCCCTTTCATCAAGAATCTTCACCGGAATCTTTGATCGAGATGTTCGGTAATGGCAGCTGGGCACGATCCAGTCCTTCTGATTGCAAGGCAAAGGAGGCAATTCCCCACACATTTCATTTCCTCTCCCCATTCCTGACTCAGAACCCTGGCTCTGTGCTGGGCTGCTTCAGGTCAGCTGCTCCGGGGAGGAGAGACGATACTATCTTCTCCTGTAAAGATTCCACCAACCAAAATCCTCACGGTCATGAGTTGATTCTAGCTCATAGTGAACCTATAAGACAGAGCAGAACTTCCTTAGTGGGTTTCAGAGGCACTGGGGGTAGAAAGACTCATCTTTCTCCTACAGAGTCCCTGTGGTTTTGAACTTCTGACTCTGCAGTTAGCAGTGCAACTTGAAACCAGGGCCCCCTCTAAAGATTTACAGTCTCAGAAATCCAAAGGGGCAGTGAGACTCTATTAGATGGAATTGCTATTCCAAACTCACTGTAATTGAGTTGAAGCCAACTCATAGTGACCCTAGAGGGCAGGGTAGAATGACCTCTTTGGGCTTCTTGGACTGTCCATCTTTGTGGGAGTAGAAGGCCCTGTCTTTCTCCCTCTGAGAGGCTGGTCGTTTCGGACTGCTGACTTGCCAGTTAGTAGCCCAAGGAGTCACCACTATGCCCACAGGGCTCCTTTCAGTCTGGATTGATTCTATGGGAGTGGTGTACTCCTGACACCCCCCCTTTTTTTTGTTGCTCCAAGCAAATAAAGACCAACTTTTGTAAGTGGATAGCTGTTCACAAGCTCTTAAGAACACCAGGCACTGTGTAATCAAGTAGGAAGTAGAACAGAAGCACTGAACACAAAATTAGGCCAATTAACTGGGATGGCTCATGAAACCATGAGCCTAAACCTCCACGTCAAGAAGCCAAATTCCATGAGGCATCTGGTTGTGCACAAGCAGCTTTGCTGCTCCTCTTTTTGTTGTTATTGTTGCTGCTGTAAATATTGCCCATATTAACCATTTTTAACTGTACAACTCAGTAACATTAAATACACTCACTCGGTTGTACAACCACTTACCATCGTCTGTTTTCAAAAGTTTTTCAAGTGGTGGGTTATGTACTTGGCTGTTAACTCCAACGTCAGCAGTACTAGACCACCAGCTGCTCCTTGGAGGAAAGATGAGGCTTTCGACATCTGTAAAGAGATCCAAACTCAGAAACCCACAGGGACAGTTCTACCCTTGTTGAACTGTTGTTAGGAATTGTGATCAACTCAATGATAGTGAGGATTTTTTTTTAAAAGTTGGAAGCAGACACCCAATATCCCCTAACCAATTATTCCCCATTGCATCTAGCCATTTGTACCCATCAATAAACTTTTGTCTGTACGCATTGCGTATCAGTGGGATCACACACCATTTGGTTTGGGGGCCTGACATTTCATGGACCATATTGCTTCTGAGGTTCATCTATCTCATAGTACATATCCGGACTTAGTTGCTCCCTGTGACTAAATAATAGTCCATTGCTTGTGTACACCAAGGAACTTTGTGGGGGGCGGGGGTGCAGTGGGTTAAAGATTGGGCTGTTAACTGAAAGGTCAGTAGTTTAAATCTTTCTGCCCCTCCCTTAGAGAAAGATGAGGTAGTCTATTTTCATAAAGATTTATAGTCTTTATGTAGTTCGACTGTGTCTCATGAGCTGGCATCCACTCGATGTTAGTGGATTCAGATTTTTGGTATGTATATGAGTCGAGATGTACTTGACGGCAGTGAGTTTAGTTACCACATTTCACTTTTTCATTCACCCGTTGATGGTTAGTGGGTTGTTTCTACCTTTTAGCTATCGTGACTAATATTGCAATAAACATGGGGTACCTGTTTGCACCCCTGCTTTAAAGCCCCTTGAGTCTAAACCTAGGAGTGCAATTGCTGGGTCATATGGTGATTCTCTGTTTAACCTTCTCCTTCAAGCTCAAGTTCACTGCTATTGAGTGGATGAGAACTCATAGCTACCCGATAGGACAGGGTAGATCTCCCCCTGTGGGTTTCCAAGACTGTAATGTTTAACTTTTTGAGGAACTGCTAAACTTTTCCACAACAGCTGCACTATTTTACATTCTTGCTAATGATGCATGAGGATTTTGTTTTCTCCCTATCTTTGCCAATACTTCTTATTTTCCTTTATTCAGATGAAAACCATCTTAGTGGGTATAAATCATTACTTTGATTAGCATTTCCCTAACAATTAGCAGTGCATTTGAACGCAAAAATCAGATTGTGTTCTTCTTTGCTCAAAATTATTTAGTGGATTATTTTCTCTGAAAAACAAATGGATCTGAAGCCTTACCTTTACCTCCAAGGCCTTCCTTGGTCTTACGTTTGGTTACTATTTCTCATTTTCTGCCACATTTGTCCTTGCTCGCTGGTACTCTGAAGGCTTCTTAGCAGATTCCGGCTACAGGACTTTGTCACTTCCCTTCCCTTAGCTGGGTACACGCTGTGCCTTCATTCATGCCTCTGCTGCCTTGCCACCTTCTCAGGGCCTTTCTTGGCCACCTGAACTAAGGGACCAGGTTGTCCAGAGAAAGATATCCAGTGACACATCTATGTATAAGAAAGAGCTCTAGTGGCACTGGAGATCCCCTTGCAGAGGGGTCTCGGGGAGGAGACGAGCCAGTCAGGGTGTGATGTAGCAACAATGAGAAATACAACTTTCCTCTAGTTCCTAAATGCTTCCTCCCCGCTCCCACTACCATGACTCGAATTCGACCTTGCAAGTCTGGCTAGACCAGAGGATGTACACTGGTACAGATAGGAACTGAAAACACAGGGAATCCAGGGAGGATGAGCCCTACAGGACCAGTGGTGTGAATGGCGAGGCAGGGAGGGTGAAGGGAGAATGGGTAGGAAGGAGGGAACTGATTGCAAGGAACTATATGTGACCTCCTCCCTGGGGGACAGACAACCGAAAGTTGGGTGAAGGGAGACGTCAGACAGGGCAAGATATGACAAAATACCAGTTTATAAACTATCAAGGGCTCATGAGGGAGTGGGGAGTGGGGAGGGAGGGGAAAAATGAGAACCTAATGTCGGGGGTTTAAGTGGAGAGAAAATGGTTTTGAGAATGATGTACAAATGCGCTTTACACAATTGATGTGTGTATGGATTGCGATAACAGTTGTATGAGCCCCTAATAAAATATTAAAAAAAAAAAAAAAAATTAGATTTACAATCTCCAAAAGAAAAAAAAAAAAGAAAGAGCTCTATGTCAAGAAGTAATTATACATCAAGAAGGCATCCCAGCCCAGTCTACCTCAAGTCCGTAAGTCTGATACTAGTCCCTAAGTCCCTCTTCAGACTCACATAGCCACATGCCAGTGATGCCGAATGGTGAGGCTGGTGGGTGAAGACGCACGTGGATCCAAGGTTGGTAGAAACATGGCAGGACACCGGCAGCTCTCAGGGTCAAGTGGCTCACAAGAGCCCACCCATTGAGGCAGGCAAAGTTCCAGCAGGCAGCAAGATGGAGGAGCAGGGAGAGAACACTTCCCAGAGTCCCTCACTCTTAATTAAAAAGTCAAACCCACAAGGAGGTGCCTTGAATGACAGGTTTGACTGCACTCCTAACCAGGAGTGTCTAGGTGATGTAAAAATCATCCCACTACCGCACAGCCCTACTAAAGGCTCTTTGCCCTCTTGCCCCAATTTTATTCCCTTTGTAGCACTTACCAACACTTGATCTTACATGATAAATTACGTTGTTTAATGTCTGTCTCCTCCACTGGAGATGAGCCCTCAAGGACATTGCTTTGTTCTCCCTGGTACTCTCAGTGCATAGTTTAGTGCTTGGTGCATTGCTGGATGGATGGGTGACTGGTGAGGGATAGACATATAGATGGTTGAATGAAGAGATTCTAAACTTACTGGATGGGAAGCTTTGGCACTTGCTCCTGGTTTTTCAGACTCTCCTTCTAGTGCCTTAGTCGTTGGCATCTTGTTTCTATGCATCTATCTGCATCACTTTCTCCTGTGGGTAGTTCTCTGACCTACTCATAGTATCAGTAAGGGTTTTGGCTTACCCATATGAGGTAGATACTTTATTGTGCCAATCTGGCTGATAAACACATGTGGGGTTAATTGAAGGGCGGAGGGATAAATGGCTTGGTGAGCCTCACCTTTTGAGTTCTCGGGTCTCTTTCTTTGTGATGGTCAGGCCAGGGTGCAGCTGCTTTAGCCAGTTCCCTGCTTAGCTTGCAAGGCTCACTTCCTGAAGGACACCCTGAGGAGGAGCTGCACGGACCCACCTAGATGCAGCCCTGGGTGCGGGAGCAGCCTTGTGGAGACCCCTGCAGCGCTGAGATGCTTACACGCTCACTGATTTGGCTTTCCCTCTGCAGTCGGTGTCATTGGGTGTATTTTGTGAGATGGAGGAGGACTTTGTGGATTGGTGTTGGACATATGGGCTAACGTTGGACTTGTGGGCTTGGGCAGCACTGGGTTGGGATGTTTTCTTGCTGTGCACTTATCCTTTACATAAAACTCTTTTATACATGAGTTTCTGTGAATTTGTTTCTCTAAAGCACCCAGACTAACACACCATAGCCTGCAACATCCTGGCTCCAAGGGCCTTCCCTGTTCAGGCAGAACTGTAAGAAAGAGAATAGAATACTGCAAGGGCCGGCAGATTTAGGACCCAAGGGCAGGATTTTTTTCTTTTTTCTGGTAGAGAAGATGGTATAGATGAAACTAGGTCCTCACCTCTGCTGGGGAGTCCCCAGCCATGGGGAGCAGTGGGGTGCAGGTGTCTCCCTAGATTGGTAAACTTTTCAGAGGCTGAGTTGTCAACAATCTAGATGCTCCAGCGATGGATTTCAGGAATGCACGTGGGGGGACAGGCTGTCAGGCCACTAGACGAGACTGTGGGGCCAGGAACGCACGTGGGGGGCCAGGCTGTCAGGCCACGAGACGAGACTGTGGGGCCAGAGCCAAGAAGACTGACTCCCAGTCCGTCCTTACTGTGGTCTGTAGCTGCTGTGGTGTTGGCCCGGCTCTGTGCACAATGGAATGGAATGCTACCCAGTCCTGTGCCATTCCCTTGTTTGACTGCAGATCTGATGAGGGTGGTCTATAGCGTTTTCAATGGCTTAATTTTGGAAGTAGATCCCCAGGCCTTTCTTCCTAGTCTGTCTTCGTCTGGAAGTGCCACTGAAACCTGTTCTGCATCATAGCAACATGCCAGCCTCTGACAGACGGGGGTGGCTGCACCTGAGGTGAGTTGGTTAGGAATCAAATGTTGGTCTTCCAATGAGAAGCCCTTTGGTTTTCTTGGTGTTGCAGAAAATACCAAGAGTGGATGGCTCATTTTCTTACAGCTTCTCTCACTGCCGACGAGTGGATTCTGAGTCCTGGCCACCCTACAGGACAGGGTCGAGCTGCCTCTGCGAGTTTCTGAGAATGTAATTCATTATGGGAGTAGAAAACTTCATCTTTCTCTCTCAGGGCTGCCCGGTGTTTTTGAAGTTAGCAGCCTAACACACATGCCACTACACCACCAGAGCTCCGATCTGCCGACAGTTTAGGAGGGTGGATGTTGGACTTCAGGCACTGCTGTAAGGGAAGGCTTTTCTGCCTCCACTCTTTCTCTTTGTCAGTTTGAGGCAAAGGTCCTTGTCTCTTTTCAGCTTCTATTTCCTGGTTCTTTGGTTACCTTCATGTGGTGGCAGCCATTTTCCCCCATGTTTCCCCCCACCCCCCTCTCCACCTGACCTGCTCTTTTATTATCGCAAAAAGACTGGGTTAGGGCACACTGTATACTCTTACCACCTCATTAATGTAACCCAAACCCTGTTTCCACATGAGATTATATTGACAGATATAGAGAGGGGTTCAGATACCAAGACATATTTTTTAGGGGGACCAAAAATCAACCCATAACCTAAGGCAAGAGCTTACGTCTTACTCTGAGGTGTGACTTGCAGGAATCAACTACAGTCTGTTGCTGCTTTCTGTTCTAGGGGAGAAAACTCAAACCGAATTCTCTGTCATCAAGCCACTGCCGAGTCATAGCAAGCCTACAGGACAGGCTAGAACTGCTCCTGTGAGTTCCCAGGACCACGGTTGGTTACAGGGGCAGAAAGCTCTGTTTTCCTCCCAAGGGGTGGCTGGTGGCTTCAAACGGCTTACCTCGTGATTAGCAGCCTAACATGTAAAAACTACCACCCCACCACAGCTCCATTCTAGGGGAGAAAGGAGATCCAAAATGCAATTATGATCTTTGAGGACACCTTTATAACATCTTAAACAGGACAAAGTCAAAGACAAATCACCAGGATGAGGGGGACCATTAACTTGAGGCAAGAATGGTGTCCAGGGATTCACGGCCACTTGGCCACTTAAATAGGACATGGAGAACAAAGGAAACTCACAGAATCATGACTGGGAGTAGATCAGGC
Source organism: Echinops telfairi (assembly GCF_000313985.2). Taxonomy (NCBI): domain Eukaryota; kingdom Metazoa; phylum Chordata; class Mammalia; order Afrosoricida; family Tenrecidae; genus Echinops; species Echinops telfairi. Next base: position 23,036,251 of record NW_022111372.1, read on the forward strand.
CAGCACTATTGCTGCCAGGACTACAGAATCGGGACAAGGACCATCACTGGGATATGTACACTGTTACAGATTAGAACAATTGACAAGATTGGTTCAGCAACAGTGCCCCAGTTTCCATCCAGGCACACCCAGGTAAGCCCTTCAGGGTGGGCTGGCCAGGGCAGTGGTAGTAATCCACTTTCGAACACACTCTGCCTGAGGGCAAAGCTTTCTACATTACTGGTCAGAAAGAGTTCAGGGGAGGTTGAATCAATGAGGAGACTCAACATGGGTTTGGGGCTTCCACTCCAAACCAGAGCTAGTGCTCAGAATGAAAGCTGCAATGCAACGGTAGCAAAGGTAACTAACATATGGCAGGTATGGTATGCACCCTGGACTCCAATGGCAATGGAGTGCCAACAGAGCCGTTTCTCTCCATCAGCTAAGAGAGACCATTCAGACATTGAAAAGAAATTGCCATACATAGACCTATGACGTGGAGAATCTTCCAAGAAGTTACTGAATCACTACGGACACCTGTATTCTTTAAGCAAAACTTACGCAAGTCTGTGGATTCTCCTTTCTCTGGGCGTAGTCTCCTCTTGCATGAGGGATGATTCTCCAATTCGCATATTGTTTATGAAATCACAGAGCACTCACAACACGTGTAATGCCTTTGACTTAATACACAATTATATTTTTAACAGCCTTGGGAATCTTTTATAGGGGCGCTAAGAGTCAGAATCGACCCGATGGCAGTGGGTTGGGTGGAGGTTTATGTTAACAGGTGTGAGCCTGCAAACCTTTGTGTCTTTCATCGAGGTCAATGGTGTCCAAGAGTCTCTTGGGGGTGTTAGAGCTGTTGCCGGTGACTGTGAGTCTCTTGACGTTCAAAGGAGTTCCACAGGGGCTGGAGGGAATGCTGGGTGCCAGTGGGAGAGCCGAGAAGGAGAACCCACCGAGCTCAGCTTCTCTCTTCTGATGGAGGGACAGCCCTTTCACAGAGCCCTTGGCTGAATGGATTCTTCAGCAGTACTTACCAGGAACCACACCAAAGCCAAGTCTGCTGCTGTCCAGTCGACTGCAATTCATGCCCGCCCCCGCAGGACAGGGTAAAACCTCCCCCGTGGATCTCTGAGGCTGTTAACTCTTTATGGGAGTGGAAAGCCTCATCTTTCTCCTGAGGAGTAGCTGCTGGTTTTGAACGAACCGCAGCCCACCAAGGAACCACTATGCCCCCATTAACAGTTCCCCTTAATTCTGGTGATCCCAGGCATTTCAGAGCAGAATGTGCTCCAGGGCGACTCCACTGGCAGATTTGTCAGAAACACATTTCCAGGCCTTTCTTAGATGGCAATGTATGTGTGTGTCTGCGCGGGGGTGGGGGTGTGGGGGTAGGGGGTGGGCGGAGACACGCAGACCTACAATCTCAGCTGGAGCATGTCAGGCATTTGTCCCACCCACAGGTCTGAACTCCTGATGGCAGAGTGGTTCCTCATTGGGCTGTGATCTAAACGAGCGGCAGTTCCTGGCATGGAGGAGGGAACCAGCAGAGACGTCTTAGGGGCAGGCCTGAATCCCAACTACGTGGATACCTTCCCCTCCCCCCAGAAGAATTTACTAAAGAGGACGGCACTGAAGCTGCAGCTCAGGGAGAGGAACATGTCTGATCAGAGCACACAGGAGCAAATGAAGGGGGAGGAAGAGAGTGGAGCACATCCTGGCCCACCAACTCTTGACAACGATATTCCTGCTCAGAGCAGCCAATCCACAGAGAAGACCATATGGCCAGCCCCACTATGAGACACCACACCCCTCACTGTCCCATATCCCTACTGGAGACACAGTGTGGGGATTGCGCCCGATCTGATCCCACCACACCGAGGCAAAACACTAAGGGCAAACAACAGAACAGCAAGGGGGACAGAGCAACGAAGTCCCCAGGGAAGACCAAAAATAGACTTTGGGGCCAGGGCTTGGCACCACATCAGACTCGACCGGAAAACACTCCTAAAGGCCAGCAAACAGTCCTTGAACTAACTACAAGCTTTTCTTCTTTGTTGTTGGGTATTTTTTTTTTGGTCATTGGCTTTTTGTTGTTGTTGTTGCTGTTTTGTTTTCTTTTGTTGCTTGGTTTTGCTCTGTCTTGTTTTTGTGCATGTTATTATCTCCGCAGGTCTATCTAAATAAGATAGGTTGGATGAACAGGACCGACAGTTGCGGGGGAACAAGAGAGAGGGGGAAGTGGGGGGAAATGAAGTGGTGTTAACAAACCCAGGGACAAGGGAACAAGAAGTGATCCAAATCGGTGGTGAGGAGGGTGTAGGAGGCCTGGTAGGGCGTGATCAAGGGTAATGTAACTGAGAGGAATTACTGAAAGCCAAATGAAGGCTGAGCATAATAGTGGGACAAGAGGAAAGTCAAGAGAAATAGAGGAAAGAGTGAGGAGGCAAAGGGCATTTATAGAGGTCTAAATAAAGGCATGTACATATGTAAATATATTTATATATGAGGATGGGGAAATAGATTTATGTGCATATATTTATAGGTTTAGTATTAAGGAAGCAGATGGACATTGGGTCTCTATTCAAGTACTCCCTCAATGCAAGAATACTTTGTTCTATTAAACTGGCATTCCATGATGCTCACATTCCCGACACAACCACTGAAGACAAAGTGAGTGCATAAGCAAATGTGGTGAACAAAGCTGATGGTGCCTGGCTATCAAAAAAAACAGCGTCCTCTGTCCAGCCAGTGCTGAGCGATGGGCATCTCTTGGGACAACTGGCACAAGCGCCACAAGCCTGGGGGCAAGAGCAAGCCCTACCACAAGAAGTGGAAGTATGAGCTGGGGCGCCTGGCTGCCAACACTAAGATTGGCCCCTGTTGCATCCACACAGTTCGTGTGAGAGGAGGCAACAAGAAGTACAGGGCCCTGAGGCTGGATGTGGGGAACTTCTCCTGGGGCTCTGAGTGTTGTACCCGCAAAACAAGAATCATTGGTGTTGTCTACAGACCAAGATGCTGGTGAAGAACTGCATCCTGCTCATTGACAGCACACTGTACTGCCAATGATACGAGTCCCATTATGCACTGCCCCTGGGCTGAACAAAGGGGGATAAACTGACTCCTGAAGAGGAAGAGATACTAAATAAGAAGCGATCAAAGAAAATTCAGAAGAAATATGATGAATGGAAAAAGAAGGCAAACATCAGCAGTTTTCTGGGGGAGCCATTCCAGCGGGCAAGCTTCTTGCCTGTGTTGCTTCAAGGCCAGGCCACTGTGGCTGAGCAGACGGCTCTGTGCTAGAGGGCAAGAAGCTGGAGTTTTATCTGAGGAAAATCAAAGCTCGCAAAGGCAAATAAATCTTCCCTTCCTAGCACATGTATTAAAGGTGTTTATTCTTAAAAAAAAAAAAAATGATATAGTGTCTAGGGTCTTAAAGACTTCAAGGTAAACAAGCAGCCATCTAGCTCAGAAGCATCAGAGCCCACACGAAAGAAGCACACCAGCCTGTGTGATCAGGAGGTGTCGAGGATTGGGTATCAGGCATCAAGGAACAAAAAATCTTATCATAGTGAATGCGGAGTGGAGACCAAAGCCCATTTGTAGGCAACTGGACATCCCCTCACGGAAGAATGAAGGGTCTCGGGGAGGAGACGAGTCAGTCAGGGTGCAGGGTAGCAATGATGAAACATACAACTTCCCTCTAGTTC
>NW_022111372.1:23040969-23055084 GCF_000313985.2 Echinops telfairi
TGGCCTTTTGAGATGAAATTCTGGAAAAATGTGGGGAGTGGAGAAGGGTAACAACAAGACGGTGTCGGAGAGGTCGAGGGTAGAGATTTGGGGTGAACTCTGATGCCTATTTGCAGAGAAAAGGGGAATTTTAAAGCAGTTGGTGGGTGACTGTGAGTCTCTTGATGTTCAAGATATAGACGAAACAAATCTCAGTTCCTTTGGAATTATTTTTAGTTTAGATTGTGTTCTTTTGCGATGTAATAGAGCTTAATATTTTTTTCTTTTTTCTTTTTGATGTGTACATTGTAGCATGTTGAGTAGCATCCCTGATCGCTACCCACTTGCTATTAGCTGTGACAACCAGTATCTCCAGACACTGCTGACTGTGCCTTGGGGGCATAATTGCTGCCTTTCCTGCTGAAAATCACAGTTTCAAAAGATTCTCTGTAAGAGCTTACATTCTGAGCACTAGGCTTGTGGAAGGCTACAGTTTTCAGCGGAAGTCCCAGATCCATGTTAAAAAAATGTGCATGATACCTAATGGGTGGACTGCATGCAGTCCGTCAAAGGTGGAGATTTTAGGAGACATGAAAAACCGTGGCACTCACTGCCATGGAGTCGGGGCTGACTCACAGTAACGCCCACTGTGGGTTTCGGAAGCTGGTGGTTATGGTCTTGAACTGCTGACCATGGGGACTGAAGCCCAACGAGTAACCAGCGCTCTCACTAGCTATCACACCCACTGAGTTCTTTCTATGGACCTGCAGTGTGAGAAGCTTTGTCCCCAGGGCTATAGTATTTGAGACTGAATTACTACCACTCCCCTTGCCAGCCAGGCAGGGCAGCCTCACTCCCAGGGCCTTGCCTGTGTGTGTCCTGGTGGGAATTGGGGTAGTCATCGCTCCACGGGGAAAAGAGAGTCACAGTCTTGGAAATGCAGCTCCCCCCTGTGCTAGAGGGTCGTCAACTGGATGACAGTGAGGGAGTGTCACATAATCATGGGCCTCACTGCCTTGGAGACAGAGGCCAGAGCCAGTCATTTAATTTCTTCTATCGGCAACAGTGCACGTATCCCAATCACGGTGCCTTTCCGGCTTCTGTCCGCCCATCTGCAACTGTGATGAACAGTGGTCTTTGCTAACCCTGATTCTGTGACTGTTTCTTTGTCCTCCAGGTCCTATTTAAGCTAAGGTCACCAGACGTCCTGCTTTTGGTGGGACAGTCCTGCTTTTCGGTGTTTTAAAGAAGTCTCAATTTTTGGAAAGAATGCACTTTGGAAAGAACAAGCTAGGGAACGGTCTATTTGATCCACATAGACCAAATTTTAAATCAAGGTTCCCCCCCACCCCCACCCCGCGGTCAATGGTGTCCCACTTTAAATCTGGTCACCTTAAATTTAAGCAGTCAAGTGTCTTAGAATCCCTAGACACCATTATGAACTTGTGAGAATCCTTAGACACCGTTATGACATTATGGTCTCCCTCAGCCAGATGACCTGCCTTTTCTTTGTCCTGTTGGAGACTTGATGGATGTGTCTCCGTAAGTTATAGTTCAACCGGGGGCCTCTTTTCTTCCCTAGGCGCTGTGATGACTTAGTGTGTTCTGCCTTAGAGTACTCGTCCCAAGGTCAGCAGTTTGAATCCACCAGCCAATCTGAGGCAGAAAGATCAGACTTTCTGATCCCGGAAAGATTTATAGCCTCAGAAACTCAAATGGGCAGTTCTGCCCTGCCCTGTAGGGTGACCGTGAGTCAGAATGAACTGACAGCAGTGGGTCGTGGGTTCTCTCTTCTAGGACACCGGCCACCAGCATTCCCAAGACCTAGAAATTTAAAGGAAAGAAGCCAGTGTTTCTCACTGAATCACAAGTAAACGGTTTTGTCCAAGTTTTCTCTTTGGTACAGAAGGAACAATGGGCGAGCGAGGTCAAAAAACGCCGGTGAATTCATTTTGGGTTAGAAAACTTAAGTTTGAGAGTAAGAAAAGGCCTTTTGAAATAAGAGTAAAATACCTATTTTTCATACAAATTTTATTTCTCATTCTCTCTGTTTTCAAGGAGGAAGGAGGAGACACAGAAGGAGGAGGCAGGTCGTCTGCCAGGAGGAGAGAGGAAGGTGGGAGGGAGTGGAACCCTGACACCAGGTGGAAGATGAAGGAGCTCCTGTGGACGTCTCCCGCCCAGCATTGCTGGACAACTGTGTGAGACCAGGAGTCTGAATGTAGGGAGAGGGTACCTGGGCACGGAGGAGACCTTGGATGTGAGCACAGTCAGAATGATCAGGTGTCGTTGGGAAATTCCTTCTGAGCTGAGGTGACTGGGCACACAGATGAGGCCACGGGCCTCCCTGTAGGAGTCCTGACCGTTCAGAAACCTGTGTGTAGTCTCTGTCTACCTCCGCGTGGCTGTCCAGTTAGACTGTGCGGGAATCAGGGGAACCCATCACTGAATGACTGCAGCCAGTCAATTCTGACACACAGTGTCCCTTTTGGATGGAGTAAAACTCCCTCACAGGGCTTCCAAGACCATAACTATGGATGGAAGCAGACGGTGACATCTGTTTCACACAGGCAGCTGGTAGATTTGAGCCAATAACTTTTTGGCTAGCAGTCAGTGCTTAAAACATCACACCACTAGGGCTTCTTGTACAAAATTAAATCATTTAAAATTCAGTGAGGATGCAGACAGTAGCTGAGAAGCACCGTTTAGGCCAATTATCTTCAATCCTGCTCCCACCCTAATATACTCATCAGCTATCCTTACTTAAGAGTAGCTCTAAACATTTACATCCTAGTTTATGGGTGCCAAGGGCCCCTTATCGTTAATTAGCTGCTACTTAAAAACAGAACAATTTGGTGGGGTGGATAACGATATCCAAATCACAGACAAAGGCAAGGAGGTTTTGAACATGTCTTGCTAGGGGCCAGATCCTTTGATAGAGCTTGAGGAACTTGAGGGTATGTCAAGAGGGTATGCTACCAGGGCCCCAGTTCATACATCCCCCAAATTTGTTCCAAACAAACCGTGTCTCAGCACGTCTCTGTAGTCAGTGCTTCGTTCTGTTGTATGCAGGTCGCTCTGAGTTGGAACCCACCCGATGGCACCGAACAACTGTCGTCAGTGGGTGGCGATAGACAGGCTCGCTCAGTAATACACTTGACTTAGTCTTGCCACACCCCCAAAACCACACTTCCATGGAATCAACTTCAATTCATATTTGACCCTATGTAGGGTTCCTGAGGCTCCTATCTTAACAGGAAAAGATGGCTCCATCTTTCTCCCATAGAGAAACTAGTGGGATTGCACAAATAGCTTTGCCCAACTGAGTAACTCAACGCCTAGCCCACAGCCCCCACCCCTGCCACACACCTCCTTCAGTCTTGTTCCCAGCCAGAAAACCCACTGTGCCCTTGTTAGGCTGCCTCACCAAAAAAGTCCAATCAACGGAGTGGCTTCCATAAAGGACTAGAGGGTTGTCAGGTGTTGACTTTGGTGAAAGGAGGATGGAGAGCCACACGTGGGAAGATAAGAATTAGGTGAGGGGGTTGGGCAGAACACTGAGGGGATTGCAAAGTGGTTGGAAGTGTTGAATACAGAGGGGGTGGACTGAAATGTAAAGCACCCACTTAATTCGTGATTGAAAAGTTATAAAACAAACAAAAACAACAGACCAGTGATTTCCCAGGGGATCTGCTGGGCCAGTTAATTTCAAGGCAGAGAAGTCAGCTCAGAAATGTTTGGGATCCCAAATAGGTCATCCTGATAGATTTTTCTCAAGAGACAGAAAGAGGTACAGTGAACCTTCGTTTATCACGGTTAATCGGTTCTAAACCCTACCATGATAAATGAAATTCCGCGAAGTAGGATTCCTTATTTGTAAATCAAATATTTTTGTAGTTAGAGCATAGAGGACATGAAAAAACACCCTTTAGTCACCATTACACTCGTATTACCCAATTTATTAAACGAAAAAGGGAAAATACAGTGAAACATTTTGGACGTACAATTATTATTTATTATATAATTTATGGCATCAAGCGTGTACAGTATGAGCCAATCAGTGGCAGTAATGACAGAGCATGCGCTGTTACGCAAAAACCGCGATAGAGTGAAGCCGCGGAAGTCGAAGCGGGAAGTGGCGAGGGTTCACTGTATTAGGAAAATGAAAAGGAAGGTACACTGTGGGGGAAGCCAGCCCCTCACACTGTCACAGTAAGTGCAATTGTACGGTTAAATATTATATATATAATAGTAAAGTCATAGAGAATAAGCGAGATGGAAGAGAGAGTAAAATGAAGGAGTCAGACACATTTCATGGTGGCATCCTCACCTCCTGGACGGCCATGATCTCAACAGCCAGGTCTGTGCACAGTGCAGGCAGAGAGGGCAGGAGAAAGAGTGATTTATTTCTAACCAAGGTTTATATATCTTTGGGGGCATGCAAGTCCACTAATTACAGGTCAAGATATACATCACATGAAGAGATTGTACTGTAGGTAACACAGTAATGGGAGGGGGACGATCTAGCGGTATACACATAATAGGAAGGGGAGGGATTGCGGGTATGCATGTGATAAGATGGGCGTATCCTAGATTCAGGATGGCAGCCTAACTTTGCATGTCCCTGAGCAGGTTTGACCTGTTCTAAGCTCTCCAGGGAAACAATCACTATCCTTTCAATAGGGTGTGAGCCCCACCTACAGTGGACCAGACCGTGGTCTGATTGCGCTGGATGGCTGAATGCCTTCAGGGAGAATATCTCTAAGCATGTGACCTCCCACCATGTGCTGGCAAGCAGCCTCTTAGATCTGGCATATCATTGGGGGAGACAAAGCTGGGAAAAGTCTTCTTACATCCCACAGTAGCTGGTGAGGTAAAGGCACAGAGAGCTTGTTTACCATCATGACAAAGGACCCGTCACAGAGCCATCCTACAGGATTTCATTGGGAAAACATATCCCATCCCCCCCACACCCCTCATCCTGCCCTCCTTCAGCCTTCTTTTGTTTCCCAAACTCAAAGAGCCTTTGAAAGGAACCTGATTTGGGGCCGTTTTGATGGAGTGGATGTCAATGGAAGAGCACAGAACTCGTTGGAGGTGAGTTAGAGAGGCAGAAACCCTCTCTAAGGCTACAGATTGATGGAGGCTATGGAGAGAAACAATAGCTTCACATTTTTGTTTAATAAAGGTGTTTATGAGTTTTCAGCAATTCTTTGTGACTTCCATATGTTGGAATTCCTGTGTTGAACTGCTTTTCTGCAAGCCATGCAGACTGTTGTTTTTACCTGCATTGTGTCAGCTGCGTTGGGAGTCCATGCACAACGGGAATGGTCCTGCATCATTCTCAGGACTAGTGGTGGATTGGTTGTGATCTGGGGGTTGTCATTATAGCTGAAACAATGGATTTAAGCATACCAATGATAATAACGACTTCACTCGGGAGAGCTTAGGTGCAGACAGCACTCTGACACTTATGAATATTATCAGAAGATTTGCCCTGTTACCAGGCCCCATTATTTGTATGAATAGTATCCAGTCACTTAAGAGTTTAATCTGTACAAGTCAACAATTCATGTTGCGTTTCATAGCTGGCCTATACTTGTATAATTTCCTTTTCTCAACCGTGTTTTGAATTCTATACCATTGGCTAAAAAAATAAACACTATCAATGCACAGTGGTTATGCATTGGTTGCTAATTGAAAGATTAGCAATTTGAAACCACCAGCCAACTCTGCAGGAGAAGGATGGGGCTTTCTACTCCTGTGAAGATTTTCAGGCTCAGAGACTCACAGGGGCAGCTTTGCCCTGACCTACAAGGTTGTTATCAGTCAGTATTGACTTGATGTTAGTGGAAGTGATGTCCCAGAGGAATGATTAAAATGTTCTCTAACATAAAATGACAATGATGTCTCTAAGGTGAACCAGAGACATATATAAATCATAGAATGGAATTGGGGCTTACACTTAATTCTAGCCCCAATCTAAGAACAATTAATTCTTATAACATGGCTCTGCTTAATGTTCAACTTCATGAGGAGATCACTGAAGATATGGGTACTATAGCAAAGCGTGGCAAAGAAACTAGATGGTGCCCAGATGTCAGAAAGAATAGCAACTGGGGTCTTAAAGGCTTGTTTTTAAACCAGCAGCCATTTAAGAGGGGCACCAATTAAGTCCACATGGAAGAAGCCTGTGTGATCCAAGGATTGTAAGTAATAGAACCCAAATCTAAGGGAAGGAATGGCATCAGAGTTAAAAGCGTGAATAGCTGGTTTGCAGGAGGTTAATGATGACAGTGGAAGCCCACAATCCACTTGCAGGGTTCACACATGGATTAGGGCTCTGCAAAATTCCCTTCAACTCATCGTGGAGAGATGTAAATAGCCCTGTATTAAACAGAGAGCATTGTAAAGTCGATTATGGTAGTTAGGTAAAAGTGTAGTATCTTATTACTTGATCTCTCTTTTGATCCATTTTTAAAGCTGTTTCAGGTATGGAAACAAGTGAAGGGAAAATGCACATGGATTAAGTCCCTGTGAATCCCCCCTGACGATGGTCTAGCGATACGAACAGCCTTGCTAACATGCAGACTGCTTTGGAAAGTGGAGTGTTGCAGATGCACTTAGGTTACATGTTAGCACCCCATCTCTTTTTTCCTTTTTAAAATCATTTTATTGGGGATTCATACAACTCTTATCACAATCCATACATCCATCTATTGTGTCAAGTACATTTGTACATTTGTTGCCATCATCATTCTCAAAACATTTGCTTTCTACTTGAGCCCTTGGTATCAGCTCCTCATTTTCCCCTCCCTCCGTGAGCCCCACCCTCAAGAGCCCTTCATAATTTATAAATTATTATTATTTTGTCATCTCTTACACTGTCCAACGTCTACCTTCACCCACTTTTCTGTTGCCCGTCCCCCAGGGAGGAGCACCCCATCAATTTATCCTCCTTATGATCCATTTAAATTTGTTCTATTTTTAATATTGAGGTTTCTATCTGTTTTACTTTGTTATTCTTGTTAGTTTTTGTTTGTTTATTTTTATTGTTTTTCTGTATATGAAATCCAGGGTAGGTAAATCCTCAGAGACAGTAATTGGAGTTATGGCAGGGGAGGTTGGTGGGATCAGGGAGAATGGGGAGCTAATAAGGATGAATATAAGAATGAAGAAAAAGTTCTAAAACTGATTGTGGGGATGATTGTCCAACTCTTCTTGATGAGATTGAACTATTGGATTGTGTGATATGTGAATTATATGTCAATAAAATCCTTGGAAAAGGAAGGAAGAGAGAAAGAAGAAAGATGACCATAGACTCCATGGTGCTGCTGGTGAGAGTGGCAGCAGGAGACAAGCTGGCTTGAGGAGGGACCGACAAGGCAGTAGGAGTGATATAACACATCACTGCCCCACACCCAAGAGGACTGCCTGCTGGGTAGAGATGACAACCAATGGGCGTAGAGGAGGGTCTCCGTCTCAGCCAATGGGGATGGGGAGCAGCAGACACGATGGAGCAGAGGGTGGATGCCAGGACAGGCTGCTGTACTCAAGGAGATGGGGTAAGCTGGCTGTCTCCTGGAGGTGGGAGGGATGGGGAACGACACCGTGAGTCACCATACTGGGTGGCACCAACCCCAGTGACAGCACTGGGTCATACAGATACTGACGGAGCAGGGGCAATGTTGCAAAGAGTGAGAGTGGATTGGAGGGCAACTACAGAAAGATGAGCCTCTCATCGCACCTGTATCTCTTTGTCTAACTAAAGTCTTTCACAGTCTTCACCTGTCTCCCCAGCCTTATAACATTAGCTGATAACATTACTTTGCACCAGGAACTATCCTAGGTGCTTTGCGCTCCATTACTATATTTGATCCCAACAAAGCTCCATGAGGCAGAGACCATTATCTGTCTCTCACATGTGAGGAAACAGGCTCAGAGGGTGAAGAAGCCAATCCAGCTTTGCGCGGCCAGTGAATGGCAGAGGTAGTCCTTACAACCCCAGGGCCTGATGTTCGAGTCAATGTATGTTACTGACTTCTCCCTTCTTCCTGGTTGTACCTCTCTTCTCACTCTGTCATGTGCATTGCTGGGAACACCTAGGCCATGTGCATCTGTTCTCTCTGATGAAACGACCTCTCCCGAGTGTATGCCCATTAAACAGCCGAAGCATGAGATGATCTGGATAAAGAAAAGGGGTGGGATGGTGCCATCCGTCATTGGAGGAAACACTGCACAGTGAACCGCTCTGTCAGCTCTTGTTGCTGGTCTTCGGTGCTGTTGAATGGGTTCTGACTCAGTGTCCCGATGTACAGCACACCAGAACACGATTTGATTCTTAGATCTCCCTGGGAGCAGCGGAGAGACAAAAGACAGAGAACTAAATGGAAGTGAACGGGGAGGCTTTACTTTGGTTAATTCAGCAAGGAGCAGGTTGAGACTTGAGTCGCCAAGGCAAGCCCCTGAAAAGGGGGGGGTTTGAAATTTTGTAGGTATACATGAGGAAGTAAATCGAGGACATTATGAATATGTAGCAGATTTCCAAAGAATGGCCATGATTCTGCACGGGGGTGGGGTTATGATTCTGGGCAGAGTGCGGCTTGTCCAATGCCTTGCTTCTAAACATTGCCAAGTTGGCCAGAGGTCCTCTTTCCGGACACTTTTTGTTCCTATGTATCTGCATTATGCATTTGAATAATGGGGTTGGTGAAAAATATTCAAATTAATTTGGACCGCTGAAAGAATGAGCAACTCTGTCTTGGAAGAGGTACATCCAGAATGCTCCTCAGAAACAAGGATGGTGAGGCTTCATCTCACATACTTCAGACATGCTGTCAAGAGAGACCAGTTCCTGGAGAAAGACATCCTGCTTGGTAAAAAGCAGGATGTGCGGATGCTTTCAGGGCAGCTTGGTTCTTGCTCACACGCTGCCTTTTGAAATGGCTGAATATCAACTCGTTCTTTTTGGCTCAGTGACTGTGTATTCTCTCCATCCTCTTTTGGGGCTTCCTGCATCAACCAATATTTTGCACATAGAATCTTTCAATATTGCAACTAAAAGCTTGAATTTTTTTTTCTTCAGTTCTTTCAGTGTAAGATATGCAAAGGAATAACGAGTGATTCAAAACCAGTGGCAAGGAGGGTGTGGGAAAACTGGTGGGGAATGATCAAGGGCAATGTAACTGAGAGGAATTACTGAAACACAAACAAAGGGTGAGCATGATAGTGGGACAAGAGGAATGTAAAAGGAAATAGAGGAAAGAACTAGAAGGCAAAGGGCATTTATAGAGGCCTAAATACAACATGTACATATGTAAATATATTTATATATGATGTTGGGGAAATAGATCTATGTGCATATATTAATAGGTTTAGTATTAAGGTAGCAGATGGACATTGGGCCTCCACTCAAGCACTCTGTCAATACAAGAACACTCTGTTCTATTAAACTGATATTCCATGATGCTCACCTTCCTGACATGATCGCTGAAGACAAATGTGTGCATAGGCAAGTGTGGTGAAGAAAGCTGATGTCCCCGGCTATCAAAAGATATAGCGTCTGGGGTCTTAAAGGCTTGAAGGTAAACAAGGGACCATGTAGCCCAGAAGCAACAAAGCCCAGATGGAAGAAGCACACCTGCCTGTGTGATCACAAGGTGTCGAAGGGATCATGTATCAAGCACCAAAGAACAAAAAATCATATCATCGTGAATGAGGGGGAGTGCAGGGTGGGGACCCAAGGCCCATCTGTAGGCAACTGGACATCCCTTTCAGAGGAGTTGTGGGGAGGAGACGAGCCAGTCAGGGTGCAGTGTAGCATCAATGAAGCACACAACTTTCCTCTAGTTCATAAATGCTTCCTCCCTACCCAAAATCATGATCTCAATTCTACTTTACAAACCTGACTAGAACAGAGTATACACACTGGTGCAGATAGGAACTAGAAACACAGGGAATCCAGGACAGATGAACCCCTCAGCACCAGTCTGAGAGTGGTGATACTGGGAGGGTGGATGGAAGGTAGGGTAGAAAGGGGAAATGATTACAAGGATCTACATATAACCTCCTCCCCGGGGGATGGACAACAGAAAAGTGGGTGAAGGGAGACATTGGGCAGTCTAAGATATGATAAAATATTAATAATTTATAAACTATCAAATTATGATAATTTATAAATTATGAGGGAGGGAAAAGGGGGAGGGAGGGGGAAATGAGGAGCTGATACCAAGGGCTCAAGTAGAAAGCAAATGTTTTGAGAATGATGAGGGCAACATATGTACAAATGTGCTTGACACAATGGATGGATGGATGGATTGATAAGAGCTGTACGTGCTCCTGAAAATATGCTGAGCATGTTCTTCCTTTTTGGTTTTCTAACTGTAAGTCTTTGCACCTTTCATTGTACTATTTTACTTTGTCCTCTCAAGCTGCCCTTCAAAATTTTCTGTTCAATTTTTTTAGTTCATTCCTTCCATGTGCCTTAGCTCTTCTATGATTAAGAGCAAGTTTCAGAGTTTTCTGACATCACTCTGATCTTTTTATTGCTGAACAGCATTTCATTGTATGTAGGTACCACATTTTGTTTGTTCATCCATGTGCTGATGGAAACTTGGGTTGTTTCAATCTTTTGACTATTGAATAACATCACGTTACAATGAACATTGGTTTACAAGTATCTGTTGTAGTCCCTGCTTTGAAATATTCCATGTATTTCATCTGGAGAATCCCACGTGTTTTATGTTGTTGATAAAGGTATTTATGATCAAGAAGTCATTGGTCTTGGAAAATTCTATCATGCCATATCCAGGTTTGTTTCTATCATGCAGCCATATTTCTCAACTATTTTCCTTTTTCTTTGCTTCCAACTTTTGTATTCCAAGAATTATCAGTGCTTCTTGATTACATTTTTGATCAATTTCAGACTGAAGACTGGTAGAATTCTTCAATTTCTTCATCACTATCTTTAGTGGTTGGTACATACATTTGAATAATAGTTGTGTTGATGGGATTTTCTTGTGTGTGTATAGGTATAATCCTATCACAGGCAGCATTGCATTTCAAAATAGAGCTTAAAATGTCCTTTTTAATGAAGAAGGTGCTGCCATTCCTCTTGACTGTGCCATTCCTGGTGTAATAAACCATATGATTTTCTGATTCAAAATGGCCAATACCAGTCCATTTTAGCTCCCTAATATCTAGACTGTTGATCCCCATATGTTCCATTTCATTTTCAAGTTTCCTAGATTCATATTTTGTATATGCTAATTTCTGATTATTAATTGAAGTTTGCCACTCTTTCTTCTCACGTTGGGCCATGCTTCCTCCTCACATGAAGGTCCCGAAAGTTCTACTCCCATTGGTGGCATGATGATGGACTCTAATTTGAGAAGGCAACTCTACCTCCGTCATAGTTTGAGTGCCCTTTGACCTGAGAGGCTCATCTTGTGACCACTCATAGTCCTCATCTATTTTACTCTCCTGGAAAATCTTATGGTCCAGATTGTGCAATCATAAACACCATTTGTTTCCATAACCACGATCTGTTTTCCAATTTTGCATCTTCTGTAACAGAAACTCAGTGTCCCCTAAGCAATACCTGTCTACTTAGCCCTCCCCCCTGCCCCTGGTATTCACTGATACACTTTGGTCCATGTATTTTCAGGTTCTAGGTATTTCATGTAATGTTCATTTCATAAAATGTTTGTTCTTTAGGGCTTGATTGACTTCACTCGGTGTGTTTTCAAGGCCCCCCGTGTGGCGACATGCATCAGGCAAAAGCATTTCATGGTGTGGAGGTACCATTGTGTTTATTCATCCATCCGCTGATGGACACTTGGGTTGTTTCAGTCTTTGGACGATTGAAGAACATTACAATGAACATTGATTTACAAGTATCTGTTGTAGCCCCTGCTTTGACATAGTCTGCGTATATCTCTAGGAGTAGAAGTTCAGGGTAATATGGTACATCTATAATAACTTTTTAAAGGAACTGTCCATCTACATGGGTTCTAGAATGTTGCACTGCCTTCAGCAACGAAAGAGAGTTCCAATTTTTCTCCACATCCTTGCCCATCCTTGCTATTTTCCATTTTTCAGATCACAGCTATTCTAGCGTGTATGCGGTGGTGTCTCGCTGTAGTTTTGATTTGCATTTTCCTGATGACCAGTGACAACAAGACTGGATGCAGGGTTACTTTCACTCTCCCAGTCAACTTTCCTGTTTCCTTTCTCTCTCAATTTTATGGTTTTAAAACAACTGAACACGGGGGCCTCAAAAAGTTCTGGAAAACGCCCCCACCCTAGCTGAGGCCCTTGTGATTGCTTCATGGATTTTCGTAAGAGCGGCTCACGTGACCATTCTTCGTCTTGATCCTTCCCCCTTTCAGTTGCATATGCCTCAGGCTCACTCTCAAAACTTCAGACATGATGGCGTTTTACCAGTTAGTAAGCCTTCCGCTGCCGACCAAATGAAGGCCTGACTATTAGCTGGGTACTAAAGACCTCCAAAACCAAATCAAACTCATGGCCATCGAGTCGATCCCAACTATAGCAACCCCACAGAACAGCATAGAACTGTGCCTGTGGAGTTCGGAGACTGCAGTTCTTTATAGGAGTAGAAAACCTCATCTGACGCCCTCGCAGCAGGTGGTGGTTTCAAACTGCTGAACAAGTAACTCACTGCGCCACTAGTACTCTTCTGGTGTAAGTTTAGGCCTTCCAAAACCAGGTCTGGGTTTCAAGATACTCCTGCTATGTGTAAAAAGTTTCCCCCATTTGTTTCGGCAATCTCTATGTCTATCCAGGGCCCATTCATATGCTCTCCTGTGTGTGTCCCCTGTGGGGTCCCCTGGTGCAATACCTGCCTTCCTGATTCTTGACCAATGCCTCTCATGGGTAACCACCGCCCCTCAGGCTCACAGATTGCTATGATGCTGCACAGGTTTCAGAGCAGGCTCCAGATTGAAACAGACTAGGAAGAAGGCTGTGGTGATCTCCTTCCAAAAGTCAGCCGATGAAAACCTTATAGATCACGACGATTTGTTCTGAAACCAACCGTGGGGGTGGCAGAGGGCCAGGCAGCATCTGGTTCTGTGGTTCATGGAGCCGCCATGAGTCAGGGTCAATCTGATGGCATCTAGCAACCACAACAGGAATGACAATGTTCCTCAAAAGTGTTCTGAAATATGCAATGATGGATTCATTCAGGTAGCATTTCCATGAAGTGGACATTGTACCAACCTGGTGTTTTACATCTTGTGTTTAGCCATACATTTATCATTTTATTTTAGGATCATGTGGCTTTGAGTAATTACTAGTGAAAAAAGAAAGCCTCATGCAAAAAAATGCACTTTGTCCTCACCCACTCAATTTTGCTTTTTTGAAAAATGAAATATTGGACTTTTTAGTATGCAATTATTAATTATGAAAAAAAGACTCAACCCAACTGTGAGGATTGACTGGTCTAAGGTTCATGACCTAGCCTGAGGGGGCTAGGCTTGTTGAGTATTGGTGAGAGCCCATGGTCTCAGGCAAGGCGACCAATGGGCACCCTGTGGAAGCTGAGTGAGGCAGCCCGCATTGAGTTGACCAGAACCGACCAGCTGGAGATTTTTGAGCCTGTGAACTGGTGCATATTGTTGCTGACTTTATGGATGGCCTGTCTGGATTTGACTTTGCTTATGGATGCAGACTTCACAAGGTTCCAACTGGAATGAAGACTCTTCATGTTGAAAAATATGATTGTCTTCTCTGAGAACTGGGATGATGTAAGTGGGCAGTATATAAATTGGATATTCAAAATTGGGGGAGATAAAGGCATGAAATGGTTGGCTTACAAGCTTTCATAGGTAGGGGAAAAATTCACAGGATTATAGGGTTAAGGTATAGGTGTTACTTAATTGCAATTGTGAAGCTAAGAATTATATACAGGTGCCAGGTTGGCAAGGGGTGGATTGAGTTGGTTAATATAATGTATTAGTCTAGGTACTTTAGGGAAACAAATCCACAGCAACTCATGTATAAGAGAGTTTTATGTAAAGAAACTGTGCATCACGAAAACATTCCAACCCAATGCTGCCCAAGCCCACAAGTCCAACATTAACCCATTAACCCAACACCAGTCCACAAAGTCCT
>NW_022111372.1:23055337-23057462 GCF_000313985.2 Echinops telfairi
AACCCGAGAACTAGAAAGGCGAGGCTCACCACTCATTTATCCCTCCGCCTTTCAATTAGCCCCACATGTGATTATCGGCCAGGTTGGCACAATTAACTAACTCACCAACCTTTATGAACATTGTTGCTAGGTTGTGATGTGACATTTCTTTTTCTTTTTTTGAAAATTTTAATTATCTTTTAATTCCCTTTTCCATAAACTTAAAAAAAATCATTTTATTGGGGGCTCTTACAACTCTTATCCCAATACAGCCATCCATCCATTGTGCGTTATGTGACATTTCTACCCCAAGAATATGTAACAAAAATTAAAGCAAGCTTTGATTTGATACTTCTCTATGGCTCCGCAGAGTGACTTCAGAAAGTGGATACACCCACTCTGAACAGCAGAGGGCTCTTATGTACATAATGAAACAGGCTGACTGCTTTTAAAGGGCACAAGCACAATTCATGTGGCTGGGCTGACCACAAGCCAGCTTCTGCGCACTTCGCTTTATAGGTTTGAATCTCAGTAGGTACCCCTACTGTGCTCATGGTTGGCATGGCGCATGCCTCTCTTTTTCCCAACACAGTGAAAGAGGCAAACGAGAGGGCGACTGCCAGCAGGAAAGTGTTGTAGCAACTCTAAACCCAAAGCTAAACAAACCCGTTCTGTTGAGTGGAATTCAACTCCTAGCAACTTCACGTGTACAGGAGGAGAACTGTGCTTCATAGGCTACTCAGTGGCTGATTTTTTGGAAGCAAATCTCCAGAACTTTCTTCCAAAGTTCATTTGAGTGGACCCGAAACATCAACTTTTATTTGGTTAAAAGCCAAATGTGTTAACCATTGGCACCAACCACCCAGGGACCCCAAACCAGGGTTTTGTATATTTTTGCTAATTTTTAAAACTGTAGTAGCAATAACCCCTCAAGAGGTTGCTATGAAATTACTGAGCTAAGGCACACAGGGGCTCTATATGCTGTAAAATGTGGGGCAAAGGCTCATTTGTTGTCTACTGCGCGTAGGACACTCTGTTCTCTTGTTTCTTCAGATCTGGCTTCCTTCTAGAGAGTGGTTCTCAACCTTCCTTATGCCACGACCCTTTCATACTCTTCCTCATGTTGTGCTGGCTGACCCCCCAGCCATAAAATTAATTTTGGTGCTACTTCATAACTCATTTTGCTACTGTGATGAATTGGGCGACCCCTGTGAAAGGGTCATTCGACCTCCAAAGGGGTCGTGACCCACAGGTTGAGAACCGCTGCCCTGGAAGATCTTGATTTGGATCCCTCCCCAATAGCTCATGTTGTTGTGAGTTGCCATCAAGTTGGATCTGACTCATGGCGACAGAAGGAAATGTTGCCCAGTCCTGCGCCGTCCCCCTGTGTTTTGGTAAGCTTATGTTCGGTTGCAGCCAAGGAGTACTTTACGTGTGGGCTAACCAAGGGGGCTCGTTTTCCAGTACTACAGTGAACACTGTTCTATTGTCATTTATCGGGCTTTCACTGGCTAAGTTTTAGAGCTAAATTGCCTGGTGTTGCTTCCTAGCCTGTCTTAGTCTGGAAATCTGTCTACCATGGGGACGCTAATGGAATTGGAAATATTGGTGGCAAAATTTTTAGCAACATGCAAATCACTACAGTATGATCTACTGACACACACGTGGTGGCATTTGTTGTTGTTGTTGTTAGTTGTCACCGAGTCGACTCTGAAGCTGAAGACCGCCTATGGACCAATTAGAACTGATCCGATAGGCTTTTCGAGCATTGGCCTTGTGGAAACAGGTCACCAAGTCTGTCTTTTGAGGAGTCTCTGGGTGAGTTCAAACTGCCAACATTTTGGTTAGTAGTTGAATGCTTACCTATTTGCACCACCAAGACTCTTTGGTGACTAATTGGCATCTAAAAATTAATAGACTCTGATTCACTTCTTACCTTACTCCAAAAAAGATTCAAGAAAAACACCAACAAACAAATGAACAAACAACCAACCAGAAAGCAAACCCTGCCTCAACTTTCTTCATTTTAATAAATGACACAAATAACCACCCGACTTCTTTTTTTTTTTAACATTTTATTAGGGGCTCATACAACTGTTATCACAATCCATACACACATCAATTGTGTAAAGCACATTTGTACATC
>NW_022111372.1:23058860-23065340 GCF_000313985.2 Echinops telfairi
TTATTTAGACCTCTATAAATGCCCTTTGCCTCCTAGCTCTTTCCTCTATTTCCTTTGACTTTCCTCTTGTCCCACTATCATGCTCCAGCTGCTAGTTTTAAGACAAGCTTTTAAGACCTCAAAGGCTTTTCTTTCTGACAGCCAGCCAACATCTGATTTCATCCCACACTTTGTTACCGTACTCACTTTCAGTGATCCCTTCATGAGGGCATGATAAGTATCAAGCTTGGCTGCAGCATAAGAACCGATTAAGTGTGAGCTCAAAATTCATTCATATCTAAAGACAAACTAAATTCTTGCTTCTGCTCCTTCAATTTATTCAATTCAAAGCAAGTCCTGCACATTCTACTTCTAAGACATGTCCCGACTCTTCCCTCTTTTCTCCAACCTCCCTGCTTGCACCCTTGTACAAGCCCCCATGATTGCTGCTGGATATCTGCTAAGACCCTTGTAGGGGTTCCCCTGTTCAGCCCTCCTCCTACGTCACCCAAAGGGTCTTCTGAAACAAACCAAATCCTGCCACCCCTGGGTTTAAGTCCCCGTCCCCAAGACGATGCCCTTTCACTGAGAATAAAAACCAAGCTCCTTTCCCTGGCTACGTAAGCCTCACAGGGTCAGGCCCTCAATGTCAGGGAGGATGGTCCGACAGATAGAACCAATAGGAGATGCTGTTGTTGGAAGCCATGTAGAGCTGGCCTCCAAGCCATGCCTAGTGGAAGGATGCCTGTTCCTGCATCATCCTTACGACGGGCTATGGGGTGGACTACCAAGATCTCTTTGGTTGATTTCTGGAAGCGGGTTGCCAAGAGTTTCTTCCTAGTCGGTTTCAGTCTGGAAGCTCTGCTGAAACCTGGGCAGCACCATCCAACAGGCAACCAATCCTCCATGCACAGATGGGTGGTGGCTGCACATGGGGTATATCAATTAGAAAGGAAACCCCCATCACCCTCATGGAAAGAATTCTGCCACAGAACCAGCAATGCCCGCCCTCTCTCTCTGTATAAGGGGTTTCAAAAAGTTTGTGGGAAATGGAATGGAAAGATAGAGGCATTTTTCCACTAACATTTTGAAGCCTCCTCCTCTCTCTCTCTCTCTCTCTACCTCTACCTCTACCTCTATACCAGCAGTTCTCCACCTGTGGGTCACGACCCATGTGGGAGATCGAACAACCCACTCACAAGGGTGCCCGATCCATAACAATAGCAAAATTACAGTTATGAAGTAGCAACACAAATAATTTTATTGTTTGGGCGTCACCACACCATGAGGAACTGTATGAAAGGGTTGCGACATTAGGAAGGTTGAGAACCACTGCTCTACACCTATATCTGATCTATCTCATGTGTACCCATATGTTTAGACATATGTATACATACACACAAACATATATGCGTATGTCTCTCTCTGTATTTTGTATGTATATATAAATGCACATGCATACATCCTTTGGGATTAAGAGGCGATGTAATCTATGTGTGCCTCAGTGTCCTCGTGAGTAAGTGGAGTCACACAAGTCCTTGCCCCATAAGATGGAGCATGGCGAGTATTGAATACATGGAAGCATCTACAATGCAGCCAGGCACAGGGGAGCGTGCCCCATGATGCAGCCATCTGGGCTCCCTGATGCCTGGCATCGTCACCAGCACCGTCCTGATCCTCCTCATCCGTAGCCACAGTTTTTCCCTCGGTCATCACTCCAGAAGGCGGTAGGGCAGCCATCTAACGCCTACCTTTCCCCACAGTAAAGTTGATCTTATTAATGCATCTTAGCCCTTGAGAAAGCCTGTAAAGAGTCTCAGAAACCCACAAGGCCGCCAGTTCTTCCCTGTCTTATAGGGTTACTATGAGTTGGAACGGACTCCATAGCATTTTTTTTTTTTTTTAGGACTAGATGGTGCAAATGGTTCACGTAATTGTTATCCAGAGGTGTCTCAGAAAAAAGGCCTAGCAGTCTGCTTCTGAAAACGCAGCCATTGGAAACGCTTGGAGCAAGGTTCTGCCCTGATCAACAGGAGCGCTCCACCGGGAGTCAAGAGTCTGATGCGACCTTATAAGCATCCCCACCAGGGGGCAGGGCAGAGGCAGGCGATG
Organism: Echinops telfairi; assembly: GCF_000313985.2. Lineage (NCBI taxonomy): Eukaryota > Metazoa > Chordata > Mammalia > Afrosoricida > Tenrecidae > Echinops > Echinops telfairi. The sequence goes on from NW_022111372.1 coordinate 23,060,952, forward strand.
GGATCGCCATCCAATGTGGGCATTCCCCCAAGTTCTGCACGTGTGCAGCGGACTGTGTGGACTTCCTTCCCGGATGTTCATCTGCAGGAAGTATGCCTTCTATATCTGCTGGGCAGTTCTGCATTGCCTTAATTTTCTGTCATGGTTTTACCTCTCTCAATGAAACACATGTTTTTGAATAATTGAACCCAAAGTTTCCTTTTCTGCCCTAAATTCTGAGTATTTTCTTAAATGTGGGAACATGGAACTTGATAGAAGTCAATGACCTATTTTCCTGCCCCCCTCAAAAGAAAGAAAGAAAGAAGCTATTTTGGTTTAAGATTTCAGTCATAGATGAAAGTTGTCCAGTGTTGACGTTTCTGGACCTGCAGGCTGGTGGGGTGTACAGGCCACCCTCCCCTCCTGTGTCGCTCGGGGAGGGAGGTGGGGGGGATGTCTGTTAGGGTCTTCCTCCTTGGTGAGCCCCAAAGCAGTTTTTGATGCCTCCTCAACACAGCGCTTCAGCCAAGCCAACGCCCAGCCATTAATCAGCAGCTCTTGAGATCGAAGCAATTTGGCAAGCCTGGGGTGTTGTGCTTCACCCTTCTGTCCTTCAGCATTTGAAGCCTCGTGCTTGACTCGGGGCACCTTATTTGAAGGCTATTTGTGTAGTGACACTTCGTGGGGACAGTTCCACTCTGAGGAGCTGATGGTATTCGATGAAGCGTTCCATCCGGTGATTGGTGACACTCTGGGCACTTCGTAGCTGGGAGCCGGGATTGCTCTTGTCCTGCAGTGTGTGGGGCTTGTAGAATCCCCTCTCAGCCTATCTTATTTTTTAATATCTTACTGGTCACCCATGTGGGTGAAACATCTGTGGATAATGATCTAATCTTAGAACCAAGCTCCAATGTACATTTAACAGAAGCAATGCTTTGTTCAGCTTTCACGTACCCAGAATTTTCTGTTGCAGTTGTGCGATTAATACAGAGTGCAAAACTCCATTGTGCCCCATTTGGGGAGCGCTTCACCAACAGTTTGCTTGCCATTTTTCAAAATCTTGTCACCGATGACAACACTGCTCCTGGGACTTGAGTTATCAATGCCGCGTGTCCATTCCAGCCTGCGTGAGTACTAGTCCTGTTTGTTGGTGCAGATTTTAGAAGACAAGCATTCGACTATTTGTTGATATCTTCAAGTGCCATCAAATGTGAGCATTTAGACAGATGTAGGTTGGCCATCAAGGCAAGGGTAGAATTCTGGTCTCCCAGGGGAGGCTTGCATGTTGTTAGGATGCTCAACAGGTTTCGGTAGGGCTTCTAGACTACGAGAAACTCAGAATAAAGGCCTGGTGATCTACTTCCAAAATGACAGGCCTGTGGTTCACAATGGTCCACTCTGCAACCAATCGTGGGGATGGCGCGGACTGGGCAGTACTGTGTCCTGTTGTGCGTGGAGGTTGTCTTGAGCAGCTCACAGCAGCAACACCAAGGTGGGTCATAATCTGTAGGTTTCAGTTAAGCACAGTAGACCAGGGAGTACAGAAATGTGGTTGATTTGTAACCTGATGGAAGGGCATAGGACCAGGCACAAGTTAGTGCCTTATACACGGGGAGGAGGACCTCCAGGAGCCAGTGGCTGGTTAGATGGCAGGTCACCTCAGAAACAACAGGACATCTTCACGGAGCCATTCTACTTTAAGGACAGAATTACAGCGTGAGGATTGGAGAGCTGCTAGAGCCCTGGTGGTGGAGTGGTTACGTGTTACCTTGCGGTCCACATGGTCGGCAGTTTGAAACCACCACCAGATCCCGGGGAGAAAGACTGGGATTTCTACTCCCATAAACAGCCACAATCTCAGTCACAGGGGATCGCTAGGAGTCAGCAGTGACTCTCAATGGCAGTGAATTTGGTTTTGGAGACTTTAGGCATCGATTCTCTACATTCTCTAAATGAGAAGAGGAAAATGCCAATGTTTGCCCACAAAACATTTTCCCATCCCGTGTGTGAGCTCCTGGTGCATAGCATTTGCGTGGAGGCATGAGGTTGATCATTAGATAACCCACATATACCAGACACCCACAGGTGTGGCTTTGACTAGGTTAAACTAAAAAAACATATGGATTGTGATAAGAGTTGTATGAACCCCTAATAAAATGATTAAAACAAAACAAACAAAACAAAAAAGAACACCCCAAAACCAGAAAATTCAGCTGTGTCCAGAAAGAACGTTTTATTTTTGCGGGGGAGGGGACACGCAGCACTCCCACTTAACACAGATACACCGATGCTGCATAAACACACCAATGAGGAGAACTATTTCGTGTGGAGTCTAGAGAGAAGCAGTCTAACCAGGATTGGGGAGGGAGCTTATTTTGTAATTAAATGGCCACAAATTAGAACCGACCCATAAGCCTTCTGGCTCTCTCCAACGGCTTCCCATCACATCACCCTCCCAGCAGCCCCCACAGCCTCCATCAGCTGCGCTCTAAACGCTGGGGGTTGAAGAGATGGAAACAAAAGCGGAGATTGCTTTTCGGAGGGATATTTTAAATCTGTGTGGGAGAGGGAAGATGTTGTAGATGGAATTGTGTGTCCAGGAAAATGTGCCGAAGCTCTGGCCCCTGAAGCTGTGGAGTGGCCCTTATCTGGAAAAGGGGTTTTCCTCGTTTTGCTGCTATTGTTTCTGTTGGGTGTCGTCAGTTGGTTCCGACTCATCGTGACCAATAGAATGAAACACTGCCAGACCCAGTACCATCCTCGCTGTTGGCATCGTGTTTGAGCCCATTGTTGCCCAATCCTGCCAATTCATCGCATCCAGGCTCTTCCCCTCCACTTTACCAAGCATGATGCCCTTTCCCAGGGACTAATAAGTCTCGCCATCCTTACAGCTAAGAAGCACTCTGGCTATGCTTCTTCCAAGACAGCTCTGTTTGTTCTTTTGGCAACCCATGGTATTTTTAATATTCTTCGCTAGCACCATAATTCAAATGCAGCAATTCTTTATTGGTCTTTTGAACTCGATGTCCAACTTTCACATGCATATAAGGTGACTGAACATACCATGGCTTGCATCAGGTGCACTGCAGTGCTTAAAGAGACATCCCTGGGCTTGGACCCTTTAAAGACATCTCGTGCAGCAGATTTACCCAGTGCAATAGGAGGCTGCTGGGTGGAGCTTTTCTAGTCTTGCTTGGGTAGCCTCTTGGACATCATTTGATTTCCTGACCATTGCTTCCATGAGCATTGACTGCGAATATAAATAAGATGAAATCCCAGACAACGACAACATTTCCCCCTGCTTCATGATGTTACCTACTGTTCCAGCCGTGGGGATTTTGTTTTCTTTACATTGAATTTTAATCCATGATAAAGCCTGCAATCTTAGATCTTCACCACGAAGATTTAAGTCCTCCTCACTTTGAGCAAGCAAGGTTGTGTCATCTGCATTACAGGTTGTTAATACACCTTCCTTCAACGTTGATGCCACATTCTTCTACCTATAGCCCAGCTTCCGTGATCACTTGCTCAGCATACAAAATGAACATGGATGGTGAGAGGCTACAAGCCCGAAACATCCTTTCTTGAGTTTAAACCATGTAGCATTCCCTTGTTCAGTTCAAATAACTACCTCTTGATCCATGTACTGGTTATATATATGCATAATGAAGTGTTCTGGAATTCCCATTCTTCTCAAGGCTATCTATAGTTTGTTATGATCCACAAAGTGGAATGTCTTTGCATAATCATCAAAACACAAGTGAACACCTTTCCAGTATTATTCTTTGAGCTGAGATCCATCTGACATCAACACTGGCATGCCTTGTTCCATGTCCTCTGCTGAATCCAGCAGTTCCCTGTCAATGTACAACAGTTGTTGGATGATCTTCAGCAAAATCTTATTAATTAAAAAATAATATTTTCTTTAATCTGCACATTGTGTTGGGTCCCCTTTCTGTGGAATGGGGACAAATACGGATCTCTTACAGTCAGTTGGCCAGTAGCTGTCTTCCAATTCTCCTGGTATAGGTGAGTAAGTGCTTCCAGTGCTTTGTTAGCTTGTTGAAACATTTTTATTGGTATTCCATCAGTTCCTGGAGCCTTGCTTTTTTGTGTGCCTTCAAGGCAGCTTGAACTTCTTCCATCAGTATCACTGGTTCTTGCTCATATACTATCTCCTGAAATGGTGGAATGTCGACTAGATTTTTTGGTACAGTGACTGTGTATTCCTTCCATCTTCTTTTGATGTTTCCTACATTTTTCCATATTTTAACCATAGGATCTTTCAATATATATTTATTTTTATTTTTTTTTATTTTTTTTAACATTTTATTAGGGGCTCATACAACTGTTATCCCAATCCATACACACATCAATTGTGTAAAGCGCATTTGTACATCGTTTCTCAAA